>NW_023503555.1:9269821-9634031 GCF_014529535.1 Bradysia coprophila | reverse complement strand
TGAACGATGCGCATCTCTGCTTTACAATAAGCCCATATTCGGTGCAAACAATTGAGTTTCTGTTCATTTTGTGAAGTCAAAGAAATGAGGTTTTCCACCTACTACGAAGTAGGAAAGCAACATTTTCAAGGCCAATGATCACTCGTTCAGGACAATTTCGAGCTGAACATGTAATTTTGATTTAGTTTATTTCATTCCCATCGCTCCAGTCTGTTTGAAGACCAAACAAGTTGAAAACACTGAAAAATATGGGTCTACTGGAGCGACATTTTACTTCGACTTTGTGGCTTGCAACACAATTTTTCTGGGGTGTATTATACGTGGAACGAAAAGGGTAAGTCCAGCTACAACACCCTATAGTCAGTTCAGCGGAAAAGTTCTGTTGCAAGCCAGCAGCACTGTCCAAACATTCACCATTTTTTGAGTCATAAGTCCAGAACGGGTGGCTATCCTTACCGATGATTATACTCGTTTTGAAGGTCTGCCAGAGGCCTATATTCCTACAACATTTCACATTTTAGAAAGATTTCTATCGCGAGCTATCACCGAAAAACTGTTTTCACGACCCATTGACATGCTATTACTTTCACGAGTTCACTCCGAAAATGGGAAACTAACAAAAAAAGTAAAAGATCCCTATTTCTCAGAATTGAAAGACGATTCAAACGAGCTATAGCTTGCCCGGATCGCTGAGCCGTTGTTTTGAAATTGGTTCAAGTTTGGCGATATCACTCTTAATGACCCCAATTGTTTCATGTCAATCAAAATAAAATTTTTATATGTAGTGACTGGAATTTTATCGATTCTTTTGATTATTTTTTTGTGCAAGTTCTTGACACAAAAATAGTAATTACCCAAAATAATATTAAAAATCCGTCCTGAAATAATTCCAAGGATATCCGGAAGGTTTTACGAAGTATTTTTGCAGCATTTTTGGAACGTGAGTAAAAATAATAATTGAAAAAAGGATCGAATACGATAGTTCGTTTTGTCTCTAGATTAAATTTCACACTCGTGTCTAAAATGTTTTGCGTTTTCCATTCTAAGGACTAAAAACACCAGTGCCATGTTTTTGGGCATAAAATGTATTCCACTGAAGATTCTCTGCGGTGCCCAAAGAATGGATGATTTATATCGATGGAGAACCGTTCTGTTGGATACCAAATCACAACTACGCTTCGAAATTCGAAAACAGGGTTCAACCGAAGTCGGAAGATGCAATGGAGTTACATGAGTGTGAGATAATGTTCGACAAAGGTAATTTTAGTTTACTTTTGAAGCACTTTGGATGTAATTTCTCATTGTATCGCCTTAACGTCGCATAAATATACAGTGTATACTGAGACCGAGGCTTGCGGTCAACGTAAGCAGACATTGCTCTTCAGCAAATTTAGCAAAAGATTCTTCCAGTCCTTTCAGTTATTAGTATAACACTAAATTTTTTAAAACTGTCGTTCACTCAATCAGAGAAATTAAGTACAGTATTACAATGGGCGTAAAAGATTAACGCATCATAAATTGCCAATTTTTTTTCAGACACATTTTTACTAAGTTTTCGGATAAACTTCTCATTTTTTGCAATAGAATCATCTTATTCATTTCGAACCTATTGCACAACAAATTCTGAGGCACAGAGGCCTGGTTAGGAATTCGGGCTCCACTGTGCTATTTCATTTGCAGCGCTAAATATAGATATGTCCTTAAATTTCCAGCGCCAGTTACCGCCAATTTTTTCCCTATAGCCCATTGTGTTATTACGGCTCTGCTGAGGCATTCAGTTACTCGAGCTTCGTTACATGAAACTTGGTCACGCATTTTTAACGAATCGGTTTCAAAGTTCAGCCTTTTTTTCTATAAAACTACCTGAGCTAAGCTTCAAGGCAACCCTTTTTCAACATGTTTTGAGCCTTGGCTTATGTTTCTCGAATTCGGAATTTAAGTAAGATTGCTGAAGATTGAAGTGGCTGTCCTTAAAAAAAAAAAAGGTCAGGGGACATGCACAAATCACGGCAGCAGTTTTCTTGAATTTTCATACGCCCCCTCCCCCTGGAACAATAGAAACGTCAGCAGTTTCTTTGTTCTTTGTTCTTCGAAGTTTTCTTATAATTGTGTAATATTATTAACTAGTAATCAGCATTCCTTTTTAGAATTCTCCAATTTTGAAGACTGTGAAATGCATCTATCGCAGCTTGACTTTGGTCCGGAGTGGTGTTTTGAGCCGAAAGAAAGTGTGGTTTCTTCGAACGTCAGTGGCACACTACAAGATACTACACGAAATAAGCACAGGTATCTTTAGACAAAAAATAACGAGAAAATGGGGAAACATGACGAATAGGCAAATTATGTATTTAAATAAATGGGTTTGTTTAAGTCCTACAACCGTTTGACGCATTCAAAATGTGAAAAACCGAGTTGCATACACCGTTCTTATCGAAAAAGCTAACGAAAGTTTTACATTTCGTCACTGAGTTAAGAAAAATGTCCTTTCATCCTTTTCAGTCAGTTAGTTTTCAGTAAAGTGGCGTAATGATCAAAAGTCTTTAAAAACATTTCTTTCAGTGTTGATACTCCTCCAGAAAGTGAAAAAAACCTGAAGCTTGGTTGTAGCAAGACGGGCAAAGAAATGGAGGAGCAGTCGGAAGAGATGGATCAAGAACAGGACAATTTCGAAGTCCTCACCGAAAGTGACAGTGATCCCAATGAATTGGATTATGATGCCGACTGGGACGAATCCGGTAGGCTTGCTTTAAAATATTTTTCTCATTACAGTGTCGACAACAGCTTCTAACTTTTAAAAATTTCGTTGATCAAAAAAGCTAACGGCAATGGCTTCTCACGACTTCTTTACAAGCTTAAACTGACAAATTCATGTTTCAAATGGTTCTAAATGATTTATTTAGATAAAGTGTGTCTGAATTACATAGTTGCTCGATACACGGCAGACTATTTTCTCACAAACTGAATGTTGAAGTGATTGTGATCAAGGTTATCATTTCCCCTTCCGTCAATTATAAACGTGATTATTAATTATCTGTAGTCTTCATTTGGACCTCCTTTGACAGCTTATTGAGCTCTGACACGTCTAACTTAAACTCTGCGAACAGCCCAATTCTGTATGACAAAGGTCTGTGCACACTTTTCTTCGCACTTGTATATATATTCTCTTTTTGTCTCCTCACATCATTGTTTTGGCGTTCACTTCGACAAAATATGTTATTGCGGCTTAATTCCGTGATGTCTCGATGATATTAACATGTTGTTAGAGTCACAGTTTCCCGTGATGGTTTCTTTCTCTCTGATCCAAGTGTGACAGATGTGGGATTGCTGTCAACTCCTATGTACTCCTGGAACACCATTGAGATTTACTTCGCTGATACCCATTCCAAGGATGACAATCAATTCTGATAAACACGAGATCTTTGCTGGTGTGGGATTTTTGATATAAATTGCAAAGCATTGATTTCGAAGCGCTTTTATTAAGCTATTCGAAGTGATTTCGATGTGTCTTCTTCCACGTTCAGTGATTGGGCACATTCGTTCATTTCGGTGTTACTGTCTGATATGCTTTCCATCATTCATTATTCATAAAAGATAACGTTTTTGTGGTTACAATAATAATAACTTGAACAGCAATTCTATTTCAAGGCAGTCGTTTTACAGCAATTATTTTTATTCTTTCCAGAATATATCGACGAGTGTGCAGTCAATATAACTCACTTTGATATAATTAAAAAGCTGGGAGCCGGCAGTAAGTACAAATTATACATGCGAAATTCAAAGAAATTATAGAATCCTTCACTACTAGCATACGGAGTGTTAGTTTCATCTTTGATTCTTAAATAGGCCCTCGAAATATTAAGGGATTGTCCGTACATACAAACGTTGCACTATGCATTTCAAACGAACGACAAGTTATTCTTGTAACAGGCAAGCTTGAATCTGTTTATAGACCCTATGTTGTACTAACTTGATTCTTTATTCCCACAAAAGAATACCTGCCTGGTGGGGAATGTTCACGCGAATTCAAAAGGTCCGATTCCGGAGTCTTACGTTCGTGTTTAATTGCAGAAATGATTGTCGCTCTTGAATACATTCACTTGCAAGGTTTTGCTATCGTGACATCAAGCTAGAAAATGTTTTGTTGGACGCCGAAGGACACGTTAAACTCGTTGACTTGTGATGTGTAAGAAGTTAGGTGACTCGAGGACGATCAAAAGTTTTTGTGGAACTGAAGAGTACATGGCTCCGGAGGTAATAGCCGCCGGTCACAATACAGCCGCCGATGCGTGGGCTCTAGCATTATGGCATTGAATTACTGTCGATGGAGACCCTTTCGGTACCAACGATGAAAATGGAACTATCATAAATAGAATTATGAACGAGGAACGTGATATGCCTGCAGATATTTCAACAGAAATGAAAGATTTCCTAACGAAGATTTTACATAAAGATCCTTCCATTCGATTGGGTACGTAGTAGAATTTCAGTCCATTTTATTCAGGAATTAAAACTTTGATTTTCTGTAGGTGTAGGAGGCTCGAGCAACGGAATTAAAGAAGCATAAGCTATTCGATGATCTCGACTGGACAGACTGAAAAGGAGGGAATTGCATGTCCAGCTGATCCTCCGAAAATAACACATCCATTCGATACACAAAATTTTATTTGTTAGTGTAGATTTACACAGCAGCGCACTACGTATTCGCCCACTGACACGCCACAAATTCATTTTTAACTTCAAGGTATTTATTTGTTGTAGAAGTAAATTTTATCTTTTAAATCGTCATGTCATTACTACTGAAAAACTTTCAATCTGGTTCTGCTGAGGCTTAGTAAGAACTCAGTATTATTCTTCCTTGAATGTAAATATTCAATGCAACTGATTAGGCTCATCTAACAAATTTTTGTAAAGAGAACCGATGACAATTTCGCTCAATACGTGAAAGCCTTTTCTATATCTCATCAATCAAATATTTTACTATTTCAGGATACTCGTATCTGCCAGAATTGCAACCTGCTCATAATTTGATTGGCGACAACTGGAACTCATTTGCACGGCACATTCTAAACAATTGCGATCCGGTAATGTTTTTTTTGTAAACACTTTTGCACCAAATTTCTGTCTCACTTTGAATTTAAAGGTCAAAAAAAAGCAGACTTTTTCTGTACATTTCACAGTGATTCAATATAACTTGAGTGAAGAATTAAAAACAGTTTGCACTCCCAAGCAATTTTATCCCTGTGTCTGCAGTCATATCTCTAGCAATTACCAAATTCCTACTTTAGATCTTACATTAAATTTTCTAAAAATATTTTATGAACATTTCTTCTACGACGACGAGATTTTTAGAGTTTTAGAAATCATCGATGTTCCAGTCAATAAAGTTCCAGGTTATGGTATTTTGGTAGAAAATTTGAAAATCCCTAAGAGAATTCTAATTTTCACCTCAAAATATCACAGACCGGGAACATTGATGACTTGCAAAACTCTGATAAATCTAAAACTGTGTTTTCTAAAGATAAACACACTGTATGTTTGTCCGCTGCACTATAACCTAAGAGTAATTATACCTAGAGGAATTACGTAAAATGTGTGGTCCCAACATGAAACACGAAATGTTTTTGGTATGTTTGCCCTCTTAATTAAGAGGGCAAATTCAACTATCAAAAGCGTCAACGCATAAACGTATTGGTGTAAATTATACGAAATGTGTATCTTATAGAAACTGATGTTGGAACCACATTTGATCGTACAAATTTCTCTCTAGGTATAATTACTCTTAGACTACAACTCACTATACGAAAGATAAAGTGTACGAGTTTGATCCCCATTAAAAAAAAACATTTTGGTAGTGGATTTGCGTCACGCCCGCTTGCTAACGTGCGGGCATGATAATTGAAATATCTCATTCTTCTTCTCCGCTGTGTTAATGGACCTTTCGATGATCGAGTTCGCGGTGTAACCTTTACGCTTCACTGAATGATGTTCAATAACTTTTGAGAAATAGTACCTTGGGAAGGCCTTCTATTTCTATCTACCTTATTGTGAGCAAAAATTATTCGCTCTAGATTATGTACCAAATAAGATAAACGCAAATTGACGAGACTATTTTCAATTAATTTTTTTTATCATCTTCCAGAATTCAGAGTTCCATAAAAAATACAAATTTACATCGCATCAACCACTTGGTACCGGTAAGTCGTCGACGTGCATGAAGTGCTACAATTCATCTGACGACAATTACTATGCGGTTAAGATTTACAAACGTATGGGCCAAAATGAGAATGAAATTGATTTTTTGCAAAAAGCAGCTCATGTGTCGGGTGTAGTTCAAATGGTTGAACTGCTTACTGATTCAAAGTGTACATATCTGGTCATGGAACTGATTGACGGTGTGAATTTGCTGGAATGTTTTAGTACAACGATTTCGTATGCAGGATTGTTTTGCGAAGCCATTGATAAAATATTGGAAATTTTGGAAAACGTCCATGAAATTAAATATACACACCGCCGCATTTGCTTCAAAAACATATACTTTTTGAAACAAAGCAGAGAATTTCGCTTCATCGGCTTCGGTAATACCAAGCCAATAACTGGAGCACAAGACAAACAGATCGATTATTGGTCGATGGGCGTATGCCTTTATACGCTATTGTGTGGTCATTCACCATTTAACTCGTCAATTATTGATGTTGCTGCCAAATTAATCGAAAATAACAAGTTTGATGAGAACTCTAAGCAATGGTCAGCATTGCACAGAGACGTTAAAGGTTATATCCTGCAATTGCTTCGTAGTTCGACTTCGACTTACAGTTCGGGTGCATTGAAGAATGTGAAAGATATTTCCTTTGTAGTCCATTGTAGTAAAGAGCTACTAGACGAAAATAAGAACGTTGTCGAAATTCGTGCCCGCAAATTGGAAACTAAAACTGTTATTGAAACTCAAAGTAAACTCTGAGGTTAATGGCAACATGCCGGTTGACATTCAGGACAGTATAATGAATGTAGAGGCGAACGACATCGATAAACCTCAATTACGAGAATCATTGCTGAAGAATCTGAAAACAATAAACTTAATGGTCACTTGCAGAATTTGAGTTCCAAGCGCAGAATAAGTCGAATAGTTGAAGATGAACCGAACAAGTACAAAAAGTTGAAGCGAGTCAACGTTGAATCAGGAAGTTCATTGTTAAAGCTCGAACAGAAATGTGATCTACGAAAACATATAGAAAACTATTCACGAAAGTTAAGCACGAAAATCCGAAAATGTCCATCTCCAGAGATCAAAGAAATCACAACTCGCTCACAAACAAATGAAGTTAAATCGTCATTGCCCACCACAACAAACCAAACATTGACATCAATGCAGGTCCACTCCGAAAGACAATTGGAGAGAACGAACATACAGGCGTCGCAAAATCTAGAGCTTGTGCCAGCTGAAAATATGCCCGAAGTAAGCAACGAAGAAGTGGTTACATCCACGATTGTAATGCCTGAGGTTCCGGAAATTATTTACGGGTGAGTCATTCAACTTTACGTGATACGGAAATGTAAATGGCGCATCGCTCATAAATGAAATATGCATTTACGTTGCCTATTCACGTAAAGTACAGTACATACGTGAGGTCCAATTTTTTATTTTGAGCTCTTCAAACGGCTCTGCGTGGCGCGAGTGCAAATAATGTTTTCTTCCCGTACCCAAATTCGATTTCCCGATTTTTCCTGGTGTACACTAAAATTTGACGAAATTTCACAGTAATAATATTAGGATTTCCCGACAAAAATGCATACAATCAGAAAGGCGGGAGCGGTGCGAGTGAAAAATTTATGAATGAAGCCTTTCGGATAAATGAAATGTAAGAATCAAGAGAAATAGCGCGATTGGAGCGAGCGATTTAAATCGACTCGAAAACGTCTGGAATTCTGTTCCTTTGAAATGACGCGAGTACATAGGGAAAAGTATATTGACTAAAGCTGCTAAAGCATTTCAACGTTTCCGAAGTGAAGAAAATCGATAAACGACGCGACGTTTTAAAATCTGAAATCGCTACGAAAATTTGCGTTTGATCACTATTACAGTTCAATGACAAGCCTTTTTTCATTTTCCTAAAAAGGATCTCGATTCGCTTTCCGTTATCACCTGTTATCACCTTACCATCTTAATTCCTGATTCCTGTTCGTTTCGTTATTTTTACGATTTCTAGTTTTTCAATCAATTCTCATTTACGAATAATTTGGTAATTTGTCAATTTTCTGGTCATTTCATGATTTCAGTTCGTTTCCGTATTTCTAGTCATTTCCCAATTTCCGGTCATTTACAGATTTCAGTCCTTTTCCGTATTTCTAGTAATTTCAGAATTGTAGTCATTTCTCTGCATTTCTGGTAATTTCCAGATTTCTAGTCATTTTCGAATTTTGGTCATTTTCTTATTTAGACATTTCCCGATTTCTGGCCATTTCCTGATTTCTGGTCGTTTTGCGATTTCTGGTGATTTCCTGATTTCATTCCATTTCCATATTTTTGGTTATTTCCCGACCTGGTCATATTCCCATTTCTAGCTTCTTTCTTTTTTTCAATATTTCTTCCTGCTATGACAGGTAGATTTCCCAGTATCCAGCTTTTCGCCAAAATTTTTTTTTCGGTATCCTGGATACCAAGGATACACATTGTTTGCACACGCGGTAAGTTTCTTCTACAACTAATTGCGTCATATATAATAGACCATTGACGGAAGCAGACCAACATCACGAGAACAAGCGGTTATGTAAACTTCACAACTTCCGGGCGCCAATTCATTACAAAAAATTAATAAATTGGATTTTCGCTATGCCAGAAAGTTTGGGAACAATGATCTCGAAGAAGGTTTCTGATCTTTACACTTTGAATTGAACAATTGCCAACCAAATTTCTTATTCGCTTAATCATGCCAGGCTATGTATTTCTAACTGATGAGGAGATTTCTGCGATACCACGAAAAATTGCGAAGCCATTTTGCCACCCAGGCCCTGAATTGACGGAAAAACTATTCGACTGGTATTTGGTGGACTCCATCGTACAGGAAGTAAAACTCAAAATTGACCATTTTCCCAATTACATCGTACGTTGGGGTCGGTTATGAGGACGAGTGAGTATATATTTCCATTTATCTAATGTGAAAACGCTCCTAAAGAATTTATCTCAAAGCTACAATACTCTTGAACCATTGGTGAACGTGAAGCATACTGCTGTCTACAAGCTGTTTAAGGACCCAATGCTGTACACCGCATGCATGTCGAACAACAGCTGTGCGATAAAATCACTAGGTCAAACACCTGGCGAGCGAAAGGTTGTGGACGTTGGACCAGAAATGCGCGACAGTGCTCGCTTACAGTTAATTTCCGAACTGAAAAAACGAAGAAAGGGCTGGTCGTTATTCGGATGCAATCGGATTTTATTCGTAAGTATTCTATGCATTACCTTAGATACAGAAATCGTGAATAGCAAGTGGCACCATTTAGATATTTAAAAGAATCCTCAGTTGGTTCTCAAGTTCTCAATCTCAGTTTGGAAAATTGTGAATATTTTCCTTTGACGTTCGACTATCCGTTATTAAAGAGTGAAATCGCTTATATTATCCCTAACCGGAATTTTGAAAAACACGTTACCGATAATGCAGTATCATGGGCGCGCGTTAGCATAGCGCCCGTGACGCAAGTCCTATTACTAGAACAAATTTCAAATTTCATATATACAGCAAATATTGAAGTTCTACAAAAAAAACTAGGCGTCCGTACGAGTTCAACGAGCTATCACACGTTCTTGTAGCTTAAAATTTGGCCACGCAATAAATCTTCCAAGAAGCCACTCTCCCATACATTTTGGTCTATTACAGTAGCGCTCCTCGAAGTTCCCATATAAGCCCCATATAAGAACACCTTTAAGTGGGTGTGTGTGTGTGGATGTGTATGGTAGAACAAATTTGTTCGCTTTTGATAAGCTCTGCTCACCTCAAACTTTTTTCCTAAATTTAGAATTTTTTTAAATTTTTCACATTTAAGGCCACTGTTTACTATCGCACAGTTGCCTTAAGGCCAGGTTATGGTGTTTACTATCGCACCAGGCAGGCCAGTTTATTTTGTATTGACGATTTCTGTATGAAATAATACGACGACGTTTGTGAAAAACATAGAAAAACTTACTCATGAAAGAAATACTGTGTTTTTCCAAATGTTCCTCCACTAATTATTCTTTTTACTTATTGCAGCTACAAAAGCGCAGCTGAGGCACTGAAACACCAACACCAATTTTTCGTCAACATTTTTCTACCATTGATAAATGGATTACGTTCGTCCGTCTTTGTTGACATACACTATATTGGTACGGTACTGGGGAATCTACAAGCGGGTGAGTTTGAAGTTGATTTAGATTCTTACTTTTTCCTTTTATTCAGGGCGGCATGTGACTCACTTTTCTCACTTATTCCAACTGTTTTTTGAAGAAGCGAAAGTGATCAACTTTTTCTTGATTTTTTTACTTTTCTCACTATTTCCAACTATTTTGAAAAAAATATTGAAAATCGAACAATTTCTAATTCCAACTTAATATTTATTGCAAAAAGACGTCAAGAAATTTGCGGCGCAAACATGCATATGTGAAAATTTTCCAATTTTCCTACGTACAAATCCATTTTTCACTATTTTTAGTCGTGGGCGAAATCTATGGACGAAATTAGTTCAAAAGTTAACCTGTAAAAGATCATTTGAAAGGTATTTCAGTTCCCTACGCCGTCAAAGAAAGCTATGTAATCAGAAATTTCAAATATTTTAAGTATTTGTATGCAAGGTTCAAAAATAGGTCGAATGTGCTGGAATGGAAAAAATCATCTACCAGTTGATACGATTTTTCGACATAAATTCAATTGTTAGTAACGAAAACATATCTAAAATCGAAGAACAGCAAAAATGAGCTTTTGGGAACGGAGTTTTTTTTCTTCAAAAATTCTTGAAAGTTCGCCTTATTTTTGGACCTTGCCAATACAAAAGCTTAAAATAATTTCAAATCAGCTATTTTCTACTGGTCCAGAATACAACCACCCACCTACGGCTACTCGCAAATTTTCAAAATATTTGCCCGCGCAAGCTTTGACTAAAAAAAATTCTTTATGGATAAGCAAACTAAAAGTGGAACACTGATGTACATAATTTAAAAACCTAATCGATCGAGGAATCATGTTCAAAAAAGAAAGAAGAACTTTATTTCACTGTGGCGAAACTTTACCTCAAGTTTTTGTGTAATGGTGGAAATCACAATTCTTGTGTGTTTCCCAACCTCGGTGTTAAGTTAATTTTGTATTAAACATGATTGTGAAAATAAATTTAATTTAAAATCGAAGGGTGGCTGGCAAAATCCGACAAAATCGATTTTTCATAGTTTTAGGGAACTTACATTTATACAAAACTTTGGAGCACCAACTAAAAACCATTATAAGATAGGTGAATAACGAAGAAACAAAAAATGCACCGGATTAAGTAAATGAATATGGGCGAGAGAGTGTTGTATAGTTTTAGAGTTTAAACTATGTTCCGAGTATGTAAATAAGTGAATAGAAGAAGAAGGTAAAAGCATAAATCGGAAAAAAAGCATAAATTGTGCTCATAATGTATTGTACAGTGATGGATTAATCTCTGTTCATTTGGAGACCTTGCCCGTGGCGCTGAAATAGTTTTGATACTGACTTAGATAGTTTCAGTCTCATCCGACCATTAATTCAGAAAAAATTTTGTTTTGTTTTGAGGGGTTTCCCGCTCTACTTCTCGGTGCAAAAACATCATAATTTTTTGCACGTAAGCTACAAACACATCCATCAAATTCAGATGGTAGTTGCTCGACTTATTGTAGTGTCAAGATTGCTATACATGGTTCGTATAATCGTTTCTTTTCTTCGTTCACGGACTCTGGTTGATTCTCATCATTTTCGAATCGAACTGTAGGATCCAATATGTATCCATTTCGACTGTCTTCGTTGTATATATTATCTGTCGCAGATAATCTGCGTTTTCAAAATAAAATTGTTTGACTGCAGATCGACAAATTTTTAATTTTTACTTTAACGAAGAAAAATGATGTATAGCATTTGCAGTTATTTGGAACAAACCTATTTTGGGTGAAATTTTTTTACGATTTTTTTACAGTGTCATCTAACATGTAGCGTTAAATACTGAAAAAGTAATTTCATTGAGTGAATTAAGTCCTTTCTCAGGATCAAAGCAAACGATATGCGATTTATCATGACGTGATTAATGTGTAAAATGTTAACTTTTCCGAAGTCTTAACGCTAGGCTGGTATAAGTCCGATCGGAAAACACTGGCATTTTACTTGATCAAAATTCGTCTAATCAAAATTTAATAATTTTCCCTCCATGGATACGTTTGCCATTATCAAATGGCAGTGATAATAGAACAACAAACTATTCGGGCCAGGTATCTTTCAGCATTTTAGGCAATTTTTTTTTTAATTTTTCTTTTCAATAAAAAAAATACAGCCGCCGTTTTAAGCCGGCTTAGTTTTAGCCGCAGCCAACTTTTTTTTTTCGGCTGGCAGCCGCCGACATTTTTTAGCCGGCTCTCTAGTCTGGTACGATTCCAGTCGACAAAATCCGTTAACGGTGATTAATAATTTAACGTACGCTTCAACAGCCGAAAAAAAAACCTCATCCGATTTTAGCCGGTGAGTAAAAACACAAGCCTCCAAAAAATAGACCAGCGATGTCAGTGAGATTAAGGGTTTCAGTTGCAAAATAGTAACAGTATGAGTTGTGTCAGTGTCATTGGAGATGTAAATGTGATAAGGTGTGTTGGTGTGATAATGGGTGTAAGTGTGATAAGGAGTGTCATTGTGATAAGAGTGTGAATTAGATCAGGAGGATCAGTGCTGGATTGACCTAGCTTTCCTTAGATTCACCTAGCTTCACTCAGATTCACCTAGCTTAACTTTCCGATTCCGATTCCACAAGAATTACGATGCACGATTACTGTGGAACTATGATTCGTTCGGAATTATGATTTCTAAGGAATTACTAAAATTAAATAAAAGTGGTAGAACATCCTGTGAATGTTGTTGACTTGAATTTGTGGGGTTAAGAGGCTCAGTGGGGTTAGGAGTGTCAGTGTAGTTTTAGTTAGGTTGGGAATGTCAGTGTTATTATAAATGTTAGCGTGGGTGGTAGCTTTAGGTGGTGTTGGAAGTGCCAGAGTGATTAGGACTGTCATTGTGATTAGATGTGAAAGTGTATGAGTTTCAGTATGCTGTAAGCATTGTGGTTGGGAACGTAGGTATGGTTAAGAGTGTCAGTGATGTTTTGAGTCTCAGGATGGTCTCAGAAGTGGCAGTGTTGTTGGGAGTGTACACCGGGAGTGTCACATGAATTTATTATGTCAGTGTGGTTAAGATTGTCAGTATATCCCGGGCGAAGCCCGGGCTATAGTGCTAGTATATACATATATATAGCTAAGAGAGAAACTGCGTCACAGTCATATACAGACGAATCGTCTGAGACGATGTTTTAAAATTCTACGGGTTGTCATACATTTCCATTCGTTTCAGTCAGAGAAATGATAATAGCGCCTTTCCCTGTTTTACTTTCCATTTTAAGAGTTTTTTTTGACAGATTTGTTGTTATAATAAGAATTAAATACTTACAGCCGCTGAATTCAAGGAAGTTTGCACGTGGGAGTCAAACAACTTCAATTCGATAAAAACGTATATTGATAAGGGCTTCCGCATATTAAAAGCAGCAGATAATCAGGTCGCTCCTAAATATGTTTGTTTTCTGGTACCAAGAAAATATGGCACCAGCGAAAAACGACACGAACGGAATTTGTCGCTACACATGTGTGCCTACATTATTAGGTCTCATGGTGGTCGCAAAGATGGTAAATAAAATATTGATGGAAATAAATTAAATAAATTAATAAAATCACCTTGACACTTTAACAGCCATATATTTTGACCCAGCCTCCGAATGCTATGGACACGAGGCCCCGGCAACACTCCAAAACCTGCGAAAGCCAGCAGTTGAAACTTTTTCGTTTAAGTTCGGGGTGTCATCAGGTAGTGGTTTTAGTTAGTGTATTTAATTTAAAATAAAATACAATTGTATATCGATGGCAGGTAAAAACGACTGCTTCTACAAAGTCATGGAGTATTTCTTGAAGCTGGCATCTGGGGAAGAGTCGTTCGAGCCGAACGAATTGAAGACATGTAGAAGAGTGGACCAGCACACCGAAAATCGAACTAAGTTATTGGCTAAACAGTCTTGAACTAAAGACATTTTAATTTCTGATAAACATTTTAAACTTAAAAAATATATTTATTTTTTTATATATTTTGAAGCATTTTCAATTCTTAAAACATCTTTAAAACGTCACACTCTTTGGAGTTACCAAATATTCTAATATCGCGACTCGTGTGAAGCAAGGCCCTCGTTTTGCTCTGGAAAACTTCACCCTGGACTGCAAGTATTACACTTGTCTCTGACATGTCATAAATTTAACTCCAAAAAGTCGAAAAAAAATCATTTGAAAATTAAGCGCTCGAGAGAAAATGAATATTTTCATGGACGCACCTAATCATAAATGAAATTTTTTTCGACTTTCCGTATAAATTAACGCCCCGTTCTTAATATTACAATGAATTCAGATAGATATATTCACACGAAAGTCATAAATTTAACTCCAAAAAGTCGAAAAAAAATTCATTTGAAAATTAAGCGCACGAGAGAAAATGAATATTTTCATGGACGCACCTAATCATAAATGAAATTTTTTTCGACTTTCCGTATAAATTAACGTCCCGTTCTTAATATTACAATGAATTCAGATAGATATATTCACACGAAAGTCATAAATTTAACTCCAAAAAGTCGAAAAAAAATCATTTGAAAATTAAGTGCTCGAAAGAAAATGAATATTTTCATGGATGCACCTAATCATAAATGAAATTTTTTTCGACTTTCCGTATAAATTAACGTCCCGTTCTTAATATTACAATGAATTCAGATAGATATATTCACACGAAAGTCGAAAAAAAAAATCATTTGAAAATTAAGCGCTCGAGAGAAAATGGATATTTTCATGGACGCACCTAATCATAAATGAAATTTTTTTTCGACTTTCCGTATAAAATAACGTCCCGTTCTTAATATTACAATGAATTCAGATAGATATATTCACACGAAAGTCATAAATTTAACTCCAAAAAGTCGAAAAAAAAAATCATTTGAAAATTAAGCGCACGAGAGAAAATGAATATTTTCATGGACGCACCTAATCATAAATGAAATTTTTTTCGACTTTCCGTATAAATTAACGTCCCGTTCTTAATATTACAATGAATTCAGATAGATATATTCACACGAAAGTCATAAATTTAACTCCAAAAAGTCGAAAAAAAAAATCATTTGAAAATTAAGTGCTCGAAAGAAAATGAATATTTTCATGGATGCACCTAATCATAAATGAAATTTTTTTCGACTTTCCGTATAAATTAACGTCCCGTTCTTAATATTACAATGAATTCAGATAGATATATTCACACGAAAGTCATAAATTTAACTCCAAAAAGTCGAAAAAAAAAATCATTTGAAAATTAAGCGCACGAGAGAAAATGAATATTTTCATGGACGCACCTAATCATAAATGAAATTTTTTTCGACTTTCCGTATAAATTAACGTCCCGTTCTTAATATTACAATGAATTCAGATAGATATATTCACACGAAAGTCATAAATTTAACTCCAAAAAGTCGAAAAAAAAATCATTTGAAAATTAAGTGCTCGAAAGAAAATGAATATTTTCATGGATGCACCTAATCATAAATGAAATTTTTTTCGACTTTCCGTGTAAATTAACGTCCCGTTCTTAATATTACAATGAATTCAGATAGATATATTCACACGAAAGTCATAAATTTAACTCCAAAAAGTCGAAAAAAAAATCATTTGAAAATTAAGCGCTCGAGAGAAAATGAATATTTTCATGGACGCACCTAATCATAAATGAAATTTTGTTCGACTTTCCGTATAAATTAACGTCCCGTTCTTAATATTACAATCAATTCAGATAGATATATTCACACGAAAGTCATAAATTTAACTCCAAAAAGTCGAAAAAAAAATCATTTGAAAATTAAGCGCTCGAGAGAAAATGAATATTTTCATGGACGCACCTAATCATAAATGAAATTTTTTTCGACTTTCCGTATAAATTAACGTCCCGTTCTTAATATTACAATGAATTCAGATAGATATATTCACACGAAAGTCATAAATTTAACTCCAAAAAGTCGAAAAAAATTCATTTGAAAATTAAGCGCTCGAGAGAAAATGAATATTTTCATGGACGCACCTAATCATAAATGAATTTTTTTTCGACTTTCCGTATAAATTAACGTCCCTTTCTTAATATTACAATGAATTCAGATAGATATATTCACACGAAAGTCATAAATTTAACTCAAAAAAGTCGAAAAAAAATTCATTTGAAAATTAAGCGCTCGAGAGAAAACGAATATTTTCATGGACGCACCTAATCATAAATGAAAATTTTTTCGACTTTCCGTATAAATCAACGTTCCATTCTCAATATTACAATGAATTCAGAGAGATATATTCACACGAAAATCATAAATTTGAACACAAAAAGTCGAAAAAAATTCATTTGAAAATTAAGCGGTCGAGAGAAAATGAATATTTTCATGGACGCACCTAATCATAAATGAAATTTTTTTCGACTTTCCGTATAAATTAACGTCCCGTTCTTAATATTACAATGAATTCAGATAGATATATTCACACGAAAGTCATAAATTTAACTCCAAAAAGTCGAAAAAAATTCATTTGAAAATTAAGCGCTCGAGAGAAAACGAATATTTTCATGGACGCACCTAATCATAAATGAAAATTTTTTCGACTTTCCGTATAAATCAACGTTCCATTCTCAATATTACAATGAATTCAGAGAGATATATTCACACGAAAATCATAAATTTGAACACAAAAAGTCGAAAAAAATTCATTTGAAAATTAAGCGGTCGAGAGAAAATGAATATTTTCATGGACGCACCTAATGATAAATGAAATTTTTTTCGACTTTCCGTATAAATTAACGTCCCGTTCTTAATATTACAATGAATTCAGATAGATATATTCACACGAAAGTCATAAATTTAACTCCAAAAAGTCGAAAAAAAATTCATTTGAAAATTAAGCGCTCGAGAGAAAACGAATATTTTCATGGATGCACCTAATCATAAATGAAATTTTTTTCGACTTTTCGTATAAATTAAAGTCCCGTTCTTAATATTACAATGAATTCAGATAGATATATTCACACGAAAGTCATAAATTTAACTCAAAAAAGTCGAAAAAAAAATCATTTGAAAATTAAGCGCTCGAGAGAAAATGAATATTTTCATGGACGCACCTAATCATAAATGAAATTTTTTTCGACTTTTCGTATAAATTAAAGTCCCGTTCTTAATATTACAATGAATTCAGATAGATATATTCACACGAAAGTCATAAATTTAACTCCAAAAAGTCGAAAAAAAATTCATTTGAAAATTAAGCGCTCGAGAGAAAACGAATATTTTCATGGATGCACCTAATCATAAATGAAATTTTTTTCGACTTTTCGTATAAATTAAAGTCCCGTTCTTAATATTACAATGAATTCAGATAGATATATTCACACGAAAGTCATAAATTTAACTCAAAAAAGTCGAAAAAAAAATCATTTGAAAATTAAGCGCTCGAGAGAAAATGAATATTTTCATGGACGCACCTAATCATAAATGAAATTTTTTTCGACTTTTCGTATAAATTAAAGTCCCGTTCTTAATATTACAATGAATTCAGATAGATATATTCACACGAAAGTCATAAATTTAACTCAAAAAAGTCGAAAAAAAAATCATTTGAAAATTAAGCGCTCGAGAGAAAATGAATATTTTCATGGACGCACCTAATCATAAATGAAATTTTGTTCGACTTTCCGTATAAATTAACGTCCCGTTCTTAATATTACAATCAATTCAGATAGATATATTCACACGAAAGTCATAAATTTAACTCCAAAAAGTCGAAAAAAAATTCATTTGAAAATTAAGCGCACGAGAGAAAATGAATATTTTCATGGACGCACCTAATCATAAATGAAATTTTTTTCGACTTTCCGTATAAATTAACGTCCCGTTCTTAATATTACAATCAATTCAGATAGATATATTCACACGAAAGTCATAAATTTAACTCCAAAAAGTCGAAAAAAAATTCATTTGAAAATTAAGCGCACGAGAGAAAATGAATATTTTCATGGACGCACCTAATCATAAATGAAATTTTTTTCGACTTTCCGTATAAATTAACGTCCCGTTCTTAATATTACAATGAATTCAGATAGATATATTCACACGAAAGTCATAAATTTAACTCCAAAAAGTCGAAAAAAAATTCATTTGAAAATTAAGCGCACGAGAGAAAATGAATATTTTCATGGACGCACCTAATCATAAATGAAATTTTTTTCGACTTTCCGTATAAATTAACGTCCCGTTCTTAATATTACAATCAATTCAGATAGATATATTCACACGAAAGTCATAAATTTAACTCCAAAAAGTCGAAAAAAAATTCATTTGAAAATTAAGCGCACGAGAGAAAATGAATATTTTCATGGACGCACCTAATCATAAATGAAATTTTGTTCGACTTTCCGTATAAATTAACGTCCCGTTCTTAATATTACAATCAATTCAGATAGATATATTCACACGAAAGTCATAAATTTAACTCCAAAAAGTCGAAAAAAAATTCATTTGAAAATTAAGCGCACGAGAGAAAATGAATATTTTCATGGACGCACCTAATCATAAATGAAATTTTTTTCGACTTTCCGTATAAATTAACGTCCCGTTCTTAATATTACAATGAATTCAGATAGATATATTCACACGAAAGTCATAAATTTAACTCCAAAAAGTCGAAAAAAGATTCATTTGAAAATTAAGCGCACGAGAGAAAATGAATATTTTCATGGACGCACCTAATCATAAATGAAATTTTTTTCGACTTTCCGTATAAATTAACGTCCCGTTCTTAATATTACAATGAATTCAGATAGATATATTCACACGAAAGTCGAAAAAAAAAATCATTTGAAAATTAAGCGCTCGAGAGAAAATGGATATTTTCATGGACGCACCTAATCATAAATGAAATTTTTTTCGACTTTCCGTATAAATTAACGTCCCGTTCTTAATATTACAATGAATTCAGATAGATATATTCACACGAAAGGACGAAAGTCGTAAATTTGAACACAAAAAGTCGAAAAAAATTCATTTGAAAATTGGGCTTCTATTTAAACAGTTTCTTTGATTTTCATGTGAATATATCTCGTTATGTTCAAGCAAACATTCAGAACGTAGCGGTAATTTATGACGCAGGAAATAATATTTTCGCTTTTGTGTGCGAGCATTCAGTTCTTGCTACCATTTTCGAAGTAGTGTAAACTGATTATTTAATTACGATGAAAGTCGACACATAATACGTCAACAATAAATAATTGGACTGTAGTGAATTTTGATATTTAGTTTGCTTCATGACATATAGAGGCGCTAACAAATATTAGAAAAAAAATTTCTGGGATTTTGGTCAGTTTCTCATATTGAACTGATACTTGGTTGAAGTTTTTTTTTGAGTGCACATTTAATAAAAAAATTGCATTTAGAGTAGTTAAGGGTGGATATATAGTTGGCTCATTTAAAAAAAGACACATTTGACAGATTTTTAAGATTTTCAAAAGTCATCGATGTTCCCAGTCAAATAAGTGTTACCAGTCAATGTTATTTTGGCGTAAAATTTGACTAAGCCTTAGCGAACGAAATATTTGGTGAATCATTAATAAAGTTGAGCAATTCCGATAAAATTGAATTCTATATAATTTCTTTCATTCGAAGTCTGTTTTGCCGTTTGTGCATAGTTGCAGAAATAAACAATCGAGCTTTACGAAAATAAATAAAATACCGGAATCTTGCAAAATATTTCACTTAAGTAGGGTTGCATGTGGTTTAATCTGTTGATATCAAATGTTGTACTTCAATTTTTTTAACATGCATTTTACGTATTTTCCGTATAAAGTACCACATTACCCAGACATTTTCATTATTTTGGTCGTCGTTATCGATAACAAATGAATAGCCGTATGTGACTTGCATTGGAATCATTGGATATACGTTAGATTGGCACATACGAAGAACGAAAATTCGGAAATATATCACACACCCAACGGCGAAAGGGACAACAAGATTTAACATATTTTCAAATATTTGTTTGGCTTTATTCCGCACTTTCTTAAAACATAACCCATCTACCCTATATTATATCGATGATTGAAACAGGGTATGGAAAACCCTGTTTTAAAACAGTTGATAGAGTGAGAGAGAGGTTTTTACATTTAGGTAAAGAAGCGAAGCCAAGTAGCTCTAATTTGTAAAATATGTAATGACAAAACAGAAATCTTCTAGTATCACGTTTTATGTTTTCCAACAATAAACTTAAAAAAAAAAAATCTGCTGACGCTGTAGCAGTGACTAATGCCCTCGATTTACGGGGAATATAGCTCACAGAAACTCTACTTCTTTGTACTGCTCAAATGTGAAAGTTTTTGGTCATTTCCGTTACGTTTCTAGTACAATTCGTCATTAAACTACAAATGTCAGCACACTTTAATTTTATAGACCAACTTAACTGCTATGACATTTCATGGATATTTTACCAGAGTGAAGTTATTTCCCAAGAAAATAGAGCGCAAAGAATGACGTACTGAAAAAAAATTGTGGCACCTCTACAGGTGGACCTATTTCAAAAGTAATCTCGCGAATCTTGCGAATCTTGCGAATCTCTGGCAAACGTCTCTACCACCTTATTGTTAATACATTAGAACGAACATAAGAAAATACAATAGAGGGCTCGAATGACAGTAATGGCTCTTTATAGTGAAAATTCATAATTGAGGTCCATTTTTTTCAGAGAATTTCACAAAATTTCACAATTTTGGTTCGTGCTATTAACCTGTCATATACGGATATTCATCTATTATCGATAACGATGACCAAAATAATTACAAGCTCTGGGTAACATGTCCCTCTGTATAGTAATATGCGTGTAAAAAAATGAAGTACAAGATTTGAAACTATAAAAATACTTTGATCGATGGAACTAATAGACCCGATAATAACTTTGGTCATATGCTTGTCGTTTGTAACAGATTAAGTCTCTATATTTTTCAAAAGGTGTAGAGGATTCCGAACTATTCTGTGATCTGTGTATCCTCTTATTTAGCAAAATATATGCATAAACAAATGAAGTAAAAGATTCGACATCAAACACTAAGCAAGATTTTAATCAAAAGAAGTAGCAGAATGGTCATACAGCGATACGTAATTACTAAAAGTTTTTTAATCTGGTGATGATTCTGTGTAAAATTCCGCAAAATCTTTTACTTCATGTATTTTAACAAACGTTTTTGTACACTTCGTTCTCCGTTCGTATTTACACAGTTAAGAGTTAAGAGTATGGTAACAGTTAAGTTACCAGTTAATAGTGATATCGCCAAAACATCGAACAAAATCAGACATTTTGGGACAAATACTGAATAACAACAGAAAAAACCTCAAAAAAACGAAGAAAAGCGATACAATTTCGTCGATTTGGGGTGGACTTCCGCGAAAGTCGCTACAACCCTTTGCAGTGAAACTAATCCAAGGATGCTTTTCCATAGTATGGTACTACTGAGACTAGGCTATCTTACCATGTATATTATGGCATGGACTTGTGTCACTGCAGGCGGGCAGGGACTCGGGAAAATCACCTATTTTTTCACCTAAAATCATTGATATCACCAACAGGTCAACGTAGACTTGGTGGTGTGTATACTCAAAATGTACGTCTGTTCAATGCCTACAAGGCCAGCTAAGAAAGTTTTTTCTCAAAATTGTTTCACTCGTCTAATCGCAATAAAATGATTTTGGGGCTCTTTTGGCAGACCCTTACTTCATGACCTCGATCGTCGACAACAAAATAAATTTCACCAAACGTAGTACTACGTTTTACTCGCAACAGTTCAACGAATCGAATGAGCTATAACTCAATAATATCCGTGACCCCTTGTCCCAAAGCTGTTCGAAGATTTGGCGATATCACTCTTAAATGCAAATGAAGAGTTAAACGGGACAAGTCACATTGGCGACTTATAGGAAAAATTAAATTTGATTAGTTTTCAATAGACATTTCGTCATAAAATTACTAATGTCATTTTACATTTTATCGATATTCACCAGAGTGAAGTTATTTCACAAGCAAATAGAGAGTAAAGAATCGAGAAATGAAAATTTCGTGGAGTCTCTAAAGGCCAAAGGCAGTTGCCCATAAAAGAATACCAGATAGAGCGCAATGAGTAAAAGATAAAAGCAAAAAATTAGCGAAAATGCTAAAACTTTTCATCAAACTGTTGCAATTCAATAAGGACCGGTTTGACAGAAATGATTTGAATTTATTGCTCAGTCCAAAGTTTATGTATGTGCTGTACTTCACATACGACATTAATTTATGGCCGTAAAAATTTATCACCTGTTGCACGGCTGTATACACGGTCGTACGTATCTTGGAAATAGTCAAGTCGATTTTTTTTCCGAACTCACATTGCCATTTAACAAAATCCGCCCGATATAAGAAGAGTGTATCCTCTTATCACATCACTGTCGAATTGTTTAGCGAAAATTATGTATTCGCACGACTTATTCTTTATCTAAGGTATGTAGACACACCACTTCATGACAGGTAAAATATTTTAATTTTTGTCACGACTGAACTTTGATCAAATGCACTCTGTGTCTTCTCGGTTATAGCATAAATTATTGGAACGGTTTGTGTTTTAGATGAATCATTTAGCATGGGGACGTTAAAATTGTTTAATGTTTCAATTATAGAGCGAAAAACATGGTTCACGACTGCATGAATTATTTTGTGTATCGGCAATCGGCATATAAAAAGGATAAAACCGAGAATATGTGGAAATTTTCACCAGCTATCAATTGTGATAAAGAAACAGTTGTTATACCCATGGTGATTAGAATTATCTTAACAGAGATTAGTCGAACGACAGTTTCTATTCTAAGTACAAAATTGTTGAGCACATCTTTCCTATTTACTCTATATATACCTCACCTTTCTACGCGTTTGTAAGACCAGCTGTATACTTGGGTTCACATTGATCATCATTTTATTAGTTGCACGTGGGCATACCACCGGTGTCGCTGCTAGAGTGTCTGTTCATACTGCTCCGATTCATTAACGAATCATAAAATTTTTAAAGTAACTATTAGTACTCGCGTGCAAATTGCCTAAGGTGCACTAGTGCACTCCGAGTGTAAATAGTCTAAAATCTACTATTTGTACTTGGACTTGGGTGTAAATAGCACAAGATGCAAATAGCCTAAAATACACTAGCTGCCCCCATACAGTAACAGTGTCCATAACACAATCTTCACTAACAATTGGGTTTTTCGTCAGAAGAAAATTGAAGCCTCATTGTACAAACTGGCCTAACAATTGCGAGTTTCGTCAGAAGCAACTTGAAGCCTTGTACGAACTGGCCTAACAATTAAGTGATTCGTTAGAAGCAACTTGAAGCCTCATAGCACAAACTGGCCTAACAATTGGGCGATTCGTTAGAAGTAACTGGTTGCCTCCTTGTAGAAACTGTCCTAACAATTAAGTGATTCGTCAGAAGCAACCGGAAGTCTCCTTGTACAGCTGGCCTAAAAATTGCGAGTTTCGTCAGATGGAACTTGAAGTCTCTTTGTACAAACTGACCTAACAATTGAGTGTTTCGTCAGAAGCAACTTGAAGCCTCCTTGCACAAACTGGCCTAAAAATTGCGAGTTTCGTCAGAAGGAACTTGAAGCCTCCTTGAACAAACTGGCCTAACAATTAAGTGATTCGTCAGTAGCCCTAATAATTGCGAATTTCGTCAAAATCTTTTTCAAACTTTTACAAATGGCAAACATATCACCAAGGATAACTACTGATCGAGTCTATTACTTCAGATGTCAGTTAAAGACGGAGTTGAAAAAACATTCTACTTCAATTGTTTCACCACACACTTTGCTATAAAATGCAATATTACCGGAGGCCCATTGTTCATTTCTGCGGATAACAGACGAGGTAGCCAATTCGTCGAATGGAAAGATGCTGTAAGCAATTTTCAAAGAATAGCATACATTGTAAGAGGACAAGAAAATAAATTCTAAAAAAAAGAGTCAACTGTAATGATGGAACAGACGGAGACATGTTGCTGACGGATGGTAATAACACCGTCCACATTTAAATATCTTTTTGCACAGAGCGAAAAACAATCAAGTCAATTCAGACGAATGCAACATGACATTATTACATTATATGGCATGCAAACGGCTAAGGCAATAATAAATTGGTAATCTCTGAAAGAGCTGGAGAGAAGAACCTCTAATATAATTGAGTTCGTGCAAATAAACCCCTTTTGTGAATGCCACAAAATCGTTTTTTTTTGTTTTTATTATTTTCTGCCAAAAAATATCATCTTACATTATGCACGACATATAATGCTTACTTCCCTTCAAAGTTGAATAAAAAAAAATCAAACAACAGCAACAACGAAACGATCATTAATACCCAATCCGCCCGGGGCGAACTAAATAAATTCTGGTCGTGCATACATAAGATGCTTATGATTCGTTTTGTAGCGTACATAATATTGTAATTAAGGTGTGCTCGGAAGGTTTTCTAACAAAATGTAAAACAAAACGAGAGAGCAGGCAGGCAAGCAAAAAAAAGTGCCTCAAAATTGAAAATAAAAAGAAAATAATTTGTTTTTGAGCAGAAATCTCATTACGAACGAATATATCAAGCACTCTAAGCACCCGAGTGGCACATGTTGCAGTAGCACAAAAATTTTATATCTACACCGCGCCGTTGTTACATCTTTTTATGTATAAAGTATAACAACCCAAACCTTGCAATTACTTTGAACGTGTGTCTGTCAGTCGCTCTACGGTTTCTACATCTTTTTAACATTTTACTCTTTCAAACTCTTAAAACATGCACTCTGTGCAACATAATATTATAATACACATTCGTATCAACTGTAATAGTTCTATACTGGCGTTTATGATGTGCCATAGCCACTGCTGCATCGAAATGCATAGTAAAAATTTCTTTTTTCCAGTAAAAGATATATAAAATACAATTTTACGTTCTAAATTACTTCTTCCATCAAAACCGAACGCTCTGCACGAATGAAAAATTCCTTTTTAAAAATTGTAATTAAATTTAAGACTTGCCAACAACATGCACCACCACCATACACACAGCATAATATGAGTAGATTGTAAAAAAGAATATTTCGCTGATTTTCTGATTTTCTTGCGTTTATTTCTTCATTTTTTTTAAACTTTTTATTTTTTCCTTATTCAGGCATTAGGAACGTAAATTACTCGCTTGATTCGACTTCAAGTAATCATGACTAAACATTTCCGTTTTCTTCGTACGTACAGGTATAATTTGTATGCACAAGGTGTAAGAAATTACATTATAGCTGTGGATGAGAGCGAAAAAAAAAGAATGCGGAGATGTTGTGACTGTAGGTCAGGGTCGACATTAATTGCTCTTTTAAATGCAATTTCAATGAAAATATTGATGAGCAAAGTAAATTAATTAATAAGCCAATTCGATGTGTGGAACTATTGTGACATGAAGAAAAAATTGCTGGCCTGACTTTAGCTAGAGTGTAAGAAAAAACAATGTTGCTTGTCAAAATCTATAATGTGTACACTTGGCTGTTATCAAACAAAGTACGTGTACTAGGTGTGGAAGAAAAAATGAAGTACTAGATCTTCAAGTAGAGTTGAGGTGTTTGTTCATCGAAAAGGCGAGAGTGACAAAGAAACGACAAATCTCTAGGTCTTTAGTCAATCCTTTTTACAGATACACCTCTGGCGAATCATAAACAAAATGCAAGTTACTGCACCGTTTCATCACCAAACAAGGTTACGCATGTGGAACGTGATAAAGCTACAACGAAGCTGGTTTTATCCACGAAGATACAAGTACTAGTTGTGCAAGAACAAATGAAGTACCTTCATATGCTCACTCCTTACACAAGTAAAGTTGAGGTGTTTGGTTCTTGGTTCCAAGAAATCATGACTCTTGTCATGAGAGGCTACCAGGTACTGGAATTTGTTTCTAGATATCTACGGACAAAGCTGGGTAATTCATTGAATCGATATCTAAAAAGCGATGAGTCTTTTTTCCGCTGGTGAAAGGACATCCTATTCTCAAATAGGTGGTAAGTCGTATGAATTTTGAATATTTGATTAATTTCTTGTACAAAATGAAGCAATCCTTGCCTGTGTAAAATTCATAAAATGAGGAGAAATTTTCCTTTTAAGTTGAATCCGATAGTGTAGAGGGCATATTTTTGGGAATTTGAATTTTTGGGAAATTTCCAAATAATTCTGACACAACTCCGAAAAAATTCTGAACTTTTTTCGGAGTATTTCCGAATTTTCAGAACTAAAATTCCCAATAACAAGCGTTCATACTGGTAGACAGAGTGAACATAACAACACTAGTATAATTGATGAATGTACTACTTCGTTTGCTACAAAATCATCTATTACTTCGTTTGTTATAGCGTACATTTTGCTTTATAAATCCCAATTGTTTAGAGCTTATTTCTTATTTTTATCGTCATTGTCGGTAACAGATGACACAGGAATTCAAATAATAATGTCATCACTGCTTGGGACGTGGACATAATATTTGTAAACAGTTTTGTGAAGATTAGTGAAACATTGTGAAATTTGTGAAACTTTGACAAATTTTGTGAAAATTCAACAACTTTTTAAATATTTGACAAATATTAGGCCCTGCTTGGGAGCATTGATAGTATTACAAATCATTTTTCTAGTCAGATCTTACTTACTTACTTTACCGGCACTACAACCCATTATGGGTCTTGGCCTTCTCCAACATGCTTCTCCAACCGGACCTATTCGCGGCTAACGATTCCCAACGAGTGACACCGATTGTTTGAAGATTTGAGAGGACTGCATCGAACCATCTGACCTTTGGTCGACCTGCATTCCTCTTCCCTTCAGGTTTGGTTTTCAATATTTTCTTCGGAATACGATTTTCCTCCATCCGTTCCACATGACCGAGCCACCGAAGTCTATTCAGTTTGATGATCCTGACTATGTCTGGCTCTCCATAAAGCTGTTTTAGCTCAAAGTTGAATCGTCTGCGCCATCTGTTTTGATTCGGATCCAGAATCGGTCCGAATATTGTACGCAGGACTTTCCTTTCAAACGTGAGTAACGTCTGTTCTTCTCTTTGTGTCATGCACCACGACTCCGAGCCGTATGTTACAACCGGTCTTATTACCGATCTGTAGAATGTGCACTTAGAAACTCTGCTAACTGACTTGGACCTGAGGATGTTCAACAGACTATAATAGCTTCTGTTTCCTAAAGTTATTCGCCGTTTGATTTCGTCCATGATGCTGTTGTCGGTATTTAGCTGAGATCCCAGGTACACGAATTCGTTCACCACCTTGAAAGTGTGAGCGTTGATTTGTACATTCTGCTCGCGCGGTCGGTTCGAATGGGTGATGATCATGTATTCCGTTTTTGTGTCATTCACCTTTAACCCGAGGTCGGAACCTTTCCTCTCCAAGGCCACAAAGTTTTCTTTAACAACTTCCATATTTCTGCCGATTATATCCAGGTCATCTGCGAAACCAAGTATTCGACTGGATTTGGTGAAAATGGTGCTGCTGGAGTCTGTCTGGGTGGCCCTCACTGCTGCTTCAAGAATCAGATTGAAAAGCAGCGTTGCGAGAGGATCTCCTTGGCGTAGCCCTTCCTCAATGTCAAACGATTCTGACAGTTTGTTTCGAATCCTTACACGGCTGTTAGCTCCTTCTAACGTCATTTTCGTCAGGGCGACCAGTTTTTCGGGGATGCCAAACTCGGCCATCACTCTACACAGTTTTTTTCTGATCACACTGTCGTATGCTGCTTTGAAGTCAACGAAAAGTTGGTGCAGTTCGACGTTGTATTCCTTGCACTTCTCCAATATTTGTCTGATTACAAACATTTGATCTGTTGTTGAACGACCTTCTCGGAATCCACCTTGGTATTCACCAACTGAACATTCCATGTACGGGAGCATTCGACGGTATAAAATTAACGCGAATATCTTGTAGCCAATGTTCAGTAAGGCTATTCCTCGAAAATTACTGCAATCCAACTTATCACCCTTCTAGTATATCGGACAGAGTATGCTGGTCTTCCATTCATCGGGCAGTTCCTCTTCATTCCAGATACGCACCACGAGGTCGTGAAGTTCCACACATAACGCATTACCTCCGTTTTTAAAAAGTTCGCCAGGGAGATTGTCTATACCCGCGGCTTTGAAGTTCTTCAGCCCTGATATCTCCCTTTCGACTTCCTGAAGCGTTGGTTGTGCAATGAGCGGCTGTGCGGTTTGAAATGGTGGATCGTTATCTTCGGTCTGACCAGGTGGTGAGTCCGGGTTTAGCAGTTCTTTGAAATATTCAGTCCATCTTTTGATGCACCTTTCCTCATCAGCTAAAACCGTCCCACTCTTATCTTTGCACAATAGGGGTTGTTGACTGTAACCTTTCTTAGCTTCGTTCACCTTCCGATAAAAGTTTCGAGTCTCCTTTTGATTTCCAAACCTTTCAATTTCGATGAGAACTTTCCTTTCTTGCTGTCGCTTTTTCCTTCGGAACAGTTTTCGCTCGAAATTTCTCTTTAAACGGTACTCTGTTTCGCCTGCTCGAGTAAATCTAGCCAGATTTTTAAGTCGAGCTGCATTTTTGTCGTTTAGTGCTTCCTGACATTCCTCATCGAACCAGTCATTTCGTTTTCGTACCGTTCGCTTTCCTACAGTCTCTGTTGCAGCAGCCTCTACGTTACGTTTTAATTGATTCCATACATCGTTAATACTTTGCTGTTCGCCTCCCATTCCGTTGATGATTTTTGCTTCCAGATTTTCCACATATCGCTGTTTAATAGCTGCATTCTGTAGTTTTTCGACGTCCCACTTTTCCATTGCCGGTTGCCGATTGTGCAGAATGGACATTTTTGCTCTGACGACTACCTTTACCAGATAGTGATCAGAATCGACATTCGGACCTCTGCAGCTTCTGACATCCAATATGTTCGTACAGTGACGTCCATCAATCAAGACATGGTCAATCTGGTTTTTTGTGCGTCCATCCGGTGAAGCCGTATTCTAGTCAGATCACCAAAACTTAAAAATGAAATAAAAAAATTCTGTTTTCTCATGTGCTCTAGGTGAGATAGTTGTCACAAAACATACCGTTTCGCCACTTCAATGTGTGCGTTGCATGATAAATATATATTTGTACGGAAGAAAAGCGGTAGTTTGAATGGAAATAATTCTTATTCTGAGACAGCTTCCTCTGTTGAGTTTACTATTCAATTTTAACATAACATACACTAGCCATGTTGCATTTTACCATTTTACCTCCAATCTCAAAATGTTCTCCGGTAAAGATAGATTGATATACGGTACGTATTATACATATATTTGTTGTGGTATTGATCGAAGCAGTTTTACACGTACACGTATGGTATTAAAGAAGGAATTAAAAATGTTAATTCGAAAGTCATAAGTCTTTTCGTGCAGAAAGTATTTTTATTAAATCTTTTATATGCCATATGCTACGACAGCCAAACTATTTTATTAAAGGAATCAGATTGTGTGGTAAAGTGGTTATGAAATGATTCTCACACTTTTAGAGTATTAAATTCCAATTCTTTTTTTTTCGTATAGTCGTTTCGACTTTGTAAAGGCTTTAGAGTTGATCTATGTTGCAATAGGATTAATCGACAACAACAACAAAAAATGTTACAGTCGGTGTGTCACTCAAATATCAGCGCACTATGGACACATTTGTGGTAAAAACCATATTGTGACTGTGAGATTAGACTTTGTTCATAAAGCACGCCATGTACTGAGGAGGAGGGAGTTACAGAATTCAGTGATAGTGCAGCACTGAAGGGAGATGGTCGATTATTGTCGAGTTAAAACAAACCGGTACAAATGGAGAAGAAATGGTGACGTTCTGAAGAAACGGTGTCTTCCCGAAGAAAGAGCGACTTCCTGAAGAAACGGCGACTTCCTGAAGAAACGGCGACTTCTTGAAGAAACGGCGACTTCTTGAAGATACGGTGTCTTCCCGAAGAAAGAGCGACTTTTTGAAGACACAGCGACTTCCTGACGACACGCCTCGTTCCTTACGAAACGCCGACCACTCGCAGTTCCTTCAGGAAGTCGCCGATATTCATGTCGTCGAAATTTCAGGATAATATGGAAAAACCCCAGACTATGCACATTAAGTCATACGGCTATTCATCTGTTATCGATAACGACAACAAAAATAATGACAAGCTCAGCGTATTATTGTCATTTATATAGTAAAATTCATGTTAAAAAAATTGAAGTACAAGATTTGAAATCAACAGATGAAGAATACTTTGATCGATGAAAGTAATTGACCAGATAATAATACTGGTCATATGCTTGACGTCTGTAAAAGGTTAAAAGTTGTAACGTGTTGTCGAAAATAACCCAAATCCATCAAAAAAGTTGATGGTAATTAAGAAAAGCCAGAGAAATCCCAAAATCGAGGAACCACCATGGGAGCAGGTTGCTATTTCGGAAATAACCCGAATTCATCAAAAAACTTGAGAAATGCTAGAGAAATCCCCTGGAATCCTAAAATCTAAAAACCACCGTGGGGCCTTTCGCTCATTGCCGAAAATAACCGAAATCCATCAAAAAACCTGATAGAAGTTGAGAAGTGTCAGAGAAATTGAGTGGCGACCAAAAATCTAAGAACCATCATAAGAGGTGCAAGGTTGAAGGTCAAGACCAGGTCGGTTTTCTCATGAAAATTGTCTGACCTGACCTGCAATTTCGGGTCACATTGCCTTTTCCTTTCGAACCTATCGTTGTTCAACATTAAAACTTTAGGATGTGGCATCAGTGTTCAGTGGTACGAAAAACAAACTTAACATTACAGACGTCAAAGTTGCAAAGTTGCAGAGTTCAGGGCAAGATGGCGCTAAAGACATAAAACTGAATCAATTTCTACAATTTTGTGGCCTGCACTTGCCTCTTACACTAACACTACATCTCACAGTACCATGAGTACCATTCACAAAGTAAAACTTACTTCCACGAACAACAAACGTTACCTCTTGTCTCTGAGCAAGGTCTTTCACACGACCGGCTCAAGCGCTATTCACTATGGCCTGACTAATTCACTAAATGTCATAGAAAACGACACAGAAATTATGTCTATATCTCGCTACATCTCTCGACATCTAAGCGGCACTATTTGTTCAGACACAACACAAAGATGCGCACACCTAAATGGCATCGATAACTTATATCCGATTGATCGTACAAATTATTATTTGTTCATGTGATTTATGGCTAGCAGGTATAACATACCGTCCAATGTCAGTGTGTGTACCGTACCGTAGAGAAGTTAATTGTTCAACAACGGCCACAATTTGTCTTTGTATGGCTGCAGCATTAGGTATCTTCGTGTATCTGTTCGGTTGATTAATATTTTTCCATTTATTTTGTGCAAAATGATTCTAATCTTTATGATGCGCGCACAGCTTTATTTATTTTCCTCTCTCCGGTTTGCTTTTTTGTGTACTTTTTGTGTTCGTTACTTTGTTCCCCAGTTTATGTGACTTATATGAACTGAAATCTCTATATAAGATGCATTTTATGGCGTACGGAAATTAATTTGCTACAAGAGACCGGTGATCATGAAAATCACTTAAATACCGCAAATCGTTTTACGAAACGAGTATGGACATATCAAGACACGAAGTCCATTCAATTTGAATTTTATTGAGTCGAAGAATATTCCCGCCATTTGACATGATTTGAATTCGATTTCGGAGAACCGTTTGATTGTGCCTTAAGTAGAACCACAACAACAACAACAATTCGGTACATCTGCCGTTCGCGCTTCCCTTGTTGATTACAAATTTAGAGTGAAAATGCACCAGTCATTCTTACTAACGTACACAAAATTCTCCTACCTGCCTGTAATCCCTTTGATGAAATTCAATTCTAATCATCCTTAAGTGGATGTTTTAGTTGATTTTCAATTTGGTTATTTCTTTCAAATTTTTGTTTAATAAATTGAGGGTGGCTTCAAGTTATTAGATCACATCTTACCAACGTGAGTATGGATTTTGTGTTTCTTTCGTTTTTTATTGTTGGATGAATGCTGAAGCGCTAATTAAATTTATTGATATTTTATTGTGATATTTATGAAGCATGTCTTAATTTATTGGTTTCAAACATCTGTTGCGGTGTATTATGCTATACTCTTCATAAATCCATTAGAAAGAGTTTCGATCAATTGTTATCGTAACGGACATGGACATGAATAAGCCTTTTTTGATGGATTGGATTTTTGTTTTATATTGGAAGCTGCTTGTTGTCAGTTGTGTATAGAGAGTCAATTTACTTATTGAATTGCAGAATTAGCTGGCTGAATCTACTGTCTTGCCAATGGATAGTAATTTTCCCAACTTCTTATTGAATGTTTTGTTTCAAAGCAGAGCATATTTTCGTAGTCTTTTTCTTGAAAGATCTTGAATTTTTTGAAATTTTTTAAAAATTATTGAAAGTTTGCCAAATTTGTCAAAATTTCCGAAATTTATTAAAATTAATGATTTTCAGGTTCGTGAAAATTCACAAAAATTTCAAGATATTTAAGGAGTTCTTGTAAATTGTTAAAAAATTGTAAAAATTCTCAAAAATCCAACAAATTTTAGTCCTGACTTGAAGAACTTTTAAGAATTTTGTCAATTTTTTGATTTTTTGCGCATGTTTATCTTTGCGCAGAAAATGTGCCCACAATGATAATTGAGCGCAAAATGCACTGGCCAAAAAAGTGGCAAATCAATTTATAATTCCTTTCAATTCGGTTTAATTACCTCAATTACCGGAGCAACTCGAATAATTGCCGGAATCGCTCTATTTCCTTTCAATTCCTTTCAATTCTCTTTCAATTTCTATAGATACTTCCTATCAATTTCTTTCAATTTCTTTCAATTCCCATTAATTCCTGTCAATTCCATTTAATTACCTCAATTACCGGATCAATTCATCTAATTGCCGGATTCACTCTACTTCCTTTCAATTCATTTCAATTTCTTTCAATGGGTGACTGAAGTTTTGACAAGTTATTTTTAATCGACGAAATTGTTCAACGGTATGTCTCTAAAATGCACTGATCTTTTTATAAGTTCGTCTAAACTTCTGAACGTACAGTAAAAAAATTACAAATTGGCGGCCCACGGTTGGTTTGAAACAAGATTAAATAGGGACCGCCGACCACCAATAATTTTTTTTTTCATATTTATAATGAGTGATGGACAAGAACTTCACACAGGAAAAAGTTATCCCAAATCACTGAGCCGTTTCTGAGAACCAGTGGATGCGACTACCACAAGCAGTCAGGGACAGCCGGAGCACATATTTTAATTGGGATCGGTAGAGGGTACAATTCTAAGATATACTGTGTAAAAATTATTGCTCTCGGAGCAATAACAGTTGAAAGTCAAAATTTCTCCATTTTCGAAGAGTGATATATCCTTGACAAAGTGACCGAGCCAGCCAATTAAGATTGATTCTGGAGACTATAACCATAATTTAGTGTACTTTAAATGTTAAATTATTTGCCTTCACCACGAAAAATATGTGAGTGTTCCCGAACTTTTTCAAAAATTGTAACACCTTGGAAGCTATGGTTGATATAGATGGTAAATGAACGATTAGAATTGTCTTATATTCCGATAATTATCACTTCATCTTCTTGGCCCACAGTTTCAGAGTCAATTAGTTTCCACTAATATCGTCTAATTTTAATTTCGACATTCTTTTTAATCGACTAAACCTTCACAAGCATCTCAGATGTGAAAAAAGTTGAATTCTCTGCATCTTTTGGTAAAAAATTAGCAAAATAAATCTTTTACTTCATTTGTTTCAACACGCATTTTGCTATATATAAGATTGCATTAACGAGAGTTCATCGCTTATTCTCGTCGTCATTGTTGATAACAGATGACTAACTTTTACGAGTCTCATTTTTTGTGAATTCATATGACTGTAGTCTTTTTCGTTTTGTCATAGAATACGTTAATGGGTATAGACACATATTCGGAGGCTGATGAAACCACAGTAGGATGCATGTTTCCGTTGCACAGATAGATGACTTTGTTTTCGTTATAATAAGTTAAAACACAGAACGAACAATCTTTAGCGGTTGCTCTTGTCACTTAGCCTCCAAATTTGACGCTTGGATTGTGTGGGAAGGTATTTCGAGCCGAAGGCGAGGGCAGAAACAGTGAAATTTTTGACATTTTGAAAAACCTTGGACTTGATCTGTTGCATCTGTCAGAAGAAGAATTTGTGCTTCTTTCAACAAAAATGCATTAGAAAAAGTTTTGATTCCTTCTATAAAATGTCAGAAGGAAGAGTAATGATTCATTGTACAAAATGTCAGGTGAAAGTTACCAACACAAAAATTATTGAGAAGTTCAGACAGTCAAGGGATCTGATCCACCCAAGAGATGAAACCTAGTTTAAAGCAATCAGTTTAATTACAGGCTTAAATTTAGAGTACCACTCATGCTTGGAGTGCGTCGGTGTTGTGCACATTATAGTTCTATCAATAATAGTATACTTACTACTTCAGTCGTCAAATGTATTGACCGAGTGTACAATTACTAGTACATTACGTCCAAGGTTCCAAATTTTTATTTTGCCCTTTAATTAATCAGAACATGTACGTTGTGAGATAATATCTTCAATTGTCTGGTAAATTTTTATTTCGATTGTTGATGGTATCACCATTATTTGATAGACATCAATAACACGTATACTTACGAAAGAAATAAAAAAAAATGAAAAACAAAATTTCTCATAAGAATTAAGTTTCCATTTAAATTTTAGCAGCTTAAATGACAGTAAACTACACACGAAAAATTATTATGAAACATATTTACGAGATCGAAATATTTAATATTTTGGACCGCAGTCAATTACATTTATCCATCAAAATTTGACTCTAATTTTATTGGATTTGTCACTTTAAAGCCATGGACGAATTTAATCCGTCACTAAAAATACGTAAATCCAACCGTTTTTTAACATTTTAACATATTTCATTCATCCACCAAAAACGAAAATGTTTATTCATCGCACGTTATATATCTTAGCCATTATGGGATCGTTAACAAATAAAATTAAATTTTCGATTCAATTGGAAGATTATTTATATATTGTCGGAGCAACGGTACCAGATTATTATTAGTACCAAATAAAATAATAAGTTGATCCTGATACGATCGGTGATATGTCTCGGTTGGTTTTTTTTTCTTCGCTGGATCTATGGTATAGACATTGGATTGTCAATCAACAGCGCGTTTATTTGTCGCATTGAGTAAGATTTACTTATGACGAATGAAGTCTTATTCGAATTAAATAATGGTGATAATAGACAATAATCGCTCGATTGACACCGTCGGAACCGAATTTTATATTTTGGACTGTTGTCTTGCAGTTGCGATATCATTTAGTTGATCTGTCTTGGCACTAAAGAACAATGTAAATGCAAGCCATCTGCTATCGACAACGACAACAAATATGAACGATTAGATTGAAGTATTATTCTCCTATTATAGAAAAATATGTGCTTAAACTAATGAAGTAATAGATTTAGCATTAAAACTTAAAAATTGAGAAGTACTAGATTTAGTTCGAATATTTTAGCGATTAACATTCCGTATGTGAAAAGTTAATATCAAATGATGGAAAAGTGACACCTCACATTAACCATTTATTTATGCGTAACATTGTTGCTTAGCAGAAAGTTCAACCGAACAATTTAATAATGTGAATCAATCTCCCATTAAGCAAAATAATTGCAAAAAACAATAAATTTTCACTTTCTATCTGAATCAATTACATTTTAAAATGCAGCAATTACGCATAATACCCATCGTCTTTTCGTATTACACTTATAATACACACTGAGGTATCTACAATGTTAATTTATTATGAATGTAAATTGTGCCTGCCTGCCTGCGTTGTGTTTAATGAATATACAACAACAATGTCTCAGAGATATGAGGCGAACTTGTAATGCCTCATAAAACAATGCATTGCACACCAATTGAAACGAATTATCAATAATGCCACAAACATTGTTGCTAAAAGAAATTATTTAAAAAAGAAAAAAAAATCAATCGATTCAGTCATTGGTTTTAATAATGTGGCTCGTCTGCCGATAAACGTTCTTGTCTGACGACCAGTAATTATATGCTAACAAAACTTCTTCTTCTTCTTCTTTTTCAGCCTGTTTCTATCCACTGCTGGATGTAGGCCTCTCCAACTTCTTTCCATTTCGTACGATCCATTGCCATTTGCTGCCAGTTTGTACCTGCAATATTCTTAATTCCGTTTGTCCATCTCTCTGGTGGTCTACCTATAGCTCGTCTTTTATATGGTCGCCAGTTCATGATCTTTTTGGTCCAACGTTCGTCTGTCCTTCTTGCAATATGTCCCGCCCAGCTCCATTTCAGAGATGCTATTCTTTCCATGACATCAACGACCCTGGTTTGTTGTCGAATCCATTGATTCGTCATTCTGTCTCTGAGTGTTATTCCAAGCATACTCCGTTCCATGGCTCTTTGTGTCACTCTCAATTTTTCTTCGGATGCTTTCGTTAAAGTTAACGTTTCCGCTCCATAAGTGAGCACTGGAAGGACACAAGTGTCGAAAACTTTGCGTTTCAGACTATTATTAATTTTGCTTTTGAAAATTAGTCTGAGTTTTCCGAACGCTGCCCATGCAAGACCAATCCTACGTCTTATTTCTGCAGTTTGGTTGTCCAGACCTAACTTCAGCTTATGTCCTAGATATACGTAGCTGTCGACTCGTTCAATGACAGTGTCACCAATTTTGATTTCTCTATCGTCCCCGATGTTGGTCATGACTTTTGTTTTCAATAAGTTCATCTTGAGGCCAACTTTGTTTGCCTCTTCATTTAACTGTTGTAGCATAAGCTGAGCCTGACCTAGATTCGCTGCTATCGGTACAATGTCATCAGCGAAGCGGAGATTGCTCAGGTACTCTCCATTTATCTTTATTCCCATTTTACTCCAGTTTAACTTCCTAAAAACACTCTGCAGAATCGCCGTGAATAATTTCGGTGAAATGGTGTCACCCTGCCTTACACCTCGGCCAATTCTGAATTTCTCCGTGCTCTTATGAAGTTTTATACATGAAGTAGCATTTTTGTACACATATCGAATTGTGTTGGAGTACCTTGAGTCTACTCTACATTCGTCTAATGCGTCCAATATCGACCATGTTTCCACTGAATCGAAAGCTTTTTCGAAGTCTATGAATAGCAAGACTATGTCGATGTTGTATTCACGACACTTCTCAATAAGCGTTCTCATCACTTGCAAATGGTCGTTTGTGCTGAAACCAGATCTGAAAGCAGCTTGTTCAACAGGTTGGTAGAAGTCGAACTTGTTAGTGTTCCTCTTCGTAATGATTTTCATAAACAGCTTGTAACAAAACTGTGAGATATTATATACAAACATGCTAGTTACCTGTCCTTGTTGAGGTCATAAAAAGTCATCTGCAGTAACAGCACATTTTGATTCAAAATTACGACGATAAAAAATAACTGGAATGTTTTCGGAAGTTAAAGTGAAATAATTTTTGTAACTTCGTTAACAGTGGAAGGTACGTGTAGTATCGTCAATTTAATTTGAATTTATTTTTCTGTGGATTGATGTGCAGTCCTAGTCAGGGACTAAAATAAGGATTTCTGTGCAGGTGGGAAACTTTTCGAAGGGGCGCCTAAACACAAAATCTTGGGCGCCAAAACAAAAATTTTTATCCAAAAATAATATCATGCGTTCAGGACGTTGACGTAATTATATTTTTGATACCTAGGACCCGATACGTGCGACTTCGTCTTCGCCTTCGGCTCTGTCTCGAAACTTCTCACACGCTAAAAAAGACCTAGGTCCTAGGTACGAAATGTACTATTACGATTTAAAGGGAATTATTCTCCTGACCGTAAGTCTAGGGTCTTTCATCCAAAAAATAATTCAAAATGTCAAAATGTAAAGTCTAGTCAAGTTGCCGATCATACCTGATAATAATCTGCAATTTTCTGGAATTTAATTTTTCGGTCATGTTAGGGATGTATTTTTACATGTAGAAAATGCGTCCACAATATGACCTAAAAATCAAATTCCAGAAAATTGCAGATAATTATCGGTCTACTGGACTAAAAGGTGTTTTTGGTAGAATATCAGCCCTAAAAATCACAATAGTGGTGAGTTTTTGGGTATGATGGTGAGTTTTGTCTATAATTTATATCTCTCGATGGATGTAACTGAAAATTCTGAAAAAATTCTCAAGTAACGTCTGTAACATCTGTGATTTTTGCAGAATTTTTGGACCCCTACTTAGAGGTAAAAATATTTTTTCAAATATTCTTCGTTAAATGAGGATATGTTCCGCCATTTAAAAAACATCTGAGTAAATTACATAATGTAGGCACATTCCATGAAGACAAATCAGGTGACCAAAAACGGTAGTAGCACTTTTGTCTAGCATATGGAAAAAAAATTATTGAATTTTTTCATCGTTAAATAAGGGTCCAAAAAATCTGAAAAAAATCTCGGATGTTTACCCTCCATACAGACATTTTTTGAGAATTTCTACCGTTTTTTCGTTAACACACCAGAGAGAAATAAATGAGAAACAAAATTCACATTTTTGTTAATAACTCCACTTTGGAGTTTCATACGCCACTCCACTGAAAGTAGTTCTAGGCCAAGACCTTTCGAATGATTTAGTTCCTTTAGTGTCACTTTTTACATGCCAACCCTATTTTCTTTCCATTTTTTCTTAGTTTTTAGGAAAGTGAAAGCTAAAAATGTGAAATACTTTGATTCTGTATCTGTATTTCCATCTAAATGATGATAAAAGATTTTAAAAAACTGATATCGGCAATGCCATTGTCATTTTCCAACTAGGTTCAATGCGCCGCAGGCAAAATTTGTATTAAAATTACATTCATTTGACTATTTCAAGTTAGATAATTGTAATTTTTCTTGTGGGCAGATCTGGATTCGCAGGTGGGAATTAGAGGGGCGCAGGTGGGAAAATTCCCACCTGCGATGTTCCTTAGTTTAGTCCCTGGTCCTAGTTTTTGCTTTTATATTGTAATTTACCATTGATATATCAAACTTAGAACGAGATACTGTCGACGAAAACCTGTATAAGGACAGAATAAATTCTGTCAACTTTTGGTGGCTTTTTATCTTGTAGAGATTCAACGGCACGTGAATCTGGAACGAAGCTGAACCACGCGTGGTGAAATCAAGTTTATAACTCTCGAATAAGTGTTCTTGTTCCCTATGTGTTTATGGCCAAAAGAAAATATGTTCCTAGACCATAACACGGGTAGCAAGTAAAAGACGAAATATTCAGATAGAAATGTCCCTGTTACGAAACAATACAGTCAATCCACGCCATTAGTCGTATAAATTTATATGTCAGAGAGAGCTTTTTTCTCCTTTGTTACGATCTGTCTGTTTTTTTATTTCGCGATTTTGTATGGAAATGAGAACTAAAATTGAGATATCTTTGCTGTTTTAAGTGGTTTTTCATATTTTTTTGGACCAAAATGTTTTAAAATGTGTTTGGAATCGATTGGCATTAACCAAATGATAAAATAGAAAAAAATATTTTCACACAATCTGTCAATGCCAATCGATTCCAAACACACTTTAAAACATTTTGGTCCAAAAAATAAAAAAAAACAGACAGATCGCAACAAAGGAGAAAAAAGCTCTCTCTGACGTATAAATTTATACGACTAATGGCGTGGATTCCAACCAAATTTGTGACGTAATTTGCTTGAAAAGCTTTTCAGCTGGTCTACTCAATGAGTATTACTCACACAACATCACTGTCATATACGTGGTTTAATATTTTTTTTACAGTAAAAAGCTTTTATTTACAAATTGTAGGTAAAATAAAATCATCTGTCAACTTTTATCCAAAAGTGCCCAGAATACATTCTGCATTCCCTCTTTGGATCGAGATTGACACGACAGTTTTTGCAGCAAGAAATCCAAAGACCTTTTCTCACCATTTTCCTTCCTAATCATTCTGACCAACTTTGTTAGAAAACATTTCGTGTCTAGACCCATTGAACCAAGCGTTTCAAAGGCCACTGGTGTAAAATAGTAGTGCTTCTTCAATTCAATGTAATGATTGTGTTTGCGTCTCTCTGCTTCTTCAACGACCGCTCCTGTATTTTTTGACAGGTTTAACATTCGATTAGGTGAGTGGAGCGCCAATATATAGTGTATTTGCTTCCATCGTCATGATTGTGACGTAATGGTTTGTGGTGACGATATGGCTTATTACACCCAGAAAAAGAAAATTCAGACAATACTCCGGGTATGTGTAAAATTTCTCGGAGATGTGCAATATACTTCACTGACGTATATGATACATTGGCAATGTTTTCTATAAGTGAGACGTATTGAAAACGTAGTTACGTATTTCGGGTGTCACATTTGAATATTCTTGTGTTACGTATTGTCAGTGCCGGACTGGTCCTATGGGCGTTCGGGCGATTCCCGAAGGGCCTTTTGATTTTTGTATGGATAAATGACGACGAAGGGCCTTTTGAAAAATTTCTCCATACAACGCCCGAAGGGCTTTTTTGAGCCAGTCCGGCACTGCGTATTGTGGTGATGTACGTGGAATGTATGTGAATAACTTACGAGTGGGACGGAAGTTAAAGCCTCACCACGTATGTTAAACGTATACAGTGGATGTTTGTCCTAAACAATGAATTTGCATCATATTGATTGAATAGCCTCAATACAAACAACACACTCTACGGATAATAGCGGCAGAGTCGAAATTTTGCTTGATTTTTGCAAGTGGTTCCAGGTGGTTTGGGTGGTTCCCGAGGTCCAATCGACAAGTGATGTACGGAAGGTAAAGCCTCACCACGTATGTTAAAAGTGTACAGTGGATGTGCCCCTTATTTTTGATAATGAACAAGTCGTCCATGCATCATATTGTCCAAAAACTTCAAATTTAGCCGATATAATTTTGGGTCATTTTGACTCTGCCGCTATTATCCGTAGAGTGTGTGTTGTTCGTATTGAGGCTATTTAGTGTCACCTATTAAATGTCTAAGAGGGAATTCTTAATCGCTTATTGTTTAAAAAAAAACCAGGCAGGATTGTTCTACCGATTGAGTTACCTACATGATAGATTTTCAGCTATAGTTAATATTTTTTGACAAACATTTTCGAGTGTTTTTCTGTAGTTAGGCAAGAAGCTGACATAAGGGAGTTATGTGTTGCGAAAACAAAGACGATTGAAGTAAACAAAACATATTTATAAGCATGACCTATGCCATCTGTTTCCGACGACGACGACTACAAAGCAAGCAATTGATTAATCGGGCTTAAATAACAACACGAACACTAAAACAAGTGAAGTAAAAGATTTTGTTTCGATCCATAGAAATTCTTAAATTAATAGAAGTAGTAGATTCGATAGATACTAGTTATGTGCTTCTCGTCTGGAATCGTTTCAGGACTGACATGAGGTCGACTGAGATCATCTTCGTTTTGTTCATTGCAGTATGCCTTCGTTCAGTTTTTTTTTATATTTGTAAAAGACACTGGTGGCAAATGTTGTGTTTGTGTCCTCAAAGCTAAAAAAATCTAACAAAAGCGAAATTTAAGGCTACATCTGAACAAGTATCACTTCTGGTTTTCCAACTCAGCAAGAGCTACATTTCAGCCGATACAAAAACAACAAAACTAATAATAAAATGCAAATTGATTAGTCTACTGACGATGAAATCGTATCAATTTTATGGTAAGTTTTTATAGAACAAAAAGAACCGAATAAAAAAACAACCAAAAGCTATGCAATCAAAATATTTTCCATGCAACCGACGTCGTAACATAGCGCAGAGGAAACGCATGACAAGATAACATAAAAATCATTAATCTCCGACATTTGATACATGGATATAATTGATTTTCGAAATAATCATAACGAACAAAGAGCACCTGACATAATCTATAACGATCATTTTAAATGTAACAACATTCGCTCTAAGAAAGACCTGCACACACATATAAAAAACTAAACCAAAACAAAACAAAAAACGAAAGAAACTTTCCGATCGCATTAAAAAAGCTCTCGATTTAACCACAGCCGAGTGTGCTTGATCACTCTGCTATATTATTGGTTACGATGGGAAGCATTTGATTGGCTGTCGTATGTTGAATGGTAGGAATAAATGAATACACCCAAATCTACACACACTAACTCACATCATCATCGGTCTGTTCGGTATTTTTTTCTTCTTCTGTGTTTCTTTTTCTGCTTTTTTCCGTTAATTTTTCTGCCCGCTAGCACCTGACGAATTCATGTAAACCTCAATGAACTGTTTCATATTGTAACCTGTCTTTTGCTTGAGGTGCAAGGTGTTTGTGAGTTAGGTTTTATGTTTTATGCTTTTATACCACTCTCATGTGTATATGATATTTATATTCATACACACAACTCATGAGTTGAAGTTCAGGTAGCCACCAGAATATCATAATAGTTTGTAATAAATAAAGGCATAAAAACCTGTTCGATGATTTTTTATGTATTTTAGTTTCAATGATTTTTTTTCGCTGCGTTCAAGATGAAGAGGAAAAAAAGATCGACGATCCTCCGTGTATGCGTATGATCTCTGCTCCGGTAAAAATGGTACACACACATCGTATATATGTACGTGGTGTGTGTATATAAATATACCATTTGCGCACTTTTATTATTTCGGATAACGAGTGGTGGAATCGAAGAATCAATGAGATAGGAAAAAAAAAATTATTAATGCTGCGCAAGAGGCCTCATGTATAGAAAAATATTTTCATTCATAAAAATTACGTATAAAACGTATTGACATGTTTGATATTTATATCTATTTCTCGAGATTTTATACTTTGGCTATTAATCTACCTTTTATATTTCATTATAATATTTTATCAAGTTTTTCCTTTTTATTTTTAGTTGTTCAGTCTCGCGTATTATATGGTATGGCCTGGTGTATATATAGGTTTTATATTAGAGGTTTTGTATATTTATACTTCGGACTTGGATTTTTTTTTATTATTATTTTTTGCAGCACTCAACGTGTACTGTTTTGAATTGATTTTAATATTGAGACAACTGTAGGTTGACAGGTTTGAACTTTTTTTTAGAATTTTATTTAAAATATTTTTTTTTTGTCTTCACTTCTCTCTCGAATGTCATATGATTTTGAATCAAATGAGAAAAAAAAGCTTTTTTGAATAAATAATTGGGTTCGCTGTCTAAATCTTTCGTTCTGTACACACATTTATTATGCGTAAAAATTTATTGATGCAATTCTGTGAAGAAATTGAGCTCTTTCTTGCCTATTAAGTGATATTCGAATGATGAAGATTGTTCATAGTACAAAAAAAACATTTTCGCACTAGTGCGAAAATATGTGTTTTCACAACATGTACTTTTGTGCAATAGATTTAAAAACCTCGAGGTGAAGCCGAGGTTGACAAGACAAGTTTAGGCAAAATTAGGAACAAGACTGTATGTATGGGAGTGGGATCCTCTTTTTATAGAAACGTCACTTTTACGCACTAATGCAAATCCAGTTAAACACTACTTTGACAGCACTAGTGTACATTATAGCTAAGAGACTCCCATATATTCAGACCGAAGTAATATTAACTGTCATATGTGTTAATTTCGTCGCAATGCTTCAACTACAAACCTCTCCCACATAGGCCTCCAGAAAGATGCGGATATGACGACTGGGTCGTTTCGACGGATAGAGGAAATATGTAGAATGACAGCTGGTTTTTTTGAGAGAACATTCAATACATTTTCTCCTAACCAACATTCACTCTATCCGTCCGAACGACCCAGTCGTCATATTAGCATCTTTCTGCTCTCTTCACATCCTGAAAGACTAAAAGACTAAAGCGCCATGCAAGTGCTGCCGATAACAAAAAATCGTTAGCATTTGCCACGTCTCAACAGGCAAAAATACTCATGCTAGCCTTAGCTAAATGCATGTGTATGTTGAGCGAATCACAAGAAAAATGTCACAAAATTGTTACGTAGAAAATGTGCATAGCAATTACAATTACATTTTTCTAATGATTCGCTAAACATGCCCATGCATAACGCTAAGACTAGTATAACGATTTGAGAATGAATTTACGGCTGTCTGGGGAGAAGTGGCAAATGTTAACGGTTTCAGTTCTCGTCAACACTTTCATTGAAGTATGGTTTGTGTCGTATAATGTCGTATTCCGAGTTTGGAATCCGAAAAGTTCATTTCGTCACAATATTTAAATAAAAAAACGTTATATGCAACATGAATCGGATGCTGGTGAACCCGAGGCGAAGCCGATTCTTGTTGCATAAATAACTATTACGGTTACAAAAATCCTAAACATCCCAAAACGATGTGTTAATATCCGAGCTCATATGATTTGTGTTTGTCAGTTTAAAAGTGGCTGTGGCATATAAACGATAAATTCATCGATATCTCATCAATTATTTAAATAAAATGTTTCAAATCTGAATGGGTAATTAGTTTGTATGTACAACAGCAAGCAAAACCTAAAATGGGACGAAGGTAATTAATAAAAAAATAAAATATTTGAAAGTACACACAGAGATCGGTGCGTACGTTAGACATAGTTTTGTATGGACGTAAGTTAATAATTTATGTCGCTGTGTAATTACGAAATATTAAATCGGAAAATTTTATATTTGGTTTTTAATTACAAATTCAATATGTAACACCATGAATTATTCAGTTTTTGCGTTTGAACATGTTGATTATGCTTGATTAATATACCGGGAAAAACTTATTTAAGACAATAAATCCATTTCCTGTTCTTTCTCACAAAAATTACGGTCGCAATCGTTTCTCGACTGGATATTTTAATAATTAATAATATTTTACAGCTCACTTATAGTACAAAGTAATTTTTGTACACTACTATATCGCACACTGAAAACGAGTACCACAATGCATTTTTTTGCAACAGTAATGTAGAGATAGACTAATTGGACACTTTAATATTAGCAAAATGTTTTCTGCCACTGTTTCTATCTGAGAGACAACAGCGCAATGCAATTTCATAATTCCTCAAAAGAATTAAAGATTTATTTTTGCCAACATCTCATCAGGCCATGGCGACAGTGGCGAGAAATCATCTAACCACAAGTGGCTAGTCGTTCCCTGTTGCATATACAAGTCTAGCGAATCATAAGCAAACTGAAAGTAAACCGTCATTCTGCTTCATCACTTACCATGAAGTCACATGCGAGACATGTGGGATATACCACATAGCTGGTAAATACCAATAAAAACACGTTCGAGTGTTGTGCAAGAAAGAACGAAGAACGAAACTTCGAACGAAATACATGTGAGTGTTTGATTCTAATGTTGAAACGCCGAAACGAAATATTTCTACATTGCTGGTTCGGTTTTCCAAAAAGGTCTATAACGACCACAAGACTTTGGAAAACGTAGCGCCTAAGCACCAAATCTCCAACGACAAAACTCGTGCCATAAAGCAGACACCTCACGAAGAAAATTATGATCTGTTATGTAACGCAACTGCAAAAAATACTTTCCGAGTTCTGGTTAATGTGGATATAAGAGCAAAACATATGTTAAAACTAATGAAGTAATAGATTTGACTTAAATCTATTAAAAATACTTACATCATGAAAAGAAAGAGATTCGACAATTGAACTGACACGCTTGCCGCTTTTAAAAAGTCAAACTGTTAACGGATTAGAACATTTAGTTCAAGTCACATATCCATTCTAATGCTTCATTTTGCACAAAACTTTAGCCGTCTTGTGATTTTCATAATTAAATTTTGAACTCTATACTTTGTGATTTCAATCATTCAATTCCCACTTGAAAGATTCTCGGTATCCCGATGATCAAATTATACATTAGGCCTTTGAACCATACCATTTTTTTAAATCAGAATATTCTTTTTATAATGTCAGCTGCACTGTTAGATTGATGGATGTAGGCGCTATTCAACGTTATATCATCTGTTATCGACATGTACGACAAAAATAAGCAATGGGTTCTGCCCAATACAAAGTCTCATATACACAAATTTCGTCTAACGAATGCAAATCTAGATTTTGGATTTTTGTGTTAGAAAAACACAGAACGTAAAAATCTAGATTCACATTTGTTAATTTTTTGTGGAAACAATTGGATCAATTGTCAATAAAAATCATTTTTTTTTAAATTTGAGATAAATAAGAAAATATTTTGTATTTGAGTTTTTAGCGACTTAATAAGAGAATGTATTCTAAAACTTCTAACCAACTGTTATCGAATTAACAACTAAAGTAAGCGATGAGCAGTGTGCAGCGTAATTTTTATAGTCCAACGAATGTTCGAAACGTGTAAAGTAATAGATTTAATATCAATACTTAAAAAAAAATCAACAACAGAAGTACCAGATTTTTATGGTTATACACCATAACACGGTTGCCGTATGCAAAAGTTTAATTGTAGTGGATGACGTCCAAATGATTCTTTACACAGTGAAATTAACGGCACGTCCATTTTACAATAAAGTTGCCATAATTTCTTCATACCGTTTACCGAATCTCATAAACAAAAATCGTATTAAAGCGATTGGATCTTCGAATATGTAACGGATTTCACACTTTACTTAATGCTACGTTAACCTACCACACCCACAAAAAGTACTTTTTTTATGTAGTGTGGATGTTAAATACAAAGAAAAATGATGAATTATTAAGAGATAAGCTCTGTGAACTTTATGAATATCATTAAATGATGAAAAGGAAAATTAATTAACAAAAAAAAAATAATTAAATTATTAACAGCAAGATGAGCAATAAACACGCAATAAATATGCGATAAATACAAGACATATAAACCAGCATTTCTCGGTTCATTTTATTGTCGTTTTATTGTCCGAGACATTGACGCAAAATTTTAATAAAATTCCAATTTGATTATGTAGTTAGCTGATGCCATAAAACGCTCTGTTATGGGATGATCTTTTGTAAGTTCTCATTTATGCACACTATTCTAAAACAACTCCATGCATGAGTATTTATTGAATGTCTTGCTGAAACAAAAAGCACTGGTGCTGGTTGAAATGAAATGTTTTTTTTTTCAAAGTTTGTGTTCCAATGAAATGTTAAAATTCAGGCGATCAATAAACATTTCCTTCATTTTGTGATAAATTTAAAAAATCTTGTTTGATACGCTTAAGATTCTTTCGTTTTTTGCGGATACCTTCCCATTTAGTTACTGGTAACATTTCGTCCTGGTAATATCGATAAATTTTGTAACGTCGGACATCAAAATCAAATCTTAAATAACTCGAGAAATATGCGCGTATGTTCTACCCTTCATTTTGAGGGCAAATTTGGGTTTTTAAGATTTATTTTGATGCAGCACTGAACAAATGTTACGTAATTTATGAATTGTCCCTATTTGACACAGCAAGGTCATGTTTTTGCATTACTAAATTTAATCCTTATAACAAACACGACAAGCATTATTTCAAATCTGGTACTTCATTTGTTCAAATCGACAAAATCTTTAATCTTCAATTCCATAGTCTCTGATAAAATAATTGGTCTTTTCTCTGCACAGCTTCTATTCCTATCCAACCTAGTGCAGACTTTAGATCTTAATCTGTGATCTAAAACAAACAACCATCCATAAATGGACCGTCTTCCTCCTAATTTCGCTAAGGCACTTCGTACAGTTAATTATCTCCACCATATGCAACATTCGACCAACGGCAACCAACAAAGCATATGTACGATGCAGTCTCGTTAGCTTAATGTTATTTCTCAAATTAATAATTTTTTTCCAATTTTTTTTTCTTCATATCCCAACGACAAGGAAGAAGGGGGAAAACGATAGAGTCGGTTGAGATATTGAATTGTGATCTAATCGTCTTATACTTTGGCACCAAACTCTATGTATACGTTTGCTCTGCTGCTGTTACCTTTTTTTTATTATTTCATATTCATTTTAATATCATTGAGTTTACGTTTATTCTTCTTTGATACACTTAATGGTATTACATGAAGGTGCTCTCATATACCATACTGATGTCGAATATTGTTGTACACAAAAGGCGGAGCGCAGTGTATATCAACCGGAGAGGTAAATATCTATATATGTGAAACACAACAACGTGCCGATATACATATACAGACAAGTGGAAAATGCGATCAGGTTGCAAAGAAACAACATAAGATACAAACAAAACAACAGAAGAAATATAAAAAAACACACCAAACCTCACGGCATAGGTAATATTGGAGTGTGTAGATCGGTTATTAAGTGTGCGTTGTTATTCTTTAGAAGGTCATGGTTAGATACTGGCGATCTCAAACGGACAGTATTCATAAAGTCGTTGAGAGATCGGTACATCTTTTCACGTTGTTGAGCGCATTATTATTGTTTGTTCGTTTATTAGAAATTGTGATCGATTGGAATCGAATTTTTTGAGAGCGAAGATTTTTTGTGTGTTGTTGATTCGAAAGGAGCAAAAAGATTTTGTTTCTTTTGGGATTTTTTTTTTAAATTTTGTGACGAATGCCCATACTCAAATTGTCGATTTGTTTTTCGCGATTTTCGTTGGTGTTTTATGAAAATTTAAACAGAAAATTTTCTCGATGAAATTTTCGATATTTTATGTGATTGACTTGTCGTACACTTGATACCATTCCATCCAAGCATACAACCGGGAACAGTGAACTTTTTTCCTTTGACCAATCAGTGAAAAATATGTTTTGCAAATTTTGACAAAACTTTGACCATTTGAAGAAGATAAAAAATCGAAAAAAATGGAAACGTGTGTTCTAATACCTCAAGAATTTTCATTAGTTGTAACATCGTTGGGAGCCCGTAACTCCGGCGACCAGGTGGCATCCGTATGGACGACCAACCGGATAAAACAAGGAGCCTTCTACTATCCGTTCCAAGGAACCGTACGAATCGACAAATTGAACATTTATTCGTATGTGGACGATGAAGATGTAAGTACGAGATCAGTCTGATCAAAAAGATTTATTCAAAATTTTCGCCCAATCAAAAGTTCTCACTAATTCCACCACACTCAATATGGAATATTCACACATCTAACCCATCAATTAATTATCATAATAAAGCTTAAAATGCGTGAAACAGTACTCGGTCATGAATACATTCGATGAATAAATTCTCGAACGCACTCACTTGAACAGGTAACTCTCCCATGACGGTGGGAAAAACTTAAAGAAAATCGTTAAGAAATCGTTATTTTAACGTCTTTTTATTTCGGGTAAATTGTTTAACAACGTCTTGTAAGGCATGGTATAATTATTCATAAAGAACTCTTATAAGGGTGGCTAATGTATGGATGTTCACATGACCGTGAAAACCACATATACGATAATATACCCATTTCCCATACCATGTTTCACTGGTCTTTTATCCTATTTGATGTAGTTTCGATGGAACTTGTTGCATTTTTAATGTTACGTGGAATATAATTAAGGCTTTTGATGAGTAGAAAACAAGGAATTTTATGTTAACAAAAGGGGGCCAATGAAAGTGCGCAATAAAATGCACGTTACAACAGGTAATTCTCTAAGTGGTATAGGGGGTAACAGGTACAATTTAACGGACATGCACTTTGTTTTGATGAGGGTCTCGGATGAACGCTCACTGTGAGAAATTCTTTTTTTTTCGATCGTTTTCTTCGTTCGTACAATTGACACCGAATTATAAGGGTAGTTCAATCATGCGAAAGGACGTTAGTTTATGAAAATGATACGGAATTGATCGATCACTGCATTTGGGGGGTTGTTATATGGCTTATAAAGTTTTATTTACGGAATCAATAATGTTGTGACTGATGAGTCAAAATTTTTTGATTTTTTTTTTCGATGGAAAGAATTTTGATAAAATCTTTGATCGCCTTTTAAACGGTCAGATTATTATCTCATCAGGATTTTTCAAAAACTTTTTTATACGTTGAGATTGATGTTTTTTTATTAGAGTCTGACCAGGACGTTTCTTTTTTAATTTTAATAAAATTGGTTGGAAATTGGAAGCTTTGAATTCTGGCGATGATCTGATAATGTTACGTTGGACTGGATTTTTGGAATTCGTTGACCAACGTGTTATAGCATTCGGTAGTTTCGGTTTGTTAGATCTTTACTTTCCTCTGTCAATTTTATAGAAATTAAATTGTCTTCAGATCTTAAATAACATCAAAAGCCAGCGCTGCACAAGTTAGAATGTAAATGTGAAGCAAAGTTTTCTTTCGAGAAAATATTTTCTTGAAATTTCTCGATTTTGTCGAAAAAACCGAAGGAAATCGAAGAAAATATTTTCTCAAAATTCTCATGAGGTGTTCTATGGCGGTGAATTTAGTCAATTTTTTTTTATTTCAAATGTAATATTTCTTCGGTTAATCCGAACGTTTTGCTTGAGATAATTTTAGTGCATGAAGACATGAGAAACTAAATTGAATTTTGGTCTGAACCAGATCGTAGAACGGTAGAACACGATTCACATGCAAGTGGTCTGGGATGCAAATCTCGTACGGGCGCTTACAACAAAAATTTTATTTACAAATTTCAATTTAGTTTCTCATTTCTATCAGTCTTCGTGCACTAAAAACTCTTCAATTTTGTTACAATTCTATCTCATAGAACTCAGATGTGTCGAGTTTTTTTCCGCTACTACAACAAATTATAAATCAAAAATACGAATAGCACCTACGTTCCGTTGAACATTAGAAATGGTGGTCATCTGTTATCGATATTAACTACACAAATAAGCGACGAGAGCTCTGTGTGGTGTCTTATATAGCAAAGCATTATGTTAGAACTAATGCGGTAATAGATTTTCCATGCGAACCTTAAACAATAGAAGTACCAGATTTTCCTGATTACAAAGGTCAATTGAAATGTTGCTCAGTGCTTCATCTGCTTCAATTGCATTGTCTTAAAACCATTTTTTTTTTCCAATCGATTCAATGATTATTGCACAAAATGTTCTCCAAAACCAAAACAAAAATCGGAATCGCTGAAACAGCAAAAGGTTTTCTATTGATGCACCAGCAAAAATGCATCATCAATCACTTCCATTCAACATGAAAAGATCGTTAAATTGAAAGCTTAAACCCGATAATCGTACATCATTTTATGCACACAAAATACAATTTAAAATTGCGCAAAAAAAACATCATTTTTGCACGTAAACCGACGAAAGATCATTTTGGTTGGTTCGTTTATTATTAAATATATGAAATTTACTGATGCACAAAAGACTATCTGGAATATATGAAAATAAAATGAGAAAAAGAAAGAAAAAAAAATCATTTTCTGTGTTTAACAAAACGAAGAAAAATTTCATTTCATTTAATATTTTCCACATTATGAATTGTAACGGCAATGGGCAAAGAGAGGCACGCGCCACAAAGAAGTTAACTCCGTACACAAAAGCATATAAAAGCATTGTTAAGTCACGACCTAATCAAGTGGAAAGAAAATATATTTATTATTAGGTGCAAAATTTGCCTTTTTTCCTTCAATACTTTTTTATGTGTGTTCGTTCGTTGTTGTTATTGTTGCCTGTGTTCTCTGCTCGGTTTCATCTCTCTTTACAGAACAGCCACAACTTTGTATTTATATTCGTTTTTAATAAAACATAAAATCAATGAAATAGATTTTCGTTTCGATTCGATGGCGATTTCCATTTCTCGAAATGTATCTCTAGATAATCGAAATAGGAAAAAAAAATAATAAAATCTCAAAATTATCGACCTCATATATGCATTTGTTGTTAGGTGGATTGTTCACTTCGGTCATAACTTTATTCTCGTTGCTTCGATGATATTTTTCTTATTCATTTCATTCATGATTTTCAGACTATTTTCGTTTCATTCTGTTTCAATGCCCGAATAGTATAAATAATGAAAATCCATTTAAAAACGATTCGTGCTCCGACAATATCGCGATATACTTTTTACAAACAAAAATCCGAAATGAAAAAAATATTTATTAAAATGTAGAGTAACGGACAGTACGGTTGGTTTGCTTTCCTTCGGTTTTGTATTATTTAGATCGTTATTTCCTCTATATCGATTCAAATTAGAAATTTACTTTTCGTTTAGGTTGATGTGCATAGAATCGGCGTATCATTTCTGTGGAATCGCATTTCATGATTATGTTTGTTGCATTTAGCAGTAGATAGAGTTGTAATTAGGTGACGACAAAATGAGATGTGAGATGGTAATGTTAGGTCATTAATTACAGACTCAGATACGTTATTTGCTAGACATTGAATAAATTCATGTTATTTGTAATTGCATTGAAAGCTTGAACTTGTTTTAATCTTTCTTATTCTTCCAACAATTTTTTCTTCTAACGAAGTAATTGGATGAAATCGCTGAAGAACGAGCAAACTGATCTACACTTCGGTCACAAATCTTTCGTATGTTTTTGAACTTTAAATCTAATAAAAGTCGATTTAATCTTTCCAACAGCAAACATAGCACAATCGTATATTTAACGAGTTTGGTACTTCAGTTGCTCTAAGTATTTCCAAATTTTTTGATTCAAAATCTTTTACTTCATTTGTTTTGTCGAACATTTTATCATAAGAGGCCACATTATCAAGTTTTTTTTGTCATCGTTGTCGATAACATACACAGTCATATACATACATAGTAATTGGGTGGAGCAAAACTGTTTGTAAAAAAGAAAATTTTGAATTCGACGCATCATAATTTGAAAACATTTTCATGGCATATGATCCCACAACATTTAGAGTCTGTCACTACATTACGTAAAACTTTTGTTCTACAACTCTCTATTTTGAGGCCTAGTAGAGGCCTAACGAAAGTAGTGTGTATCTAGGCTGTGATACATCGTACAAAATCCAAAGTTGGTGACAGAATCAAGATATTGGTGCCGAAGGAAGAATTGAGAAATAAAAACAAAATTTGGCATCTCGCATGCTTAACAAGTCTAAAATTTAAAAAAATTACCTGTCAGGCACGCCAGGCCTTTCGTGAAAATTTTTATTTTTAAATGCTTCGTTTGGCCTTAATACTTTCATTTTGCCACTAATTTTTCATTTTCGACGATTTGTGACAAGATATGCACTAGAACCACCTCAGTAAGGGTCATACTTGAGGGGTTGACTTCTACTATATAAAGGGGACCATTCAGGATGATGACAAATATGGATGGAAATAAGAGTTTAGGGTGAAGGCGATTCCCTTGAACTTTAAGCTATCGTTGCATAAAAAACATCGTCAGCGACACCAAAACATTTCCAAAGTTCAAAAGTTGATGTTATCGTTGACCCGTAAGCAATTGAATACTGAACACGAACTCATTCATCATACAATCATACGTAATAACAGACCTCGTCAAATTACATACAAAGTAAAGAAAAAAGCAAATAAAATAAATGAACTGCACTGAACTCTAATATTACGCGAAAATCCACATTCCTAAATATATACCGAAAAGCTACAATTAATATGCACCTTCTCAACGCATTGATAAAAACATAATGCATGTGCAGCATGAATAACAACTGAAAACTCCATACGACGAGATAATGATAAAAAAAAAGATTTTTTTTTCGTCCAAAACGAGTATTATCGCAATTTTTCATAATAGGATGTTGGCAGTGAAAGTTTTAAATTACTTTTTCTATTATAAATGGCAGTAGCATAACATTGTTTACCATATAATGAATGAAGTTCATTCACACGCGCATAACAGCAATTAGACATTTATAATGCACCTTGCCAGTTATCTTCTTTTTTTCTACTTCTTTTCTTCCATCCAACTAAAAAAAACCCGATACGAAATTATATCAAAGTGTATCATCGAAATGGAAGTTAATGACACCCATAAGGTTAATCGTTTGTTTCAGTTTTATGATTCAATAATTTATCCAAAGATGAAAATGCGAGAGTTTTTCATTGCGTGCGATTCTGTTGTTGTAAATGAAAAGTCTCGGATTGAAAATAATAAAAAAAACATTTTCGATTTGATTCGTTATGGTCGTTAGTGTGTGCATATTATATTCCTTGCGTTCCCATTAGCATAAATTGCAATTTGTATGCAATTGACTCGGCAATAGATTACCATGGTCATAATTCAATTTGAACTTCTTTTTTTTATTGCTCGCAAACAACATGGACTTGAAGAATTAATAAAAAATAATTAGGTAGCTCAGTGGTAGTCATAATCAATAAACGTTTTATTGAGTTGCTGAACGAACTTCTGTTGTTAAACAAATGCATCAATACGGGATGGAACCGTTTGCTCATGTGGCTAATTTCATACTGCTATGGAACGTATCAAAAGTAGGAATCTAGACATTCACAAACGGAAAAGTGATATATAATCACTAAATCCTAAACTACGAAATCTTGTACTTCATTTGTTTCAACATACATTTTCTTAAATAACGGACATACCAGCCAGACTGGTCATTTTGTCGTTTTCGTCGGTAACAGATGATCATAGGCAACCAAAGTTTCGCTGTTAACTGTAAGGATGGTTGAGTTTGATGATTTGGTGACATGTGAAATCATCTTAAGTAAACAGATCTAGGAATGCTGTGTAGAATCTTATATCAACTCGTCAAACGGCAAAAAGCTCTATAGAACCTTATCAAAATGCTTCATGATTACTAATAGAAGATACTTTGGTTTGTATCAATGGCGCACAAGACGATTTTTTTCCAATCTTTCTATTCATACTTGGTGTCGTGTTTAGAAATCTAAAATTTCCGAGAAATAAAGAGACCGTAATCTCGTTCAATTTTAGTCATTTATGCAACAGGAATCAACCACAACTACAACAAACATCGTTAACATTAACCACGTCTCAACAGGCAGTGCCAAAAACTATCTTAATATAAGCACACTAGTCTAAGCTATTTATGCATTGCATGGACATGTTAAGCGAATCATAAGAGAAATGTATTTTCTATTCAAAAATTTATTACATTTTTCTTATGATTCACTAATTATGCACATGGATGAAGCTAAGACTAGGATCAGTACATTGAGTGTTTTTTCTACTGCCAGTTGTGACGTGGCAAATGCTATTTCGGAAAAGTTTTTTTTGCATTACAAACCTGCGTGTAATAATAGTCCTCATTACGATATTTTAATGAAGGAAATTCAATTAATTTTCTGATGAACGTGAGGTTGCAACAACCTTGTGTAACGAGCTTTTTTATGGACATCGTCTTGACAAAATTGGCGTGTTAAATTCTCAAATTGTCGAGATTTTTCCTAGCAATTCAATTGTTCATTGCTCCTCAATATCTTCTCTACTTTGTTTCTGACGAAAATTATTTACGACCATTCAAGTTCAAGGAATCATTACACTTAACACACTGTCGTCGTTGTCCAGTTAAATGATCTATTTCGGTAATAAAATCCGTCTGCGTATGAAACTACAGTTTTGAGAAATTCAAACAGTAAATCTCGCTCAATAAACCATCGTCGCATCTATAATATTCAAACAACATATTACACCGCGTGTGTAGGAAACTGACAATGTTCTAAATAAAACCGAACTTGAAACATAATATCAGACCTCATTACTTCGCACTCGTGTATGATGTCTTTGGAAAATATAATTAACGTTAACAAGTAGCTTGAAATGGAGAAAAAAAATAGGAGAAAAAAATTACAGCCGAGAGAACTCTGAAAATATTATAGTAAAACCATCCCAATGTCCATATTCAATATAAAACGATAAATTGGCGCCGAACAAATTTCATATTTTTCTGTACACAAAACTTTGAGTATATGTTGTTCTTAGATTGCATGTTTGCCAATAATAAACTATAATCAACAAGACTTGTTGCACTCTGTGGCAGCGTAAAGTATCAATATACAGTAGGTGACTGGAGATATGGACGGAACATTACGAATTGTATATGAAAATAAAAAAAAACTTTTCGCTTGCACGTATCCCAATACAGAATATCCTCACACATAAAATGTATATCACTGTTGATACGAGAGATATTGGTTGGTCTGGTGCAGTGGATAGAGAGAGCGAAACACTGGTAAAACAATTTATAATCCACACTTCGTTTCGTACGTTCATTTTTTTCTTTGTTTTGTTTTGCATAAATGTATCCATTATATGGGCTCTAAATTATATTTGAGTTTGAAAAATTTTCATTTTATTGAAGTTTATTGGAAACATAAATTCCCAAAGAACAAACAAAGAGGAAATCGAAGCAATAATTTCAATTTTATAATTATTGTCAGTGTTGGTAAAATGATATTTATTTGTGGCATTGTGGGCTGCGAATAAAGATTTGTTTCTGATTTATTCCCTAATGGCTTTTGCGTAACGATACGATGTGAAATTGGCCACAAAGTGTAGTGCATTGGCGCACACAATGAGATTGTAACAGTTTGATTGGATGAAATCGATTTTTCGAAAGCATTTTATGGCTTTGATGGTCGAATATAATATGTTTTACTTACTCACTCACCATCCGGAGCTAATTTAGTGAGACAAGAAACTTTTATTGCAACTAATTGTGGATTGTTTTATGATGTGAAGGGACAGCTTATATAATACGGCTCGAAGAAAATACTTCGGATCATGCACCGTGAGTGACAAATTAATAAACAGCAGAGATCATTTTTGAAAAAACAATTCTTTCAATTTCTCTAAAATTTACTAACTTTACAAAATCCTTGGAATTTCTCAACATATTCCTCGAGGCATTACGTCTAGTACATCTTTTGTCAAAAGCACTGCAGAATTTTTGATACCAAATCTAGTACTTCATTAATTTGAGTAAATTATTGTTATGACGACAACATTACTGAGAGCTCATTGTACATTTGTGTCGTCGCTGCCCATAAGATAATAGATCTACTCAAATAATTCTATGAAGATTGTTTAACTAGTTCATCCAATGCTTCAGCACTACTTACATAAATCGTCTAATTTTGTCTTAGTCAAGATATTTACCGTCTCCACGAAATCGTGATATTTTCCACAAAATTATCGCTTTCAGTTTAGAAACTGCAATTTCAATCGTAAAATTAACCTCACCTCACCACGCCGAAACGAAAAAAGTGTAACACAAAACCATTAAAGAATTATTACATCCACTACACCCAATGTTTTCTCGATCCACACGTGAGATATAGACCGCCCGTTGTTTAAATCGATTACTACCACATATGTGTGGAAGGTTAATCGCAAAAAGTTTTTTTTAAATTTTATTTTCCATTTTAAGTACTTAGAATTACACAGCCGAATCTATTTATGGGAGATATACAAAAATCAAAACTAAATGAAAAATATTTAAAAAAAAAAACAATTAACCCGATCTCAAACTGCGAAATCATTCGACAGCGATTTTCGGGCTGACATGTAATGTACAGTAAAAACCGAAAAACCTATCGAAACGAGAGCTTTTTTTTAAATGTTTTGGAATGTGGAACAATACAATGTAATGACGGTTTAATTTGTAGTAATACCGAGCATATTAAGTCGTGTTATACACCGAAACGCATATTTAAACGATATTGTAGTTTTGATGAACCGTATGTGTACCATCGCTCAATTGAATATGAATTGTTAATGTAACCATAGACTACTGTGTACCATGTACCAGGGCCTATTTTTGGGAAATTGATTCTCTTGATAATTCTTGAAATTCATGAAAATAATTCTTGAAATAGGAATTACGAGGATTTTCAAGAATTTGGAAAATTTTGAGAATTTTGGACAATTTGGAGAAATTTAAAATTTTTTAAGATTTTGAACTTGTTAAGAATTTTTAAGAATCTTTAAGGATTTTGAGAAATTTCAAAAAATTTCAAGAATTTGGAGAATTTGCAAAAATTTGGAGAGCTTTTAGAGCTCAGAAAATTCTTGAATTTCATCAAACTCTTAAAAATTCTCCAAATTTTTGAAAATTCTCTAAATTTTTTAAAATTCTCCAAATTTTTGAAAATTCTCCAAATTTTTAAAAATTCTCCAAATTTGTGAAAACTTTTTAAATTTTTGAAAATTCTGCAATTTCTTGAAAATTCTGCAATTTCTTGAAAATTCTCCAAATTCTTTAAATTTTTGACAGAAAAAATCCTGAAAATAAGCCCTGCCATATACACTTCATCAATCTCTCAACTATCCTCTTAGTGTGGCATAAAAATCAATTAAATCCTATCTGGAACAAAAAGACCTGAACCGAACAGAAAGAACACTCCACACATAAAAACTGATAAAAAACATCATCATCATCATCATTTCTCTCTCGTCTGATTAAATGTGAGTTAAATTTATCTGATGGACCAAATCCAATTAGTGATAAACATCTCATGAACCATAAATTTCAAAGCGGCTCAGAGACTAATCAAGTGAAAACATTATTTTCAAAGTAATTATTTAACAATTAAGAAAGAGACTTTTCCTTCGACGAAACGACTGAGAAGAAAAAAAAATTATGGTTCGACGGCTGAATTTCGATCGTCTTCCGTTCAATTTATATTTCGTTACGATTTTAAGTTTTTCGATTGATTTAATTGATTCACTGCATTTAGAATCTATATGGAGAGTATTATAAATCGTTTATTCATATAATGTTTGACGGGAGAGGAGAGGATGGACACACAAAAAATAACAATAAAAAATTGACGGTTGATTGTTGAAAATATTAGTGGAACACTAATGACTCCCGGAAATATGAAAAGTTGAAATATAATTTTTGGCGCCTATTAAACACAATGAACAAAAAAAATTCTGTATAGGACCAACACAATTTTATTTAATATAGGACTCCACCTGCCATAACAACCTATCGAATGTTTTTTTTTGTAGAAATAAAAAGTCCTTTTCGTTCGAGAGTATATGCCGTATTACGACCTTACAGACTTTTTTTATTGAACGTTTTTTTCCCTCCGTTCTCTTTATTTTTTTTGGCTGTGTGAGCCATCAATTAGGATTGATATTTTTATATTGTTACAATATGGGGAATTCGTTTTTTTTTCTCTGTCGATATTTTTATATGTTTTATCATATCGTCTTGCACCTGACCAAAATTATTTATTATGAAAACCAAGAATTTCTACCTGTTTTTATGGGAAAGGCAATAAATTACCGAAACACTGGCAATGCCATATACTAAATCCATTCCATATACACACACACACCGTTTTGTCTATAAAGAATGAAAATTGTTAATTTGATTTTAAGCTTCTACATCACGATATAAACCCAACAACTCTATATAAAAGAATCTATGGATTTCGTTCTCTTTTATCATAATCCACTTGGACCGTTTTTTTCTTCTCTGCTGTGATTATCTCAGATGTTAAAATGGTTTTTTTTTTCGTGTATCTTTAAATGACGGTGCAAGATATAACGTAATCATTTGTACATATCTTCCTGTAGGTATTAACTGAAACATCATTCGATTTTCGCGAACGTTTTTATCGGAATCATTCCTTTGGATACTCAAGATGAAAGAAAAAAAGGAAAAAATAATTTAATCGACCCACAGTGTACACATTTATCGGTTTCGTTAGTGGTTTGTTCATTAGTTACATACTATCGCGCTTTTACACCTGACACTGAATTATTGTTCCGTTTAGTAGGAATGCATTAATATTGTGTATGGAAATGTGAATTGTAGAATGTAGGGTGGATCATCTTGTTTGTTGGACTAACATGAGACAAATTCGGGATCCCTAAATTCGGTCGTTTAGATTTATAAGTTAATCTAATTCAATCAAGACACCGAAAAATAATATCGGCTGGACCGTGTGAATACTTTTGAGAAATTCTTCAAGCAATCCTTAAGAACTTTGTGAAATATTTTTTTGAAAAATTCGAACAAATTTTTGGAAATATTTGAAAAACATATTTCCCAAAATAGTCCCTGGTATGCAGTGAACAGTAGCCACTTTTTTATTTCCGAGTAAATTCTTTGCAAGCATGAATATGACTCAGAAGATTACCTTTTTGGCATATTATAAGAGTCGGTCAATATTTTTGCTAGTATATCTGACTCATGTAACTCTACAGACAAGGTTACTGGTGTGATTTTCGCGATGTTTGACAATCATTTAACAGCTGTCTGTAGTCAGGGCCTAATTTCCTGAAATTGTTTCCGGAAAATTCAGATTCTTGAAATTCAAGAAAATTCTTTAAATTGTCGAAGTTCTTGACAATTCTTTAAATGCTCAAAATTCTAAATTCAAGATCATTTTTCAAGAATTTAAATTTCTGAAATTTCTTGAAAAACAATTTCGTAACGTCCAAAACGCCTCATATCTGTAATCTCTTCAACTGACAAGCTTTTCCACCATTAAATCTGTTACTTCATTTGTTTAAAGTATTGCTCTGAATTCGATTCCAAATCTTTTACTTCATTTGTTTTAACATAAATTTTACTATTTATAATGCAATACCAGCTCATCACTCATTTTGGTCATTGTTTTCGATGACAAATGAATCGTTTCTGAAAAATCAAAATAAAGTTGATTGCGGTGTCCTCGATGCAGTCCACCCTATTACCGATTTCATTATATGGTAACTTGACTGAATCTTATTAATCTTGTGTCTCATTCAATCGTATGTTTATCTGCCAGTCAATTAAAATAATCGCACAAATTGGCTTCCATAAAAGTTAACAAAATAAACACAAAATGACTGAGTGAATGAATGAATAATAACATACAGCACATGTACACTCGTATAATATCTCTATGCAGATTAGATACTAGTCCAAGATACCATGTAATCATTTTCTCGTATTGTTCATTAAAATTAATTTTTTTTTGTGCCATAGATATCAATTAATGTGCTGCACTGATTCAATTCAGAAATAAATCCAAATCTTTTTTATGATTCCCACAACGATATATATTCATGTGTACGTATATTCGACCACATTACAATTCCGATGTTAAATATAATACAGAAATCCCAACATTTAAAACGTATTCTCAGCCTTCCATGCCAGCCTACACGAGTGTATACGATTTTAAATATTACAAAGTCAACTCAAATTCCCCCATAAATCTTGCAAGCGATCCAATTAATGATAGATTCAATAAGTTGGCAATTTTTCTCATTAATTGATTACATGCATTCAGTTTCACCGTCGAGCACAAACGAATGTTTTTTTTTCTGTTGCTTTCGTTCTTACCATTAAAATTTCAGATAATTTTTTTTTACTTCATTCAACCTTTCCTTCTGCAATTTGATTGCATTTAATGTTGAGTTGAATTTTATTATATTTTATGCTGCACTTAAAATGCAATGCTCATAATGTATACGATGTGAATGTATATATAGAAGCACAACATACAATGTCCATCCAAATCAAATTTATGTCAACTTAAATCAACTAAGCGATTTATTAAAAACCCAATGGAACAAGAAATTCTCAGCAGGTGATATATTGTCACTACAATTTTATATCAATTTAGCGATAAATTGCATTAATGAAATTCAGTTCTTACATTACGGCTGGACCCAACTCTTTGCAATGATCAGTGATGCAAGTTATTTACAACGAAAACGAACGAAGAAAATTCTGTGCTTTAATTTGGCATTCAGTTTGAACGTTGTGGTGAACATTAACCAAATAATTTAATTAACTTGAGCGCGGTGTACATTATCTCAGTGAAATGAGTACAATCGAAAATTTTGTTTCTCTCTAAAAAAAACGTTGATCTTAGCGTTCGTTGGTCGGTATTTTATTCCCAGGGAACATCTGTAACACGACACGTCAATATATTTATTGAGCGAAAAAAAAACCAACGTACAACCGAGACTATATATTCATAACGCATTATAAGTCTGCTTTGGATGCACTTTGAATATATGTGATATGTGTGAGTCTTCTTGTTTTTTTGTGTCTTTATTTTTAGTATCCATAAGATAAGTGATCATATTTCTCATGTTCGATTATATGGGTAAGGTGAATTCTTAAAGCTCATGTTCTTGTTGGTAATACTGGTTCAACAGGTACCATGCACCATCTATACTTTGAATGGCTTCAAAAAGTGTGTTGCAATATTGTTTTTCAATAATATCAATATCGGGTTGAGGCATCTTTGGCTGTTTTTTTTCTTCTTAGCAGAGTTTATTGTGTGTGGACCTATGGTTGCACTTCGATTCATTTATAAATTTTGTTCCCTTCACATTTGTCGAGCAGAACAAATTCTCGCTGCCCACACTAAATGTGTTTCGCATGTTAGGTGAGGTGAGAAAATACAATTTATTTCTCGCAATAGCAGACTGTGAAGAGTGGATCATCCACTAATTTTTTTGGTTTATGTAAAGTTTATCCCTGAAGAAAGAACTTTCCAAAAACGAACAATTCGTCATCCATATTGTGTCTCTCTTGAGTTAGTTTCGTCGATTGGAGGATTCCACGTAATTTTGGGACAATTTCTCTCATCATCATCATCTAGTACTAACTCGATCCTTTGACTTTTTCTGATTTACCTTTATCGACTGCAGTCCTCTTCCACGTAATTTTGGACACAGTCTATCAAACTTATAAACAAGTATAATATTCCTTTCAGTAGCTGCTTATCATCTGCTATCGGCAGCAACGGCAAAAATAAGCGATAACCTTCGGTCAATGTTGTCTTTTTTATATTAACATGAATGTTGAAACAAATGAAGTACAAGATTTTGTATCAAACACTAGAACATTCTTCGAACAAAGGAAGTAACAGATACAATGATGTGACTACTGCATAGTGACTACTTGCTGTTTCTCTAGTTAAATTAACTCTCTGAGCTACGAATTAAGTTATCTAAAATATCTTCTGTCGTAATCTTAATCAATTTTACAAACATTCAATGAACTCGGCATCTTTGTGACCATAACTCCGCAACAATATCAGCTCTTGAGATACCATTTTTCCATTGTGGCAATTAAAAACGAATTACGTAAATACGGAAGTATACAAACTACAAAACAATAATAAACCTGATTATACACTGCACCAGGTCGGTACTACACATAAGAAAAGTCGATCGATTATTGGTTATAATCGTTCAATATCAGTGTACGATCGCTGAAACCGAATAAGAAAAAGATCAGCGTAATGGATTCATTGTCTCGATGCAATTAATAAAAATGCGAGTGCATATCGGGCATAATTATCCTGGGATGGAATATACGTGTACAACATGGTGTGCTGTATGATACAAAGACAGAATCAATTGGCAGAGGAGATGTATAAGTTGTAACCAGAAGCAAAAACGCATAAAAACATAAACGGAGACGCATGAAAACGCATTGGAAGTAAAAATAACATTTTACATTTACAAAATGAGACGGGTACAAAAAACACCGAAGGAAGGGAAGTCTTTTAAAGTCGAGCAAATAATTTTCAATAGAAAATCAATGATTTTTCTGAATTGGCAAAAAATAACGCAGAATAATAATCTTTTGAACGTTTTCTATATACGAGCGATGATAATCGACGATGTTGTCTGTATTTATCGTAATGTTTTTTTAGCTTCTCCACACATAAAATGTCTTTTACAAGTTCGTATTGTTTGTACGTACAAGCAGTTGAAAATTGGAATTAGTTTCATTATTTTACGACCTGCAAGTTTTTGTTGCAACGTCTCTGCTCTTTTTTATCTCAAGTAGTTAGTGGATAGCAGGTGAGGAATTTGTTGGTTCAAATTGGAATAGAGACCAGGGACAAGATGTGGGGACTGACGAACAGAGATGTCCAAGCTTAGAGGTAGATTATCGAATTGGAAGGAAATTGAACAGAGAGACAAGTGGCTTCGGAAAAAGACAACCGTTTATCTGCGTCTATTAGTCTATCGTTTCCTTTCCTCTTTGTTTCTTCTGTTTGTCAAAGGAACTTCCCTTACTCTGATTTCTTCTGTTTTCTAAAGGAAACCACTCTTTGACTTCACATAAAATCTCCAGTGTGGAGCAACATATTTTCGGTAGACTTTTTCCGCAAGTTTCAAACATTTAAATTCTTGAAATTCCATCTGTTATCAACAGGTACTGCAAAAGTAAGGAATGAACTTTCGTTAAAACCACTATTTATAAGCGAAATACACATTAAACTAACGAAGTAAAAGATTTTGTGTGAATTGGTTGAAAACATTTAAATCAAAAGAAGAAATAGATTCGATGTTTACACGGGCAATATGCTTATATCGTGTTGAAATGTTCAAATTTATTTAATTTGAAATGACTGGTTTCGATCAAATTGAGTAAAGTTGCACGTTACATGAACTCTTATTGAATTTTACTGACAATAGAATCCGTTTTTTGCCTGCGAAGAATAATCCCCGTAACTGTTCATTAAATCATTGGTCTATAAGTACATAACGACAACTGGTAAGCATATCGCATTATGTCAATTTTTTTTGCCCCCCTCAATTGTGAACAACTAATCGAAATGTAATCTTCAAATCACAAAAGAATTTGTTTTTTTTTATGTGTGTTCCTTGGGTCTGATCACCAGAGTATAATTCATTAATGAGTTAACTGAACCATAACCATCAAGAATAATATTTACCAAAAAAAGTGAATTAAATTGTGAATGAAAAAGCGTTGAGCATGCTTTTAAGTAATGGTACGGATCATTTACAAAAGAAATTCATGGAAATTTCGATTCGGTCGAAGACGATTTTTTTTACTGTTGTGCGTGGTATATCTATATCGCTCTCTTCTCGGGTCTAAGACATTGTTCCAAGATGTGATCGTAGAGTATGTGTATTCATTTAAAAAAAGGCACCACATTCATTACGAGTAGTTAGTTCTTCATGCTACGTGTATAAGATCATGTGTAATTACACGAATGTATAGAGACGAACGAGAAAAAAAAACGTGTAATTGTAGCACACATAAATTCTCTGTGGCTGTTTTTTTCGGACTCATTTGGTTCAATCTCACTTTGAGGAACTATTTAATTTTGCAATGGATTTTTAAAATTTTATGGCATCGCGACATGAGATCGTTTTGAAAGCAGAACTAATTTTTTCATTAGTCATACTGTTCTGATGCCGGTCAAGCCGTTTTTTTATTTTAAATTTTATTTTTGTATATTAGTGGCATTAACGATTTTTGAAATGGATTTTTTTTTCGCTTTGAAAAGTCTTATGAATCGCGGGGACCCGGAGAGTGAGAGAGAGAGCGAGAGAATTCAGATCATTGATCGATAAAAGAAATAATAACCGAAATGTTGTATGATATGATCTCGAAAATATTTACAATAATGCAATGCTATGCCGAGTACAAAATATTTATTAAAAATTGATGACTTTTGTTAGGTGCCCAAAACATGTCAATCATTCGCCATTGTTTAACCGAAATTTTAGTTTTTAATTAAAATCTATTTCATAGCTCTCTCGGCTCTGTATATATGCTACGTTCGAACCGAGTCGTATTTATAATTGCATTCATTAAAAAACTTTTAATTTAGCATGAAAAACACAATTTAAAATCGATTTGTTATGAATATTTAAATTTTTTTATTTTAACAAGATCGATCGATAAAAATTCTTTTGTCAATACGTTTTCGAACTACTTAAGCATATACGCACTTTACAATCTATATACGAAATTGTAATAGTGGCCCAATCTGATTACAATTTATTCAGAATGCTTTGGAATTGGTCTCGAGACCCGTTACCATAAATTGAAAAAAATTAATTTTCATTTTGGCTATATGGAATGGTTGTAACCAATCAAAGCCCCTGACAATAATGCTAATCATTTCGAGAGTTTAATTTGTACTTTCAAGTTTAAGTTTACATTTTAATGTTACCTTTTTTCATGCGGCAAAAATATAGTTTCCTATTTCAAACAAGTTTTCCATTTCACTACCTACTGATACGAAAGTAAACTACCTCGATAGAACTATGATTGGCATACGAACGGAGCATTTTAAGCTGTATTCTAATTAGGTCGGTTAAGTGTGAAAAAGCTTTTTCTCTTTATAATATGGTTTCAGTATTTGTCCCATTGTACTAACGTAATCGTCATTTACATGCTATATCCGTCAAAAACCGTACTTTTCAGATTTCAAGTACTTCTTTCGACGCCATTACAAATCCATTACAAAACTCGGGATAAAAATAAGAAGTTTCGTTTTCGAATGTTTACTGACCTCGGCTCCGCCTTGGATCAACAAATTTCACACGAAGACTATACTTTTCATGTTTTTAAATGACTATTACTACTACAGGTTTCGTGTGATTATCATTGATCCGAGGCGCGGGCTCGAGGTTTTTGTGTGTTTGTTTATTGACCTCGGCTTCGCCTCTGGTTAACAAAATTCAGACGAAAGTTTAAATTTTTTATTCCTTGTTATGCAAATGACCATTACACTACACCTTTCCTTTGGGACTATCATTTTATGTTCTTAACATTATGAATTGGCTAAGATCTTACGGAAATTGAAAATTTATTTCCCAAGTATGGGGTCAGCCTGAACACTTTCATCGTAATTTTAGTTTATATGCTGGTTGACTTGACCTATTACTATTTTCCATCTTCAACCTGATTTGAAACAACCCGAGACCTCGACAATATCAGGATGATCTGTTCAACAAAATACAGGTCAACTGTTTCGGGTACAGAAGAAGTGAGTCTTCTTTTATGCAAACCACATTGTTCTATGCACGTTCAAGCAATGATTTATTTGTGAATTTTTAAATATAAAGAAATATGAATAATATTATCATAGTCCTGCGAGCGGGTGCCTTTCTAGATATAAATCAAAGTTTTCTTAAATCTACTACTTCTGTTGTTTGATACAAAATTTTGTACTTTGTCTTGATTTAACCTATATTTTGCTAGATATGAACACCAACCAGGAATCGTTGCTTATTTTTGTCATCGTTGTCGATAACAGTTAACACTCGTTCAAGTTCATCGTCAACTTAGTATTTACTAAGTCAAATTCGCAATCTCCCTATCAAAGACATTCCATTTCACCATTAAATCAATTACTCACAAAATGAGAACTTAAAATCTATTCCGAACATGACTACGATTTATAATTTATATACCGGCAACCAAGACACACTCTGTATGGTGTTAGCCTCAACGCCTTTAATCTCGTTTAACTCAATTTTAACGTATTAATGGGCAAATAACAGGAATGGAATCGAAACAATTTACGAATAAAATATTAGAACAATTATTATGAGAAATTGCGTCGATTAGGCAAAGCAAATAATTACCGCACATTAACGTTTACCTTATTCAAATGGCTAGAGTTTAAAAACGATTTTTTTCCATTTCATTTATTCGTGAGCAACGATAAAATACAGTCGGATAGACGTACACACAGATCCAACCAATATAATAAATGAAACGCTTCTGGTTTGAATACTTCGGATCGGAATTATTATTATTTTAAATGTTTATGTGTACCAACCGACTGCAATAAAGATCTGTTTTTAATGATCCAAATTGAGTGAAACATTTTCAATTTAATTATTCATCCGCTGATGATACACTCTCATGTTGAGCTGGATGGGATAAACGTATAAATAATCATTTTATCTACTATATGGATCGACAAACACAAATCTCGCTGGCTTGAACCTAAACCGACAACATTTAATTAATTATTTTATTACTTTGCTTAATTGATCCGGAATATTATTGATCTTTCTTCGTTTACAAACACCGAAAGCGAATTGACCGAGAGCCTGTGCGCATATTTGTCTCTCAAAAGGCCAAGGCTTGAAACATCGAGTCATATTATTGCGCTAGCGCTAGTGTAGCGCAATGTAGGCTTATTTTTGTGAAATTAATTCTTTGAAGTTATCGAAATTCTTGTAAATTCTCAAAATTGTTCGAAATTCGAAATATTAAGAACTTTCTAGAATTAAATTCTTGGAATTCGTGAAATTCTTGGAATTCTAGAAATTCTTGAAATTCCTGAAGTTTTTTTGAAATTAGTGAAATTCTTGGAATTTCAGTCGGGAATTCTGACATTCTTGGAATTACTAAAATTCTATTCGAATTCCTAAAATTTTCTTCGAAATTCTGAAATTCTCAAAACGAACAAAAAAACCGAGAAAATCACCAAAACTTCAAGAAAATATTTTCGCGAAAAGAGGCTGTCGCATACTCTCGTTACAGTCATCCTAACACTCACAAACATCAGTCGCAAACCCATTTGTTTTTCGTATTGGGTAATAATGTGACATGTCGGATTTACAATGGAAATGACAGCATAATTGTCAATCTCAGCAACTCCAAAGTGCTCGTGCGTTTTTAGCTTAATCACTTATGTTCGCACAAAGTACCAAATCGATCAGAACGCTGAAAGATAAGCAACAACAAAAATTCACCCAGGCTCTCGGTCTAGAACACTTAGCCGAAGGTTTTTCTTTCTTAATCTTCAATTTTGCTGCTGATTTCATCCAGCAGTTAATTATTACAAATGAGAGACAAAAAAGACAATAAACTGTCCGACATAATTGTCTTGGAAGCTGTTATAATAAACTTGCACATAACAATTCAAAAATAAGTTTTTTTTCTTTTACTTTTTAACGATTTCATTCATTTGACATCTTAATTTTTCATCCAAATCCCATACCCGATCCCTTTTGGCTTATAGAAATGTTTATGGGAAAATATATAAAAACCGAAAAGTCATTACATTAGATCCCATAAAATATTTATATTATAATGCTGGTTGGGATGTCGGTATACATCGAATAGACGGTGTAACTACTAAAAATATATTTTCGATTTGATGAGAAAAGGATTTTTTTCCTCTCAGTTTTAATACAAAATAAAAAATCCGATGACAAAAAAACCGACGACTCGTTGCTGTGCTTCTCGCATCTCGCATAATATCTGAACTTATCCTCCATGAACGTTATATGAAATTGAAACGAAGCCATATATGTCTGTCCATTAGCATAAATAAGTATTAATACGTTTTGATGTAAATATGGTGAAAAGACATGGAACATTTAAGCGAAGTAGAAGATGAAGTGAACACACAACAGCAACAAAAAAATTGGTTATCGACAAAACAAAACACTTGATAATTTTATGCGAACGCTCTGCCGCTTCAAATTCTCATAAAGAAATATCAATGTCAATTTTATTGTCTAGAAGTTTATTAAGCTGTTTATATGCACCAGCGTACCTATCTAGACATTCTGGTATCAAATATTGCACTTTCGGTTAAAAAGTTTTTTTTTTTCTTCTTCTTTCCTCTTTCAATTTTTGCTGAGTGTATATTACCGAAGTAATTACGTAAATTGCAAAATATTCTACTTGTTTGCGATTGGTAGGTCGTTGTACCGTCACCGATAAAATGTTCGGCGGATCTTCAATTATGTAAATTCAAATGGGAAACCGAAATCCATTTGCTAGATGAACTTCACCCCAATAAAGTTTTTAACTTTACTCAAATTTCAAATGGAGAGAGATGCATCTGTTATCGAAAACGGCGTCAAAGATTTGCGATAAGCTTTGGTTCATGTGTTCTTATATTGCATAAATGAATGTAAAACCGAATGAAGTAACAAATTTTGGGTCGAACGCTAGGCGATACTTTAAATATGCGAAGTAGTAGATTTTGATGAGATTTTTAATCGTCCACACTTTCCCACTGTTATTTCACTCAAATCACAGACGGAGGGGCAGATAAGCATTAAAAATCATTTTTCAAAGGAATATCTTTCAGTTTTAAGGAAATCGTTGAAAATCAAACAAAGTTCTTAAAAACTATAGGAAATCCTTGAAGTATATGGAAAATTGGGTAAAAATGCTTGAAATCTTCAGAAAATGTCTAGAAATTCCTCTTACGCTCAATATATACGATTACCTGCCTCTCGTCCAGTCCGTCGAATTTAGGCGCAAAATTTCAATTTCCTTGAATGAATTTCGCTTAGATAGATTGTGGGGCTGGTGTGTCGCTTCAGAGACTATGGAAGGTAAACTCTTAAGAATTCATTCTGGAAAATACCATCATCTCACCATAGAATGGTGCTAGTGAAAGTTGGTATTCAAATCAAATATTTCAAGGTGACCAGACGGCCTAATGGTTAATTCTCACATACGACCTTGAACGAGTCCATTTGGCAAGTGAATTTTCTTTTCAATTCAACAAACAGATGTAGTAATACCAATGAAACCGCATTTAGACTTGTTTAAAACATGCTGATATTGTTGTAACAACAAACAAACCAACGAAACAATTGAAAAATTTCCTTTTCTTTTTCGAAAGAGAAAATTTCGCAACAAAACCACATTACGTACGGTGCACACATTACACTCATGAAAACAAAACTAAGAGAAGAAAAAAATAATCCGCACGCATCTTCCATTAAAAGCAAAAATATTAAATAAATTGTAACATCTTACTGGTACATACGATTAGTTTTTAACCTTGTTGCTATTACAGTTTTAGACTCCATTTCGAAAAACTGGATGCATTTATATGGTGCAGAGATTAAACCGATGCTATTAGCCTCTGTGAATTTAATTTATCTCGCACAGTGCAATGTTATGATCTTATAAATAATAATGAAGAAAGAAAAAAAAATCGGATCGGTTGGTTCACATTGCATTAAATGTTTTTCGTATCAAATTGTAACGCGAAAATATTTATTTTTTTTACTAGAAAAGAGAGTGTTTTCACTTGTAATCCGTGGAAAAATGATGTTAAATAAATTGGCTATGAAAGCGATAACATAATATTCTCGTTCGCCTTTTTCGAAGAAAAAAAAAGACCTTTACACGATGGGAAGCCACACAATATGGCTGTATACCAACGTATAAGTGTATTATAATATTATATGAATATTGATATGGAAATTATGGGTGCACGATCTTCATACTGAATTTAGAATAAATTTTCCAATCAAAATAAATTTTTTGCGATGAGAAAATTGATTATTATTGCAATGAAAGTAGGAAATGAGACTAAAAAGAAGTCATAAACTGTACGCTCTTTGCAACAGCTAAACAGCAGAAGCCCAGTGATTTCGAAGCGATTATTCCGCATTAAGCCTAATGAGTTCGATATATATTTTGCTTGATTATCTTCCACATAAAGTTAAATATTCCAGTAGAGTAAAGGTACCAGTATTCGGTCATGTAGCTAGGATAGGATAAGATGGGCAAGAAAGACTCAAATGTTGAGCATATCCATATTTTAGAGAGAATTGTAAATCGTTGGATCCGAGGGTCCGATATTTGTAAATTTCGTTAAGGATTCAAAAAGACAATCTTCTGATGATTTTCAATTATTTTCTATCGTTTTTCAAGAAGGTTTTAAAGAATTTTCTGAAGGTTTTCTTTTGCCTGACAAAGGATTTTCTGTGAATATGTGCCCCTCGGATTGATCGATTAGAACATAGGTGTCGCTAGTAGTTGAAATTTTAAGAATCAAGATTATGCCTTATTTATGTGAAGTGCGAGAACTGTGATTTCTCGATTTTTCTTAGACACCTAGTTCGATTGAGCTGACTAGTGTTAGCTAACAGCAGAGACTAATCCTTTAGGATTAGGAAAAGCTGTATGGACTATGTCTTACACGGGAGTCGAACCCATGACGTGTAGAGTGTGTGTTCAGCGCTCTATCCATTGAGCCGTACAAAAGGGTAAAAGCACCAGTATCCGACAGTGCATTTAAATCCATCCATTCTTTTGTGTTCTATTGTTTAAACAATTGATGGTCGGATTCCAATGCATGGCAGAACACTGGTGCTTTTACCCTAATGTGCTTGCGCGCTTTCAATCAAAATTAAATTAAGGATCGTACGATGCGGCCATTATAAACATAATTTATCTGAAGGTGAATGAGTTTTCGAAGCAAGAAATAGACAATGAATAATGTGAGCAAAAACATTGGAATTTCTTTCGATTGAAATTAAAATAGAGAAAAGAAAAAAAATGAAACATTAGTCCCCCGAACAGAAGAACACACTCGAACCGAAAAAAAAACAATCCACCGACCACATTGTAATTATTCCTATCATCACAAATAAATCAAAAAGTTTTATTGGAACTAACAATAAATCTAACGATTTTTTTTGTATGGCTTCTCTATCTATCTATATCTTATATACATCGTTCCTTCCTTGTGTTCTTCTGTATAATCATAGACTAAAATGGATAATTATAATTATAGTCAGCACAAGCTCTTATTCCAATTAGCCAAAGTTCGAGAATAAAAACATTATTGTTGTTGAATTGTAAAGTAGTTTCGGTCTTTTTTTACTGTGTGTACATTTATCCAGTGTGGCTTTTCAGTTACATTTACTTTTGTATATACACACGGTGCGCACACGGTATAACCGATAGATGGTCATTAAAGTTTTCAAGATGGAAAAACAAGTTGTTTCGTTACAACTAAATAATATTCATCAACCGAGCGCTCACATGTTGATTGTGTTTATTCATAAAGTATGATTAACCGAGACATGGAGTTTTATACCATTGATTGAGCCTTGATATAAGATATAAGGTAAGGAGGTCTGAGTGAAGATTCGTTAAAATTCTAACAAGATCTCGTTTGGCATTTGTAGACCAAGTAACCGGATAATCCTTTGACTTCTTAATGTTTTCTCAATTTTTTGAAATCTATGGCCCTCGTAAATGTTTAATAAAAGAAAACTTTAGACCTAAGTCTGTCTTCAATCTGTTACGTTTTTGTTTAAAGTTTCATTGAATCTATTACTTCATTTTTGACATTATTTTTGCTATAAGACAACGCTGAAGCTGAATTTTAGCTTGTTTTTTTGTCGTTTTAGTCGATAACAGATGAACATTTAGTTACCTATATAACTTACGAACAGATTCCACTTCGTGTAAAGTACACTGGAAAGTACATTTTGATGTCGCGAAGTGAGTGTAACGTTTAAAAAAATTACAAGAACAATAGGAAGTTGTTCAAACAAACGAAGTAACAGATCTGAAAACTATTCTAATGCCTACTGAGGGGAAGATTTTATCTCTAGCCGACGACAAGGCATACAATCATTCGAGGGGATTACCTCACAAAAAAGTATTTTACTAAACAACACAACGAAACAAAATTTGACAGAATGATACACCGTATACGCACACCGCGTTAAATAAATGAATCTGCCTTCAACTCACAAAGGGTTTTGGGCAGTAGCATAATGACTGGACTTATGATGACTTAATTAATCAAACATTCAACAAACTCATTTTTATCGGAAAGTCATTACGTCCGGCGCTTCATTTTTTTTCTCTGAACGGCCCAACAAGGCACATTTTTACGCCTCAATCAAAACACATCATAATTATGGTCAACTGATCCATCAAATTTCCATAAGCGTGTCTGAATCAACGGAGTCACAAAAAGTCTGTAAGTCACCGAGTTCCGTACCGCCTTTGCTAAATTGACCATTACGAACAAAACAAAAAAGCGCTGTCGACTTGTCGACTCAGTACACCTCCGTAATGTTATGTATACATAAACGGCTGGGCTTCTAAGCAAACCATTACGTTTTAACTACTAATGATACGGTAGAGCAAACTCCCCTTTTAGTTGTGATATATGATCCGAGCATTCGTTAAGCGAATATGTGTGTAAAGTTGGATAGTTGGTGGTGCAGTCAGTTGATATGCCTGGCTGACCATAAAAAAGCGAGGTGTTAAACGTTAATTCGATTACGCACCCGTGTAAACATTAAAAACATTTTAAAATAAACAATGAAACGCGTCGTCGTCTTTCGAACGAAGCAACAACAACAACAAAAAAATCGTGGAATTGAATAGGAGAGGAGAAAAGAAAGATTTATTTTTATGGAATGAGTTTCTTTCGTTTATTTACAGATTCGATACAGATTTGGTCTTTACGATGAAGTTACCGTAATTAATGGATGTCGTGTACGACACTGTAATTGGATTAGATTTTTACGGGTATCAGAGACATATGGACCACAGGTAAATATTTTGTTTTTCTGGTGTAAAATTGATTATAATGACGAGGGGCAAAAACATATGAAGAAACCGGGCAATAAACCAATTTTGCATGGTGGTTGCATTTGGCAGATCGTTTTCGTTCTTTAAGATGTTTTGGCTTGGTGTTTTTTGTTAATCGATTTTTTATCGTTATTTAGGTGAATATCGTTTGTACCAAAGTCAAAGGAGAACCGTTGTACGAAATCGTTAAGCCATTAGCTGCCCACCAAGAATTAGTTGTATATTATTTACCTGAACGACCGGAGCGACCTGAAGAATTGTTTTTCGTTCGAATGAGAAGCACACTGTATCGACGCACAATGGATTCGATACTGGAAGGTAATTATTCATCACGTTATTAACATCATGGTAACTGAACTGGAGGGATAGAGACTTCCGGGCTTTTTTTAGGGAGTTTTAACTAGTAACATTCCTAAAAGAAATCAGAAATTTTCGGCCTTTTTTGTCAGAATTAAAATTCTCTGCAAACAGCCCTAAAGGATGAAGAGATCAGATTCTATTTTCTAGTTCGGTTTTTTATGATTCACTACATGATAATACCTGAAGCTTTCACAAACAGCAAACGAAACACTCGTATCCTGATTAAATCTACTACTTCGTTTGTTTAAATTATTGCCCAATGAATGAGCATCTACTACATCATTAGTTTAAGAGTCATAACGCGAAATATTCGAACAATCGGCGCCATGCCATTCGGATTTTTGAAGAGTATTGTACCCATCGAATCCTTACTTCATTACGAGTTGGAAATATCGGTGGTTTTCAGGTGGACGTTTTTTCACCCTGCTTATCTCGGGTAATAAGCGGTCGACTTCGTTCAAATTTTAGGGGATTGTAGTGCTAGACTAGGCCGATCACACAAGACATCAAATACGTCGAACCGTTGGCTGTACTGGCTTCAGTGACTGTTTGACAAAAATGTGCGATGGATGCCATACTCTTCAAAAATCCGGATGCGTTGGATTTATCCCCCATACAAATTGTTCGAAGAATTCGCGATATGACTCTTAAACATTCACCTTACAGTTTCTTACTTAGTTAGAACGAAAGATTCCCTTATCAGGGGATGAAATTTTATGCTTCACAAACGGAAATCGTGTCATCCGTACAATCTACTACTTTCTTGGATTAAAGTATTGTCAAGTCATTGAGAATCTGCTATATCATTTGTTTCAACATGAACTTAGCTATTTAAGTGAACTCTATGCATTGCTCGCTGGTTATTTTTTCGTAGTTATCAATAACAGATGATTATTCAGTAGTCTACCGTCTTACAATTTTTGCCTTGGAAAATGTTCATTCCTGGCTCATTCAGCTGAAACTTTCAAATGTTTTTCAGTAAAAATTCAAATAAAATGTTCAGATCAAAAGAAGTAGTAGATTCAATAATAACATATTGATAATACGCTTTATATTTGCGACCGTTAAATTAATGAAGGTCCTTGGGGCGTGTCAAAATTCCACAAACGATCTATTGTTCTTTCCCATAAAGCAGCAATTTCTTCTTCCTCCAAACATAAAAAAAAATCGAAATTTAAGAGGCGATTTACTGTCTACAATCGTATCTCTTCCCATCGACATTTTTTTTGAAGAGTTAAAAGTTCTTATTGTTCCTTTGTTGTTCTCGCCTCATCACAAAACTCGAAAATGTTTTCGTCTATATAATTACGCCGAACCAGCCGAATGAACTACACAACAACAAGAGAAACACACAAAAAACAAAAATTGGAAAAAAAAATCTTCTAGCTCTTCGCCAATTCAAACATCTAAATAAATATTATTCGTCCGAAATGCATTTTATTACCCATAGAGTCTAACTTTTAAATACCTTCACAGTTTGATGCATTCCTATCGTCATATTAAATCTTCTGAGAAAATCTTACCGCCACATTGGCTCATAATAATGTGTCCAACAGTAGTCAATCACTGTGTATATACACCCGGGTATATATATTTATAGGTACTGAATAATGTACACAAGACAGATGAAGGAACAAAAAAAAATTAAATTCATTTCGAATGACACAGCACATTTAAGAATGCGTGAAAAATATTCGATTGGAATTTCATAAAATTTTCTGGTGGTTCAACGTATAATACATACACGTTGCGCTCGAAACTGGAGTGCTAAAAAGAAATCCATCACCAACATCTTAACGTATTATCGAAAATGTTTCTTGATTGTTTCTCCCAAAAAAAATAAGAACAAAACCAAAAAATCGCTCAAACAAAAAACCAATTCTTTGTGTCCAAAAAACAGAATCGCCATTGGATTTATCGATGTCATTACTATCAAGAGTGTTATTGCCCATATCACCACCATCCGGCGGTGAAGACGAACATAAATCCGTTTCGGGCGAATCGTTAACATCATCGTCATCATCAGCTGCAAGCAGTACCGGTGATTTGTTGGACTCGACCATAACGATACCAAGGTCATCGCCGAAGGCAAGACCTACCCGCGGTGAACGGGCACTGTTGCCGTGCGAGGTGTGCGGGAAGGCATTCGATCGGCCGAGTTTGCTCAAGCGACATATGCGCACGCATACAGGTAAGTCATTATGACCAGTGTTGTAAATGGATACAATTGAAATGAAACAAACGTACGAATTAAGCTTCAAATACTTTAATAATGAAAATGGCAAATTATGAACCATAATGACACCCAACCAATTACACTGCTCTTAAATTGTCTGTCTTTATGGATAAACATCAAGTTTAATTATGCATTCTGTGGCATGATATTTTTCATGGATTGTGAGGCAGAATAAATGTTAGGTTTGATTATGTCAGAAAATGCGATATGTCTGACGCTTATGGACTCGATTACAATTATTTTGTCCATGTCCACCGAACATTGACCAGTCTAATGCGTTCAAGGCTGTATATATTCATACGCTTGGAAAACTTAAATTCTGGTGTTGCTTAATGTGCGATTATAATTTCAATGTTTCAATTGTGTGAACGTTTTTTAGGGGAAGTTGGGGAAGGTCGTCAGTCCTCGGAATATTATTTGCATGAAAACGGCTTCACATCTGCTACTGACAATGATGACAAAAGTAAGCGAAGTGCGTCAGCTAGGGATACCTTTTATGGCAAGATTTATGTTAAAACAAAAGAAGTACAAGATTTTGTTTCAGAAAATCCGAAAATTTGTTTAAACAACTGAAGCAGCAGATTATAATATTTCACTAACCGCATTAGACTGGCATCCACGTAAGCAACAGTCATCATCATGGTAGTTTCTGTGTTAGCCCTGTTCCTAAACACCATTGAAAAGGGTTGAAAATTGCTTATTTAAGACATACAGATTCTCGCACAGAAACCAATCCAAACTGAATGAAAAACACAAATAAATTTGAAGAGTTGACGACACACCATCTCGTCGACTACGGTCTAGCAAAAAATCTCTTTGATCTATTAACATCACCACCACCGAATGCCACAGCATATTAACCAGAAAATATTTAAATTTCTAATATATTTAAACGATCAAACGATAAATAAATTGGCAGAATGATAATTCTAATTTTTTTTTTACTGAAACATTTTTTTACTCAAACCTTGTCGGGTTCACTTGGTAGCGATGTAAACTTCGAGCATTTTAATAATATTGTTTAAATACGGACGCACCCATCTGAGTAAACAAAGATCAAACACAAATAAATGCAAGATCATTATTACTCCATTAAAACAAGAACTTACATTTTTATCGAACAATTCATATAGGAGAGAAAAATCATCGGTATATGTTCAGTTCATCAAACGTGTGCTTCATGTAGGTAAAAGGAATTACAAAGACGAGGCACACAATTAAAAAATCATCCGAGACTTTTTTGTATTGAGTTTGTTATTGAAAACACAACTTTTTTGTTGTTGTTGTTGTTGGTTCGTTGGTTGTGTGTTATCGCTGAAAGAATATTCCATCAATTTCATTTATAATTGATATTTTGATCTATGATTATTTTTCGATTTTCGAGCATGACCAATAGAGTGAACTGACATACTTTTTTATAGAAAATCATATTGTGAGGTTTGCCTCTTCAATAAATTTCGTTTTTTTTCATCATCTTTGTCTTCATTCTAATGAAATATGAATTTTTCTGGGATCTAATCTCATTTTACTTTTATAAAATAATTCATTTTTTTTTTCACTCATAACATTTAGCCCTCAATGTGGCAAAGAATTGCTCTTTGTTTAACAGGTGAATAAACCACACATTTGATCGGAATATATCGTTCAATTATTCGCTCGTTTACAATCAATGCATGACTTAGACTCAGTACCTATTTTAAGGAATTTTTTGCTCGAGAATTTCGAGAAGCTCTTAATCTTAAGAATTTCTACGATTTTCACAAATTTACTAGAATTTCGAGAATTTTGGAGGAATTGAATACTTGAAAGTTCTTGAAAATCTTGATTTTACGAATTTCGTGAATTTCAAGAATTTTCGAGTATTTCGAGAACTATCAATTTAAGACATTTTCTATGAACGGAGCCTCAGCCAGAGCCTATTTTCTCAAAATTTGTTTTAAGAATTTCGAGAATCTTCAAGATCTTTGAGAATTTGAGGAACTTTCAATAATTTTCAAGGATCCATTTCACTAAAATCGGTCCTGACTTAGGCTTGATCTTATAGCATGTCTTGATAATTCTCGAAATTCGTTACATTCCTGAAATACTTGAAAATTCCTGAAATTGTCAAAGTTCTTGAAAATTCTAGAAACTCTATAAAGAACTTAGAGAATTATTAAGACATGCTTTATGAACGAGCCTAAATCAGAGACAATTTTCGTAAAGTTCATCTTTGAAAATTCTCGATATGCTTGAACATTCTTCAAATCCTTAAAAATTCTTTAATTCTGAGAATTTCATAAATTTAGAGTTTCATTTAGACTCCCGTTTATATAAAACATGTCGCACACTTTCACATGGATCTGTGACAGAGCGGGTCAGAAGAGCTAGGACTTAGATTTGATTTATCGAAACAACTAAAATCAATTACTACCCCGGTCGTAAAGCTTGAGTTAACATTTCGTAATTTGAGTTAAATTTTTGTAGATTTCGTTGCCATTTGTCAATCAGCAGTTGATCACCAAAGTGTCAAGGTTGCTCTTCGTATAGTTTATTCAATTTTTGTCATGAAAAATCAATGGACTTCATGAACTGAACCCTAAGTTCAATAGTACTTTCGTTCTCCTTTCATTGACATTTGTTGCTCTGTATTTTCATCTCTAACGATTGCAATAACCAATATTTTTATAAAAATTTTCTAACTTCAACAGGTGAAAAACCACACGTGTGCTTGGTTTGCGGTAAAGGTTTCAGTACCAGCAGCAGCTTGAACACTCATCGACGCATACACAGTGGCGAGAAGCCCCATCAGTGTCAAGTACGAGTTTTACGTTCGCACAATTTTGTATGTACACTTTTCTAACGAAAGATGTTTCTTCATTCCAGGTATGTGGGAAACGATTTACGGCCAGCTCCAATTTATATTACCATCGAATGACACATATTAAGGTACGTTCCGAAATAATTATCCATTTTTACTCGTCGTTTCGACTTTTATTCCTCCATTTCCACTCCGTAATTATTACCATAAAAATCTGATTGTATTACCACAAATACGATATTTCAACCACAATGTCTGGTGTAGAGAGATATGCTAATTAGTATGCATGCACCTTGATAGAGCGTAATATCTTTATAGCTATACGCGTACACACAATAAAATACTAAAATGTTCGGTGGTATAATAAGGAAAAATGTTTTCCCCCCCGATGAATTCTCATGTATTTATCGTATACGTAAAGACGTTCCGTGAGGATGGTATTGTGTTCAACCGAGTATGTCCAACCTTTAAACTGATGATGACTCGGGTGTATAAGTCGCATAAACATATTAATAAATTGAAATTCATTAGACACAAATGGAACTAGCGTGGGAATTTCTTGTAATATTTAGATTGACTTTAAGGAAGAATGCATTCATGTGATGTTCGTGTTCGTATATTGTGGTGGTCATACGAGTTGAATTAGTTCGAATTTTTGGCTTTGCTTTGTGGCATTTTGTTGTGAAAATGTGCATTAGATTTTCTCGTGTGGAAAATTTGGAATTTTAGTTAAACTTTTAGAATATCGGCACCCAAGGCACAACGATTCTGCTGCATCTTTTGTTCAAAACATTTTGAACGAAAATCTTCTACTTCATTTGTTAAAAGGTTCGATTTGTTGTCGAAAACAGAAGACTAACGGTATTCAGAGACGTTTACGTCTACCCAGCGCAATTTCACATTTCGAATTTGAATATTGATTCGAAACTAGTTTTACGGCCAATTAAACTTCTATTGAAGACTTACGAAGTAATTCCGCACGATTTATTGATGATAACCACTTTTGATTATGAGTCTCACTTCTTCCAAGGGTTGTGGAAACTATCTTATTTACTACTTAGCAAACGTAAAAAATTCCACGTTTGCTTCTGAACTGTCACTGCTGTTCCTCTCCATTTCTCTAACTTCTAGCGCTATTCCAAATGGTTTGTAAGAGAAATCAGAAAAACCAAGAAAAACAGCTTACTGTGGATTTACATAGTAATAGACAGATGCAACTTTTTTGACGTTTGATTATAATAGTTTGACAATAGAAAAACTTCACTTTTACATTGCTATGTGAATCAAGCCTTAGATGGTGGAAATAGTATGTTACGTCACTGTTTGTAAATATTTGTTTAGACAAGGGTGAGGTTTGCGGAACGAGCCGAAGGCGAGTGGAGTAATCACACGTGCCTAAACAAGCATTTACAAGCAGTGACGTAACACCATGATTGAAAATAGTGACCATGGGGATATTTTTGGAAAAACATTTTCCCTAATTTTCCTAATCTTCTTACATTTTACCATATTTTCACAAATAGTCATTTGTTTACAGAGAAGAGAAAATAGAAAATGCCAACATGTCGGAGCGAAGGCCATAATTTTGCTCGAGTTGGAATTTCCTATTTCTCCCAGAGGTGAACACAATGTTTTTCGTGCATGCTGTGTTCTGATTTTACATAAACATAAACAAAGTCACAGTTTGAATGAGAAAAGTTCCATTTTCTCCCCACGGGAGAAAGCTGCATTTTTCTCAATAGAAATGTCATTCAACCAGTCGTCAAGAAAATGCTATTTTCTCATGGCATATTGAGGGGAGAAAACTCGGCAAAGCAACGATGAAAAATAATAATTTTTGGAAAGATTTAGGAAAATTTGGTAAAAGGTCGGGGATTTTCAAGGATTTTCCTATCGTTTTCCAAAGATTTACTTAGGTCTTTTTACTGATTCTGGATGAATTTTCAAAGGATTTTGTTTTCAATTTTCTATGATTTAGCGGATTTTCTTAAGGATGAATTTGAGAATTTTCTTTTGGCTGACAAAGGATTTTCTATGAATTTAAAAGGGCCCCTCGCAGCCCCTGATATATATGTATTTGCTTACACTTGTGACTTGTTCGGTTTCAATTGATATATGTAAAACATCGAAGGATGATTTAACATGTCGAAATATTGGCAGAAACCATTCGCTACAAAGAACTATGTTTGAAGGCGTTTCTTTGTACTGTTCTATCTTTTGTTGGCTTAATCAACAACACCAGTGATGAGATTGGATATGAGATAACACTTTTTTCATATTCATTTTGAATTTTTGATTAGTAACGGTATGAGACTGAGTAATTATACATTTAACAAAACATACACGAAAATTGTAATTTTTTGTTGGTTTCCTACAAATTGAATATCACTCTCAAAATATTTAGCATTTTCGGTTTCATCCGAAAAAATCATAAATAACAAACAAGTCATTCCGAATGGAATGGAAATTATCATACAAACCGAAAACAAACAAAACCAGAATAGTATTAAATGTTATGTTCTCGAAACAATTGTTTTTTGTCTGAAAATTCATCCATTTGTTTCCTTCAACAACCGAAACAGACCAAGAAATAATAATAATAAAAAAAAATCGGAATTTTCCCATGACGATTACATCACAATAAATGGATGGAAAAGAATTACATAATTCTCTTGGTCACCAAAAAATCAGTAACCCCCTTCATAACAAAAGTATATTCAACATTGACATTGTTGCAAAGAACTCGAAGCTTTATACACACCAACGTCTTCACCGGTTCTTAAAGCAAACATTAAATTTTATTCCAAACGAAAACGGTGGGAATCTATGCATCGCTGGTTCTGAAAAGGTCAATTTTTAAAATATGAGACACATACACACACAGAACAGTCTTTAAGAAGGTGTATTACCTGTTCGCATTTAGTTCTGCTAAATAAAAAATAAATTTCATAAAATTACACCAACCTTAAAGAACCCATAAATTATTCTGAGCGCATCCTGTAAGAGTCTACTTCTCACAAAAACCTCTCTGTTGTTTCGGTTACACACTCAACCCGATTGAGTAGGTGAACATAAAAGCTTCTTGATAATAATGCTATTACTGTCAAGAACACAATAAAATGATGGATAATATTGTGGTGTAGTAAGCTGATATCGTTGCTCTCGTATTGTTTTAAATCATTCGATAAAATGTGGGTGGAAGGTTTCGCTTTTTATTTATGAATTTCGGCCACAGTCATTTGCATAATCAACCATTGCTGGTTCTGTAATTTTACCATATGGACAGCATTATGAGAGACATTAATCTTGACTAAATAATGATCAACAACCGAACGTTCAATATAACAATAAAATAATTTAATTTCCAACTCTAATCCATATAATTTGGCTCGTAAACTTGTCTTTGCCATTACAATTGGAGTCGTAATTGTTAGACTGCATTTTACATTCGCTAGTTAAACGGTTCGGATAATTATTTTCAATTCAAGAATAAGGAAAAAAACATTTTTGAGTGAAAGAATCGTTAAATCATTCAAACAATTAAAATATGAAAATGGAATGGCTGGATGCTGGTATACACGAATGAGAATGTTTACACCAAAAAAAAATATATTTATGATTTTACACTCGACCTTCGTTCATTCTTGAAATAAATTTATGATTCGTACGAACACAGGCAATAAAGTTGGGCTTTGGAAGGAAGAGGAAATTATCGAAATTATATGGTTGGGGTCTTGGGTGTTAAATCTGAACAAAAAATTTGCTTGCATCACAAATTATAATGTGAGACAATTGTGTTGCAAGACAAAGGAATAATAACTCGACAAACGACCGAACCAATTTAAGATCGTTTTTTATGGTTTGTGTACGATTAGCAAGACAAGTAGCAGGCATATCATTAAAATTGTAGTTTTCGAATCTGCTACTTCATTTGATCTAAGTATTTTTGAAAATATCTCGATACAAAATCTATTACTTCATTTGTTTTAACATAAGTTTTTCTACATATACGTCGACGTTAGCTAGAGCTCAGTATTTATTTTTAACATCGTTGTCGAGAACAGATGGGTTTTGGGAAGGTACAATCCTTGAATTGGAAACAACTGGGTGGAGTTAAGGATGGGAGAGGTAAAGAATCAATACGTAACAAAGTCCGAATGTCTGTTAGATTTTTTCAATTTATATGAAATTTATATCGAAATCAAAAAATTCGAGAAAACACAATTCAAATTTTCTGAAGAAAATTAAGAAAGTCGACGAGAAGCCTTTTTAATTTTACCAAATTTTCTCGATTGTCTTAAATTTAGAGAATTTTTCTTTTCTCTTAAAAAAATTCTCAAAGTGCTGCAACAACACTCTCATACTTACATGACGTAACCACAAGACATTCCATCTAAAAAAAAACCATTTCTCTAATTTCTTACAGGAAAAGCCTCACAAATGTGGGCTTTGTTCGAAATCATTCCCAACACCCGGCGATCTCAAGTCACACATGTACGTGCACAGTGGCTCTTGGCCGTTCAAGTGTCATATATGTTCGAGAGGATTCTCGAAACATACAAACCTCAAGAATCATCTATTTCTACACACCGGTAAGTTGTTTGATGGCATTTTGATTGAAATGTTTTTTCGAATTGGTTTTTTGTTTTGGATTTTCGTTGAGTACATGTGTGACGTGTGATTGAAATTATGATTTTTATTATGAACAGCAACAAGTCGATTCCGATCTGTCTATGATGATCAAAAGAAACTCATTATTTTGCGTACACTTAACAGTATGATGAAGAACAGAAATGAATTTGTCGGCACTTTTAAAATGATTTACTGTTCAAGTGGACGGGTATTATACTATATTCGAAGTATACTTTTCTCCAGCCTCTTTCAACGGTTCAATTTTTATGTTCATTGTCGCTCATAATTTACGTTCATAAATTGATCCCCGCAGTCATTCGTTTAACAGTGAGATTTTAGCACCTGCAAACGGCTTTAACGTTATTTATTGGCACATTCATCGTTTAACGTTATCTCTCGTGGACGAATTGTTCAATTAGTCAAATTGATTTCCGTGGCAAGGTTGATCGTAGCCAACCGCATTCAAACTAACTAACTAACGATTCGGTGTGTACCTGCAATTCACCGAAGCGTTATGTGTTTTGTCAATACAAAGTGATAGATTCAGGGTCTCTCTGCTCCAAAGCCGTGTTGCATTGCGACGTTCACATGATAAATGATCGTCAAATTAACCTTACGAAAGAGATCGATGGCGTTTCACGTTAATGAATGGGGGCTCGATACACTATTTTCTATGTTATGCGAGCAAATTGAATAATCTGAATCGAATCTCAAGTGTGTTTCAAACCTTCACAAATTTGACCTGCAATTAATGTAATTATAACGTTAAAAAAAAAACCTGACGCAATGGATAAATGAGACTCATACAGACGGTGTGTTTCTAATTGACAAAATAAAAAACGAAAATTAATAAAAAATCTCACAGAGCAAGACAGATTTAGGAGGAGAAAAAAACGACTATTGAACGATCATCGATAGACACCTTTGTGTAGTTCATTCAATAAAACCTTTTTTTTTATTTATTTCACAGGTGACAAGCCCCACTCTTGTAATCTATGCAACAAAAAGTTTGCGCTTGCCTGTAATTTAAGAGCCCACATGAAAACCCATGAAGGTAATTCATTGAAAAATCGAGTTTCCATCCCCGAACCGATTCAAGAACTTTTTTTTCTTGTTCTCCCTCTCTCTCTCAGGTGAACCCACCGAAGAATGTATGCGATGCGGCAAAATGTACATTTTAACAGCGGATGTGAACAAAGGTATGTGCGGACGGTGTCTCGGCATACCGTGCGACCAAATGTCCAATTCACAATTCCGATCATCGGGTGAATCCGGCACGGAAGAAGAGGAATCATCGAATGGTGGCACTGAGTTCAGTGACAGTCGGTAGTGAGACCGGAGGAGGAGAAAAAAAAGGTTTGGCGTATTATGAGAGAATTGTTGTACAAATTAGGATCGATGTTTAGTGGAGACTCTACCAAATTCACCGAATAGAAAGTGCCCAAAATGAAAAACTTTTTTGTTGTAAATATTACAAGACTGTAAATAATGAGACTTCAGATGCTATTTACGTATAGTTTTTATGGTTCTCCTACATCGTTTTATTAAGTTTATTTATACATTTTATGGAAAAACTTTAATTTTATTAAAAATTTTTAATTGGTTGGAACTGTTAACAAAAAAACCTCACCGTCAGACATGCAAGTGATTTTTTGTCTTGCTCATTCTGACGCTGACAAACGTTCATAATTTTTATATTTACGAAATTGATCGGCCACAGAGAGAGGGCATTGATTTTTGGATAAATCAGAGTGAAGAAAAAGAATTGCTTTTTCGCCTCGTAAATGTTTGAATATATTTTGTCGTGATTCATAGTGCTTGTGACATGTAAGAAATGCAAAATGCAAAATACAGCTCATGGTAGACCCAGAGCCTGGGTGCATAACAGATCCTCATAATACGATCGCGGTGTGAAAGCTATGTCATTACTATTAAACTATCCGATAAAAAAAAAAAACTTTTGTTTTACAACTTCTGTCTTTGAGCTCAAGGACGGTCCTAACGAGGGCACTACGAAACCACTGGATGAAAAATAAAACTTTTTTTTAACATATACTCTGAGTGAATTACGCCATTTCCCGCAACTCCCCTGTATATTAGAGACAGAATGTCTCAGTAGTTTTATACTAGCCTTCCATTAAAATGGTCCGGGTTCGATTTCCGTGTCACACAATTTCACATGGAATTTTTCTTGCGATTATATCGCACTGGAAATGTCCTAACGTCCACACAAGCTTCATAATTTGGGTGGTTGCAGTGTGATTGGTGGCCTACATTTAGGCGAAACCTAATTTTCAACTTTCCTCAGATAGTATTTTCATACCTCAAGGCGTGGTTCACATTAAGTCACGTTAAGCTGGTGATCGAGACTGCACTTGATATTGCCATTGATGTCAAGAGTGAATGCAGAAGATGAAAAGACAAATCAAATTATCGAATTTTCAAGTTTTTTGGTTACGAAAGGCGTTTCAATACACAAATTTATTTTGATAGAAATTCAAGGCTGAAGTGGCTTCCTGAGGGCATTTAGAATTGAACATTTAGTATATGGACACACACAATCTTACTCTTAAGGTGCAAATGTATGTAGGTTAGGCGCCAATTTAGGAATTATAATAGGAAGGGCCTATTTTAAGGAATTTAATTTCCAAAAATTTCAAAAATTTCACAAATTTCACAAAATTTCTTAAAATTTCTAAATTTTGTTTTCTGATAGATGTCATTCCAAAGTAATCAGTTAAGCTCAAAGACATGAAAAACAACTAAAAAGGCAGTAAAAACAACATTTACGATGCAATCTGTTGTGTTTTTGATGAAATGACGAAAAGTGATGGAAAAATTTAAGAATTTTTGGAAATTTAATTTCCCTAAAATAGGCCCTGAGGAAGTACCCGATTTGATCATATGCTCATTCCGGAGCTGTAGAAATTTGTGCTTTTCTACCGCCTGATATCTTATAAATTTTTTTAAAAGATGGTCAATGGGTACGAAGGTCGGTGTACACTTTTATATGAACGTCGGTGAAAATTCATCAGTTTATCCGTTATTGTTAAATCGGACAACTTGACTTTTCATCTGCTATTAACAACAACGATAAGAATACGCAATGAGCTCTGGTCCTGTGTCTTTTATATAGCAAAATGTTTGATTATAAACAAATGAAGTACAAGATCATGTTTTAAGCGTTACGATATACATTTCATCAAATGAAGTAATAGATTTACGCTGGATATGTCTTATCGTAAGTATTGTCGTTTTTAAATGGGTTTTGTGTGAGGGAGTGTCTATTTTCGAGAATTTTCACGAATTGTATTAAGAATCAATTTCACGAAACTAATCCCTGTATGAGGGTCTGATCTGTACACAAGCTCCCGATCTATTAGAAGTGATTTTTTTCGGTCTCAATGTTTTGTCGTCATTTAATTTTTGTCGCGCTCATTTCATTTTTGAACATTTTTTTTTTTCAACATGCCATTATACCCACAATGATATCTCTATAAAAATATAAATATCAATTTTTGAACATGTTTTTATTCGAATTCAATGAACACACGAAAAAAAAACCATCGTCGTCGTTGTCGTCTTATTTCGATTTCAATTTTCTTACACCGATTACGAAATGTGTGTGTGCTGTTGTATTTTATAATGATCGAAATGCAACAAAAAACGATCAATTCATTTGATATTGTCACATTTCATAAATTTTAACGAGACCAACAAAATTCATCAAATGGAAAAATTTGATTGGTCACCTAGAGTACATATCGGTGTTCGATGTTGTTGTTGGACTTTTTTTTTCTTCTCTCGCTTGCCTTTTTTTCATATTTTTATTCTAATTATTTTATTCAATTTTTTTTTGTTTTGGTTTGCTTGTTATTTGGCCTGGGTAACAAAAATGTTTAACTGAGGCCAAGTGCTAAATTGGTTTCTGTCTAATCGATTGAAATGAGATATCTTAATTTTATTGATATTTTTACCAATGTGAAAAATGAGATTTGATTTTTTCTTGAATAATTTAAATAATTGGTCAGCGTATCGAGTTTTTAGTATGTGACCAGATCTTATATTAATACAAATGTAAACCATTTCAATTAACTGTATAGAGTCAGTCAGCCAGTCACACTGATGCCAGTGATTATTTTGAAATTTCTTACTAGTCATTTGTTACCGACAACGACGACAAAACATGATAAGGTCCGGCTAATGGGATCTTATTATCAACAAAAAAACATGTTAAAATTAATGAAGTAAATGATTTTGTGTATAAATCTCGAACATCAAAAGAAGTACCAGATGCGATAGATATATTGATAGTTTATTCTTCTGTGAATGAGTCTCAATGAGTCTTCTCAATCAGTGCTTCCGGTCGGGAAAGTATCCATCGCTTTTGGGAAAGAAGCGAAAATGATTTTTCACGAAAAATCAGGCAGTCTCTGATAACTTTCAATCAGGATTCGCATAACTTGTACTAAGAAGTGAAATTTAGACATCAATTTGCAACATCTGTTTTCCAGCTGGTCCACTCATACAAACAAAACTGTTCATATGTTTGTATATGTCTTTATTCTTATCATGCTCGTACGACGTACGTATAACTATCACGAGCATAAACAAGAAGTTTTGAAGAAGTTTTTAAATTTCACTGACATTTACTGTACGACTTTGATCGTTCAAAAATTGAGAAATTCATTTTACGTAAATGCAAGGTGACACCTTGAAGATGTGTCCATATATCCTAATATTGTAACCGAGTCCACAATAAATGGTAGAATATTCGAATCTTTCGATAAAAAAGGTCGGAAATTTCGGATAAGGGCGTTCGGAGATGTATTTAGTCTTTTATGCGGTTTATCGTTTAGAATCGGCTAGCGTTGGACGTACTTAGTTTTAAAAATATTGTGTGATATTTGACACGAAATCTATTACTTCCTTCGTTTTGAACATTCATTATGCTATATAAGACTATGTTGACCAGAGATTGTCACTCATTTTTGTTGTTGTTGTCAATAGCAGATGATTAGCGAACAGGGCTGTCTGCGACGTAATTCAAATCGTGTTTAAGTTCCACAAACTTAGAAGCGGTACGAATCTAATTTCAGAAAACACCTGCTCGATACTGCATCAATTAAAACCAAATTTTCACGTCACAGTCCAATATGACCGAAGAGTGTTCGTGCAAGCAAATAATCGAAATTCTTAAAAGTCAAACTGTGCATACATTTCAAAGCCCTGGCTGATTAGTTTATTGCACACTCATTTGGGATAAATTTTCATTTTCAAAGAAGGAATGTGTTCACCAATAAAATCGCTTTCGTTACACTTCAACCGTAGATCCTTGTCAGTGTTTGTCAGGATCAGGTGCGTTTCATTGTAATAATGTGGAGAGTTTAAGGAATTCGTTAATACTCAATTAGTGTCTGCGGTGTTTGTATTAAAAATTAAATTTGTACAAATCATCCGGACAATTTGTAACGGAATCTTTTTTGAAGAAGAAAGTGAAGAAATCAAGCTCCAAAAGCGACAGTAAGAACGAAATCTTTTGCTTTTTAAAAATAAAAATTTGTTCAAGATCCTTTTGTGTCGTAAGTTTATTATATACGCACGTCGTTAACCTAACCAAAAAAAGAAACGCAGAACATTGGCGTTAAAGATTATTCTAAAAAATTATCCTGCTGCTCGCGCAACAGTCAGCAAGAAAAACGACGACCGTTGAGATATTTTCTTTAGTTTGTTCATTTGTTCAACGATGGAAAAAAAACAATTTTTTTATTATTCATTTCTACCACATGGTGTATCGGATATAATTTAATATATTCTTTACGTTCGTTGTTCGAACATCCCAATATGGTATATCGGTATATCGCGTAAACATATCGTGTAATTAATCTCCTTTCGATATACAAAATAAAATGTTGGTGAAAAAAAAACCGATCGGAACATTGGAATTATACAAATAAATTCGCGGTGAATGATTTACGTTTTTGGATCGTATAAGTAATGTTCGAATCGAATATGAATTATTTAAAAAAAATTTAATTAATCTAATTCTGTAAAGAGTGTGGAGTTTGTCGATTTTTTTTGAATTTTTTTTTTTTTAATAAACGCGTGACTTTTACAGATAAAACGTTTCTTTTTTAATGATTAGTTTATTGTTTATATTACACATCTGTAATTGGATAATAATCTCGTTATCGTTTATTATAAAAATATGGTTAACTAAACAATTTGCAAATAAATTTTTCACAATTTAAATTTAAATAAATATTTAACAATAAATCACACACAAATTGACTTGTAAATAATAAGCCCCCGCACAACAACAAAAAACAATTTTTAATTGTGATTAATGCAAATCAAAGATACTTTTTTTTCCTCTGTGTGTAGGGGTATTGCCGACAACGAAATATACTCGACCATATTTGATCTCAAATCTGTACAGCTCTATGACTTTGATCGTTTTATGCAATTTGGTGTAAAAATTGATTTTACGTAAATGCAAAGTGGCATCTTGAAGATGTGACCATAGGGCCTAATATTGTAGCCGAACACATAGAATAAAATGATAGAATATTCGGAGATGTATTTCAGTCTGATGGTTTTCGGTTTATCTTTAAAAAAACGTCTAACGTGTGACGCCAACCATTGATTATACGTATAATCTGCTAGATCTTTTGTTAAAAATATTGTTTGACATTTGACACAAAATCTATTACTTCAATTGTTTTGGACATTCCTTTTGCTAAGACTATAAGTTCCAGAGATTGTCGCTAGTTTTTGTTGTTACCGTCAAGTCAATAGCAGATGATTAGCGATATATTAGACAATGTCTGACGATCAGCGCTGTTGTACATCACAGCAAATGTTTGTTCGACAACAATATCGATTATAATCGTAAGAAATTTGGAAATTCTCTCGTCTAATTAGGTTGGAGACGGTAGATAAGTTATTTTTAATCGACGCAAATCACGATTCTCAGCAAAAAATACTTCTACGGAATGCCTCTAAAATGATCCGACTTTTTATAGGTCTAATCTTTGTAGCCGTCCAGAAAAAGCCCAAAAAGCTACGAAATGGCGGACCCACATCTTCGATTTTCTAATCCGTTTTATAGATTTGACCTGATCAAATGAACCGAACCTGTCCTGATATGACCTGAGTTAAATCTTAAAAAAAAAATCTCTAAGAAGTAAGGTAACCCTCACAACCCGTCAAGTTATTTTATTTCAGGTCGCATCAGGTTTTATTGCAAAAAACAAAGTTAAAAAATTTGGACAACTGGATTTTTACTTTTTCATTACATGTTTTAACATAAAATCTATCACTTCATTCATTTTAACATTCATTTTGTTATTTAAGCCAATCGCACTGTAGCGTCAATAATAATTCAAACTCATAAATAGATTGAAGATTTTATTAGTAAATTGTATACGAGTTGTACGTGAATGCAGGCGATATACTCGAGTATGTTTTATAGTCGGGAAGACCCTTACTCATTTGAATATTCAAACAAAAAATGATTTTTTTCAATAAAATAGAAATGTAAAACATTTGAAAAAAAAAAGAAGTTTAAGATTAAAATAATTGTACTTATTATATTCTACTAGTTAAATAAGATTAAGCGAAAAGTATCAGAAGCAAAATAAAACAACGAAAAGAAGGAGAAAAAAATCAGCAATTATAAATCGTATTAATATGATGCTGCGTTGGCTTCAGCTAAGATTAATCATAAATTAATTTATGAAAATTATTTTATATTTGTTCGTTCTTTCACAATTTTTTTTTGTATATATAGCCCGTTTTATATCTAGTCATTCAAGTTCTGTATAAAATTACTTAATTATAAAATAATAGATACCTTCGGTTTATTATTATTAATAAAACAAAAAATAATTCAAATTAGAAATTGTTTCACTCTTTTTTCTATCTTCATATTCAATTCAAACGACTACACTTCATTAAATTCAATTTAAAATACCATTGGAATAATAGCCAGGAAATGGAAATCGTTCGAACAAAGTTTCAGGTAATATGAATATGGATATAAGAATCAATGCACAACAAGGTAAGTTGAATGCTGGCAATTAAATTTTAGATTTTTTGTCTCGTGTATCGCTCTATTGGATATTTATTTATTGCCAAATATCTCGCCAGCATATCACAGCCATTATCAATGGCTAGACACATAACACATAAGAAGTGTAAAGATCTGATTCCATACCATAAGAAACTTCCGTTTTCTTGAATTTTCTGGATTTTCTTGAAGTTTCTCGATTTTTTTTTATTTGTCAAAATCATGAAAATGCTGAAAATTCAAGAATTTTGTTTTTTTGGTAAATTCTTCAACATTCTGCAATTGCCTTGAATTTTTTAAATTTTCTTGAAATTCAAGGACTCCAACAAATACAATGAATTCAAGAAATCAATTAAACTCGCGAAATATTTCTCGATTTTTCCTGAAGTTTCTGGAATTTCTCGAATTTTCTTGATTTTCATAAAAACTATCTCAAAATTAGCTCCTGCTTTTCGCTCTATTTTCTGGTGAAGAGTGATTTGAAGGGCCCTCTCGATAAAACAAACTGACAAATTAAAATGAAAAATCGTATATTAAAACGTGTGTGTGAACGCTTTGTGTACAGACAGTTAAAAGGGACTCTTAATGTCAAAAGTAAAGGGACTTTCATAACGTCAAAACTTTTGACTCAAAAGCAAAGCAAAGTTTACGTTTTCGTGTTATTGGTGTGTGTGATATAATTTTTCAATGAATGTCGGGTCATAATTCCTCTAGGTAGTCTACCTCTATGGTTACTTGTTCACTGACGGAAAAAAGTTGAAAATTTAATTTTGAAGGTGCTTTTTCGTGAGAAAATAAAATCTTTTATTTTTTCCCGAGGTCAACACAACGCTTTTCGCAACGACCAAAGGCTACCGAAGTTTCAGCTGAAATTAGAAAATGACGATTTTGTAAAAATAACTTTATTGCGGTAAAAATCCATGAAATGTCGCAGCTGCAGTGAAGTTTGTTCACAAATAAGGCGCTACCAAGTAATTTTATAACGAGCTGTAATATAAATGTAATATAATTACACAAAAATCTATTACATTTGAGCTTTAGTTTCCAAACAATATTTCAATATTATAAACGGTAAGTATATTTCACATTAAATCTGCTACTTCCTTTGTTCAAAGTGTCGCTTAATGTTAAGTACAAAATCTCTTACTTCACTAATTTCACCGAACATTTTGCCATATAAGGGAACACTAAATAGAGACATTTCTATTTGCTAATTTTGGTCATCGTTATAGATAACAGATGAATTGTAATAGTTTAATCCTTTTTTTTCTATGTCGGTTTGTGCACAGATTTACATAACTTTGGCTGATATGCTATAGAAAAATTGAAAATTCGAACTCAATTTTGTGGACTTTCATTAGTGTCTTGATAGAGAAACCTTTACAGATTTTGACTGTTTCATTTTTGTTTCGGGCTTAGTTTTTGAGGCTAATGTATGTTTATCGAGGGTACCGTCTAACTTTTATTCTATTTTTTTTTCTTCTAGCGAACTCGTCTCCGGCTAACCAAGCGTTATGTCATTATTATAATTGATTTAAGGAACATTTGTCGACCTAGAGTTAATTTGCTATATTATAATTACTGGATGATACAGAATTGGCAACGGACCACTAGAATATCATGTGAGTGAGTGTTACATAGAAAGCGAATTGTTGCATGTTAGGTGATTCCGCTCCTGGAATTAGTCTGTTTTCCTGGGAAAATAAAGTTTTGTACCACCGGTCGATAACAATTTTTATCTAACACTCGAGTCGACACGAAATAAACGATAAAAGTGGTTTTTTATAGTAAAATGTTAAAATCAATGAAGTAGAAGATTTTGTCTCATTCTTTTGAGAGTGCTTACATCAAACATCTCTATTAGATAATTACAGTCGTGCGACAAGAATCGTCAATGAAAAATTGTTAAATTTTATTTATAGTTGCGAAAACGGGACCGACCTACTAGTAGAACAAAAGACTTGTTTTCGTGTATTTTAGGATTAAAGGCTGAATTTTGAACCATGAATTAATGTTGACAAAGAGATTCCAAAACGATAATAGACCTTTAATAAACCCCTCGTTCAATCCCCCTTCAAAGTTTTCATTTTATAGTTAAATTTTTCGATTTATTAAAAGGCAACAAATGTACAGGTTTTTGTGATAAACGGCTCAAATGAAAGAGGAAAGTCCAAATTGTTTTCTCCGAATTTTCCATTTTTCGGACAGTTTTTCTTGTTTCTTCGAAAAATTTAATTTCTCCTTGTGGTTAAACTCAAATAACTTTTGAAATTTGATTTTTAGATAGAAATTTTGTCGGAATGGGTTTTTCTGCCTTCAATTTTCTAAAACTTTGCTGAACAATAGAGTTTTCTGTCTTAGGAAGTGATGGTCCTAGTAGCGATTTTCCACCACCGCGGCTCGAAATTCTTACAAGAAAAATTCATTTTTGTGAGACTTTGATTAAACAAAAATGAAAGGAGAGGAAAGACAGACTGACGACAATTCAGAAGGTAAGCTTAACTAGAAATAAGAAATTTTGTTCGACGAGTGATTAATATCAAAGTTTCCTGGATTTCGATGTTAAAACATTTAGCCTTGCCCTTGCAAATTTAAATTAAAATGAAATTATAAAAAAATAACAAGAACTTATGAATTCACCATCATATGACCAATGAAATGTCCAACAATTCCATGTAGTATGTGTCAGATAGTGGGTAGATTTCTGCTCAACTTCGTTATCTCCGAAATCGAAATCTGAACCAATGTCGACCGTGTCGTACAAGTTTATTTGCAAACATTTTTCGGTTTGCAAAAACTTTTGACAATTTAATTGTAATCTGAATCGATTCAAATCACAACAATGCCATTCCGAAAACATGTCAATGACAAAGGCGTTGCTGGCTAATTAATTACAATTTGCAAATGTGACAAAACAATAATTTTTCAATCAATCAATTAATCAAAATAGAAATGGCCAAATTGGCACCGAAAACTATTTTTTCGTTTTTCGTTTATTCCATACAGAAAATACACAAAAAAAATTATTTAATAATCAGCGGTTTCACAAGCCATCCAAATTCAATTTTGAAAAATTCTATATAATTAGAGCTCCCAAAACTATGGCACGGTCAATCTTGTGATTAATCGATATGGACCCGAGTTTAATAATAATTTATATCAATCAAAAAAGCTTTGTATCGAACGGATTCGGTTGAATATTTTTTTTGTTATTTCGTTTGTCTTCTCTTTCTCGTATTTCAAACCGAAAATTTCCATAAACTTGTTCCATTGCATTAGGAAACACAGAAGGGAACATGATAAATTTATTGCTAAATAAAGTTATACAAATGAAAGATAGATTAATTACTGGCCATTTAAAAAACCACAGAAAAAAAATCATTTTCAAATGTGGGCTTGTGAGGTTTTGGACTCGAGCGCACACCGGTGGACCACCTAATGCAATAATAATAACATATTCAATAATATGGATCCATGTTACTGAGATAATGACTAACTTAATAATAAGTTGATTTAAGAGGCAAACGAAATAAATATTTTTAATGAATGGATTTCAATTGCTCGGTAAGTTATAATAAAGTATTTCGTTCGGTTGATATTCCATTTGTTGATTATTTAGTATGTTGTGTTACAAGTATTGTAATGTTGATTTTTTCAGCACTAGACCCAAGTTTTCCTTACGAGCGGAGCGAGTAAGGAAAATTGGGTCGTGTGCTGAAAAAATCTCATTACAATACGTGTAACACATCATGCTTTGTGCCAACCGAGAATTGAAATAGACAAATGCACAAAAATTCAGAATTTTCATTGTAAACAATCACTCTTCGAATTTGATCGATCACGTTGCTTTGCATTTTTTTTAAACGAATGCTGTAATAACTCATACGAATTTCATTTCAACACTGGTTTGAGTGTTGTAATAAGCCATGAAAACGGGTGTTGTAATTTTGGACATTTCAATCTAGTTATCGATATTGAAATCCGTCGTATTTCAATTCTCGGTGGCACAAAGGTTTTTTTTCCTTCTCTCTATTTTAATTCCAATGCTTTCGTCGAAAGCATAATTGAATTCTAATATCTTCTAATTTTACTGTACTGTGAAAAAGAATAGGAGAAAAAAAGCATTTAACGAAAAATCATTTGTTTTTTATGCTTTTGTTCGTCTTGTGTTTTTCGTTCCAATTCATTTCCAACTCATGCGGTTTTTACAAGTAATTGTTGCTTGTCTTTACAGACTGTAATGGACTTTCAGATTTGTAAGGCTCGTGTCTTCAATATTTTTAATTTATGATTTGTGTTACTGTAGTGGAACCGAATCAATAATTTTCGAATCGTAATAAGATGGATCATTGTTCTGAGCAAATTGAACGTATATGGAGCTAAGCAGTATCTCACTGTGAACTGCATAGGGCACATAGACCACACCGAATTTCTTTCGGTTATGGAATTTAGTGAATTTACTCGGACGTTGATCAGAATTTTGCCTTTAGAATTGAATGCTTTCTATTGCGGGAAAAAATAGATGAAATAAAAATTGAGATTTTTGGAGCTAGTCATCTGTTATCGATAAAGATGTCAAAATAAGCGATAAACTCCTGCTGCCACTCCCTTATATGGCAAAACGTATAATAAATCTAACGAAGTACAAGATTTAGTGGCAAAGACTAGATGATGTTTTTTTTAACAAAAGAAAGTAGCAGATTTTATGCATTCCAAAGATTTGACTTTCAAAACTAGTTTGCAGGTCATGTCCTAAACCTGACCTGACCTGAAAATACCTGAAAACTGATCTGACCTGAAATTGATTTGATAAATTTTGACCTGACCTGAAATGACCTGAAACCTGAAAAACCTGAATCTCGAAAACCTGACCTGACCTGATATTTTAGTTCTCTAGTACAGGTGTTCCAAATATAGTGTACAGCCCCCAGAGATTTCAAGAGATGATGGGAAAAGACCTGACGGTATGACTTTGATACCATGGAGTCATGGGAGATCACTCTTGTCCCGTGACTAACAAAGTTTAAAGCTAAATATTCCGAAATCCATTGATTGTTTCTTAGAGCATGTTTGGTTCATTCGAAAGCGGTTCATTAGTATATCATATAAAGTTCCATGTATGTCGCTCTAAGAAAAGCTCTGCCGATTCCGAGCTATTTCAAGACCGTTCATCACGAGATAGATCATGGAATTAGCCATATGTGTCTTGAGTCATGGATAATTTTGTGAAAATTATACATCGTTACCAAGAAAAATCTTTATTTATTAAATTAAACAAAGTGTGCTGCCCTCTTAGAGAAGGTTGCCCGTCCACACAGCATATCCATCAGTAATAAATTACAAAATAGTTACAGCGAAAAGCTAAGTCAAAAGTGAACATATCTGAGGCACGTTGCACATTAAAGAAAATATCGTCCAGGGCTAACACAAGAAAGAAAAAATTGCGAATGAGTGACCCTTAACATGATCAGTGGGAATGCATCTCGTCAGTAATGGTTTAAATTAAACATTTAACGCTGGCCCTGAAAGTCACAATGCACCAATAGTCGTATGCAAAAGTAAAGTGAAGAAGAAGTCGTTACCAAAATTATTCCATGAAACCCAATTTTAGATTTATTAGGTTGGGACGATCCGTGAGGATCTCAAAACACAGATCTGTTGATCCTTTGTTACCTTTACCGGTCATCACGTAAATCATTGTAACTTTCCTGTTGCCGTCTAGAACGTCAGGTTGTATTGCGGCAATGTCTGAAGGAGCTACCTCAAAGTCTTCCAGCATCCTGCGACTTAGTTGAATAAATTTGGGGCAACCCGTTTCGTTCTCTAGATCGCAGGAACTTGTTCATGTGCCGAATCACCCTGCAATGGCCGGTGTAACCCAATTACTCTGCTTTTAAGCTTCTATTACAAAACCTAAGGATATTTCTTCAGTGTCAGGTTTGATAAAATCAGGTTCAGGTCAGGTCAGGTTTGCCTTTTTTACTTGACCTGACCTGATATTTACGGTCAACCTTTTTTTTGACCGCGGTTGACCGCCTCGAATCATTTACCATTTCTCGAACATAAAAAACATGCACAGTAATCACACAAGCCACAACAATAACTTAGCAATTACATAAGTGCACTTTACGGTCAGGCACGCGAACTTTGAGCAGCTAGATGTATAAGATACACATCGTGTGCCTAAAAAAGCGATGTTGCTTCAGTATCAATCCAAGAAATTTTTGGAAATATTTTTACAGATCTATTACTTGCATCGAAGAGATCGAGGGTCCAGACCTCATCATAATTTATTTCCAAAATTACTATGAAAACGTTGAGGCAGATCATCGCCTGAGCATTACTGAACCAAACGACATTTAATTCAATAAACCATTTGCTTCATTTTTAGAGTTGTTTTCCCCTTTTTTCAAATTTTACATTCGTGTGTGCACATGCACAATGAAGTAAACCAAAACGGCGCAATAATGAAATGCGTTTTGAGCTAAAAATGAAAGGTATTCACCATTTCATGCCTGATCATCATAAGTACCAATTTGTGTAAGTCTAAACTCGTTAAAAGCCCATTAAAATATCCCAAATCAAATATTGCGGTCGAAGGAGAGAAAAGCGCAAGCGTACATCAAGGAAGAAATATTCTTCAAAAGCAACGAAGATAAAAAAAAAATCGAAAACGAAACAAACCGGCGAGCGAAATATTTGCGCATTTATAACAAAAGAGCTTACCCAACCATTTTATTATGAAAATCGCTTTTATATGTTGTGCTGTGTTCGCATATAAATTGGAGTATTTGCTTCACAACACAATTTAAAAGTTATACGAAAACCCGAACTGATGTATGCCGCCATTAACGTATATGAATTGCTCTTTTCCTACAAACAAACCGCGCGCAATCAGATAAATATCAAAAACTTGAAATATTTGCAGCACCTGTATGGAAGTGTGCAAGAAAGAATTAAACTTCCAACTACCATACACTGCCAGGCTTTTCGTTTTACACTATTATGTGTATAAATATGGTTTTATATTGTACGGAATTACAGATTAATGAGCGTCTTAGAGTAGAGATACTCACCTCTACTTAGCTCTATGTTACAATATAAAACCGCAAACGGCCGAGTAAAAATGCTGAAACACACCGTGTATGACTGAAAAAGGAAATGATGAAGAAGATCCAAACTCATAACATTTAAATTATTGGAAACATTTAATTTGATTATTCGTTTGCTGTTTTGAGACGGTACATAAATTGTAAAGTCATGTTGTTGCTCGGCTCTTCTGAATGGATGAATACGATGAAAACAAATAATTTTAATGCTATCAATGTCGTGTTGAATGGTGATGCAGTTTTATGGAAGTTTATGGATCGAATGGACTTTTTTTCTGCTCTTCATTCTGTGTTTAATTCGATCATCTTGAATAGCTTACGATCGCATCGATTTGATCGATTTTCAAATTAAGTTCACTGACGTTTTTTCATCTTCTCTGTGCGATGACCGTACATGGTGCGCTGGAGAGCCAGTTTGTTTTTAAGTGACTGATGCAGATGAGAGTCTTGTATTGACAGAGACTGAGGTCAATCGAAAGGTATGTAGGTAAGTGGGAAATGACAATAAGTATCGTTCGGATTGAAATGTTTCGGATAGCCAAACGCAAATGTGAACTCGACTGAAAGCTATATTTGGTTGATCTTATATGGAGATTTTGGGCTAACTCGTTCCAGAGAAAAGAGTAAGGAACGTTAGATGTACGAATGGAACGAAAATAATTAAATTTTTGCTCGACGGATTTTAATCAAGCAAAATGATAATTTGTCTTAAGAATTCCGGTGAGTGAACAATGTGACACTGATCGAAATTACAAATTCGAGATAAATGTTTGTGCAGTAGTCTGTTATCGACAATGACGGTGAAAGAAAGGATGAGCCCTGACAACTGCCCTCCAATATAACAAAATGTATTTTTAAACAAATAAAGTACAAGACTTTGTAGCCGGCTCGGTGATCTGTTATGTTATGTTGTGTTCAAATCTTACCTCGACGAATATAAACTACCAGATACGGTATAATGTTACCGCGGATTTTTAAAACGGATTCAAACGCACTCATTTTCATATTTTTTTGACATAAATAATGAATACGTTCAATTGGACCACCCCTCACTTAGTTCATTTTCATTCATTGAAAGCAAAAAGAACATTTCTTAAACCATTCACTAAAATAGTCTATCTCTTATTGACAACGACAGCAATAATAAACGACAAGCTCCGACTAATAAGATCTCATATAGCAAAAAGTATGTTTAAAACAAATTAAGATTCTGAAATCAATCTATGAAAATGTTCGATCAAATGAAGTAATAGATCACATAGTGAAACTGTTAATATGATTGTTGTCTGTTCCGGATTAAAATAATATCAAAAGTCCGCAATGATATTGCGATCCGGTCGTAATAGATCTGTTACTTCATTTGTTTAAAGTTCCACATAGCGGTAAAGTCCAAATCTTTTATTGATTTAGATGTATTGTCTCCATATCGAGAAGTCGGTTTTCACAGTTTCCAGCTTACTTTCAAATTGAATTTGCAAAGTTTTTGACACTAACGTCCAATCGAGGGGCAAACCAATCGATTTTCAACTCTCTTTTTTCGCGTGCAACATTGTCGTAAGTCAAGAGAACTAGGACTTTGACCAACTCTTAACATTGTAAATGTTCGTCTGATCTCATTTGAAACGTAATGGATGTAAGGCATGTAAGGTAATTACATATGCGTTTTGAGTACCTCTGATCCTGTTATTGATTGTTTCGATCTGTGAGATGATTCGGTTCATTTTACGACTTTTAGAATGTATGCAATTTCGGTAGCTGCAAAGCCTACTTATTCTTCTTGGTATATAAAACTCTAGCGAATTATAAGTAAAATGAATGAACACGACGGCTTAATTCACCACATTTGATTCAGTTCTACTAATTTTCTTCACAACACCACTTGTAAAGTGCTACCAACGTTAGGAACGTTATTGGCTGACAACAACAAAATTGAATCGAAAGAGTTCAATGCTTCGTCAGACAAGAATATTATTCTCATCCCAATGAATAGAATTAAATTTTTGCATTCAATAAATTTATGATAAATTGCAGAAAAATCGATATTTTCCGTGGATGTGAGATACGATGGAGGCGCAGACAAAAAAAAAGAGTTTCACAGAAAAATAATATTATTTTTCCATCATTCAATCTCCAAGCGTATGGAGTATAAATTAATGTTCGCTTACGTCTCTCGCCAGATCCAGACGTGGATAATATAAAATATTATTCGTAAATCCACTTCAAATTGGTTCACTATTGTACACCAGATTTTTTAACTTTCTTTAGTGAACTATATGCTTTGATGCAGACCGCACAAAGAAACCGGTAGCGCATATTTGAGATTTTGTTTCTTTTATGCCGTACATTGTTAGTCTATATTGATTCTCAACACCTAACAACGAAAAAAAAAAACGTAACACAACAAGGAGGAGGAAAAAAACCGATATATAAAATTCAAATGTGAATCGGTTCTTCTCTGTTTATGTTATTTTTATCTGTATAGCGGCTGACAATCAATCAATTGATTAATTTCTTTCTTCTTTCGTATAATACTCATACGATTATCGAGTTGCAACTGAAATTGAAAACGTATTATTCGGGGTGGTTGAATGTTATGACCGAACGATTGAAATTAGTTAGTCGGCAAACAAAAATGGAACAGACAAAACGAATTTTCTTATCACAGGTGTATAAGATTAGGATATAGGATACAAATGGAAAACGTAGAAAATGCTGCGATGTTAGACCCGTACGATCCCGTATAGCGTACTTGAGTCTATTGCCCGCGGAGGCCAAGTGCAATTACGAAAGGAAGTGTCTTTCGCATAGAAAAATGTATCAAAAACCACAGCCTTTTACAGACCACTTATCGACTGAGGAAGTTGCGGGAAATTGTAATAAGATGTCATGACTCTAAACAAATATTTTAAAGATAAAATTATTCCTTTTCCTTTTCGTTCTATGATGTAGTTTCAAATTATTAAAAACTCCAACATTTCTAGCTCTAACGTTTCCATCGTCGAATTTTGAATCGTAACATACCAGAATAACACAACGAATTTCCAAATTAAGGAGACTTTTAAATGAGAAAATGAAAATAAAAAGTATTTTCGTTGAAAGACATCGAAAAATTCAACAAAAAGCAAACATTTCACATAAAATGTAATATGGCCACAATGATACTTTTGTACTGACAGTAAGTCTTCATTTTTTAAGGCCATTAGATAAGTTATATAGCTGAAAGTGCTGTCATTCGATGAAAAATAATAGATAAACTCTGGTGAACTTGTATTTGTAAAGAAAAATGGATGCTAAAACAAATGAAGTAAAAGATTTTCCTTCAATGTGATGAAAATACTTAGATCAAAAGAAGTGAAGGCCTCGATAATTATATTGGTGATTTACTTGCCGTCTGCGAGAGACTAAAAACCATAAATTCATGATGGAATCCTAGGAACCAACTTTTTACCACCTTAACAATACCAAAAGTACCTCGCAAATCCGTTAAATCCTTCAGAATTCTAGAACTGGGAAGATGGTATACCATGGAAGTGCTGGACTTTTGGAAACCAACACATTGCCACCTCAACAATCCCAAAAGTCTAGAATTTAACCAAAAAAAACCCTGAGAAATCCTTCAAATTCCTTGAATTCTAGAACTGGGAAAGGTTGACAGTGGACCGTGTGCGTTTCTGGAATTTTAAGAACCAACTTGCTACCACCTCAATAATACCAAAAGTTCAGAAATGAACCCACAAAAAACGTTAGAAATCCTTTAAAGTCCTAGTTCTTCCACCATGGTCCACCATTAACCAACATGCCACATCGAAAGCTGAAAACATTTATCAATTTTAACCGATTTTCATCTCACTTGTCTATCTATGGCCGAGTAGCTCGATTTACGCTACGTCTAAGGGAAAGTTAGCTCATGATCCAGTGGACCGATTTTCATAAAACTATTTTCACCGATTCGTGTGTTCAATCAATACCTCTCATTAGTGATCGGTGCTTCTCTAAATATATGCAAAAAACCAAGACCAGTTTACCACCATATCTCCGATCCGACCTTCCGGTTGTTTACTCAAGTTATCGTGTACACGAACGGATGGATGTGCGGTGAGAAAAGCAGGCAGACATTTTTTGGAAGATTGATCATCTGTAACCTTGTAACCATAGGCAAATATTTTGCCCTTACCGTCTGTTTCGAATTCCTGATGTTACAAACGCCATAACGGCTCTTCAGCCCCAGTACTTCGCAGAGGACTGAAAAGCACACACATACACCGATACCCAACTTGTTAAGCACCATCAATTAATAAGACATTAACATCTTTAAATCATGTGCTTAGTTAATATACATTTCCCAGTTGTTTAATGGGCATTTTCACATTATACACCAGCGAGCCAGCAGAAGGTATAACTTTGATTTATTACACCGAAGATAATATTAAATTAAAGTTGATGAAGCATGTCCTTATTATATGTTTATCATTTAGAAAAAATATGCTTCCGCTCATTTACACGTTGTACGGCGGTTGTATGCGCGGTCTAGATTTTATATGTACTTATTCCAACATTTTAATTAAATTCTAAGCAGGAACGAATCACTGGATTATGATCAAAGATCATATCTGGTTGGCAATTGGCTTCACATGGGTCAAATGTTTATAATTAGTTGTTTGTAGGGATCATTCAAAATTACGTTTTATGTCGGGGCGAGCAGGGCTTTAAACGAATGTGACTCACCAAGTTAATTATGGGGAAAACGTAGACGGAGTTGGGAGTTGATCAAATGTTTCTACGCCTCGTCCATGATTTTTCCATTACCTTCCATATGGTTCGCCTAAGTCCCAAGTTGGGTAGTCTCTATCATATTACGCCCCAGAGACTGAAACAAATTTATTCTAGAAGGTGTTGCCGTTCAGGTGTGAATGGTTTGTGTGAAAAAGACTGAGACTGCCTCTGTTTTCCCACTTCCCCGATTGCAACTGTTTTCTTCCGAACAAAATCTTCTTTACAAAATCTGTTGGACAGACTCTGCGTAATTGTATGTCTTCTTTCATAATAGTCTTTAGTCTATCGAAGAATTTCTCCATTTCTTAAGAAAAACCGCTCCATTTCCGCTCCGAGGTGTCTACGATTCTCATAAAACATCTAAGCATCTGTTATTGACTGAATCAGTGACGAAAGTAAGCGAGGCTCTCCGGTTACGTGACTTTATATGTGTAAATTTAAATTAAAACGAATGAAGTACAAGATTTTGTAATACGAGGTAATGAAGTATCAGACATCATTACTAGGGCTTTGCAGTTTCTGAAACGAATTCACTTATACAGGAACGACACCACAGACACAACAATAAATCCATCATATTTAGGTCAGTTAGACGGTTAGACCACACTAATAAATCCAACAAGGCATTTGTACGAAACTTTGACCACACGTTTACTTCAGAAATACAACAATTTCACGCAAAATTTATAAGATTGCTCAGAGCCTATTTTCAAGGATTTTTTTTGTTTAGAAATTTCTGGAAAGCTTTCTCGAATTTCTCGTGAAGCAATTCGAGAAAATTCAAGAAAATATTTTTTCGAAAATGGGCTCTGCGCAACACTTCATTCAGTTAAATTTTCACATACAACAAGTCCATCAGAAATTTTACTATCTGGTCTATTACTTCATTCATCTTAACATCTTCAAGTGATTGGTCTCAAATCTTTTACATCATTTATTTGGACTTAAGTTTTGCTTTATATAAAATTCCATCAGTCAGAGCTTGTCATTTGGTCCTGACGCCTTTTTCGATAACAGATGATAGCTGTACCAACACTACATCAGATTAGAACAGTTTAAGTGTCTAGAGTTGTTTTCACTAGATTGTAATTCTCAACAATATCCGTTGCTCGATCTCTCGATAAATATTTGCAAACTAAACACGTTAAAATTAAAAGCAAAGAGAAACGTTGATCAAATCAAAATTAAATTAAACAATGGACCCGGTGAGGATCCATAGTGATTTCAAATTAACAATCAAAACGCAATGTTCAGAAATGTTTAGTCATAACTTTGTTCAAAACTATAAAAACGACTTACCGTTACTCCGATATTCATTCAGCCGTTTTTTTTCTGTCTTCCTCCGTTTGATTATTTCCATTCAATAAATAGGTATACACAATACTCGAGATCTCGCATGTACATCGTAGAAGATATATTGTTTTCGTCTGACAAATGAACAGATCAATAAATCTTCGGTATCAAAACAGTATCGAAGTCAGAATTTTTGATTTTCGTTTCGTCGGTTTCGTTGTTTTCTTCTTATGCCCATTATAATGCACCATCGGAAATTATATGCAATCTTCCATTCGACCACATTTTTATTGTGGTGTTGTACCATTCTTATAATATTTGGCTGCACAATATAGCCATACACAAAACCGAAATTGGTAACGTTCTCGACTTTCGGCTCCCCTTTTCACCGTTTCTATTGTCTCTTTCACTTAACAATATGGGCTTCCGAATTTATTTTTGTTCAACGATAAAGTGAAGCCGCGCTGGTTTTGTTTTTGTTTTTGCGAACTCAACCTCACATAACGTGCCTTCACCATAAGAACCCGAAAATAATAATCGAAACATAATTCCTTATTTGGATGGTCTCTGATATGGAAGATATGAGCGCATTATATTTGGCTGATGTCAGTTTGATTCTTAGATGAAATCAATGGAATCGTTTCGTTTTTCTCTTGGTGGGTTGAAATGCAGATTTATATCGGAGTGGTTGGCTCCTCGCAATAAGATGGCATGCATATAAATGGCTTTGTTTTAATATGATCTGATCTGATTTGATACGTAAAGGATGTAAGTCATCACATGTGCATTTTGAGAAAAGAACGCAAAGAGACCGAGAGCCATTGATTTGTGAGATGATTTGATGCATTTTTCGACTTTTCGTATTTGGGCCATAGCGGTATAATTGCAGGCTACTCATCATTTTTTGCATGTAAAAATCTAGCGAATCATAAGCAAAATGAACATGGCACCTCCAGTATGTCTTAATTTATCAAAGTAGAACAAACAAATTATGAAACCTTCAATTGTTCGCACAAGTACATTAGAAGTGTTTAGCTCCGTCTATGGCTTGGATCGGGTTGACCTGTTTCAATTCATGTTAACCAGAATCTTAAAACTAAAATTTCAGGTTCGACCCGTACTTGACCTGAACCAGAATTTTTCGGTTTCTGTATGGATCAGGTCGGGCTCGGGTAGCCCAAAATTTTTCGTAGCCCTACCCGTTCCGAGCATTGGTTTTTCATAAAATTCACAAAATTGTTTTCACATCGAAATTTGCATGCGCAGAGCGTAATTTAAATCATTTCATTTGTAAACATAAATTTTCAATGCGCATAAGCGTATGTTGAATGAACGTAAACAATAATCATAATTTTGTATGAGATGAAACATAAAAAAAATGATTTTTCTTATATTTTATTGATTTACAAGCAATCATGTGTGAATTAATGTCAATGCGAGATGAAATATCGTTTGCATTTAATTCACTGGCCTAGGCAGTATTACCATACTGGAAAAGGAGTTTTTACCTTTTGTTCGTTGTTCGTGATCGATTGAGTGTATCGAATTCTGCACAATTCTTATTTGTTTGCATGCTTCACTTAATAATGTGAGTCAATCATGTGTGAAAGTATCTGCTTTGTATATGCATGCGGAAGCGACGAAAAGATAGCTGTACAGGAAAGTCAAGATGAAACTTCGAAATATAATGATTATTCGAAAATAAATGGTTCACATTAGACATGATTTGCATTTAATCGAAGAAGAAGCAGGCTGTATGTATCAATTAATAAAGACTCTTCTTCTTTGAAATGACGGTTAAGTTATAGGCCAAAAGTGTTCTCAAAATTTTAATAAAGCGTTACCTTCGAACGATTGAGCTAACTTATTTCACAGAGCTAAATTAATTTAGAAAAAACTAATTTTTGGGATATTTGGGGTGAAAAACTTTTGATAAATCCTTTAAATTTTTTTTTGGGACATTGAAGGTCGAGCTCGTATTGATAAAACTTTTAAATTTTGGGAATTTAATGGTGATACGACCTTTTGAAAAATCTTTTAAATTTTAAGATATAAGACCATAGTCAAGGTCGTTCGAACTTTTGAAAGATCTTTGAAATTTTGGGATATCCGTTGTCGTACGAACTTTTGACAAAACTTTTACATTTTTAAATGTTATATGGTCATACGAGCTTTTGAAAAAACTTTTACATTTTTGGATATCAATGGTCGTACGAGTTTTTGATAAAACTTTTAAAATTTTATGATTTAATCTAGAAGTGAGTTACCCCTCGGTGTATAAACGAAATCTCAGTGTTTAGAGGCATACTGTAGAAGAATTTTTTGCTAAAAATAATATTTTTTAATGATAAAAATTGTGAATGCGTATTTTGGCGAAAAAAACATTTTTGTCATTTTCATAAAATACATGAAAATGTATGGAAAAATGACTTCAAAGTGGTCGCAAAAAAAATTCTCCCAGCCGTTTTTCTTATTATTGCTATTTTTGTAACCAGACTACCTCCCCCTATTGAATTAGCAAAAAAAATCCGATGTGGTGCGACACTTCCATTCAAAGTTGGTTAAGGCACAGGGTGCGAGTCGTACGAACTTTTGCAAAATCTCTAAAATTTTGGGATATCCATGATCGTACAAACTTTTAAATTTCGGGATTTTAATGGTCGAAATAAATCTTCAAAGAAACCGTTGGTAAACGACCGTCACTGGAAAAAAGCATTTAAATTAGCGAATATGAACTGTAATTAGAGACTAAACGCAAGGTAAACATTCCGTATACGCATGTATTCCGAAAGGACTGTAATATTCTAGGATAAAATCAGAGAACATATAACTGGTTTGGGTCGATAGTCTTTACACTCTAAACGTTTTTCTTTCACACAAAACATTATATTGAAAGCCGCTGATATGGGTAAAAATATCTTCTTCTTCTTCTCGGTGCATATAAGTATACCAATGCCGATATAAAACATGAAAATATTTTCAAGCATCCAACCGTTCGTCGAATGAAGAAAATTCTTTCGTTGACTCAACGAACAGTATGTACCAAACACTTTTTTTCAACAAAAAAATAAATAACAAAAAATCGCAACGTCCAATCACAATTTCGTCCACCAACAAAACTGTTTGCAGAGCCTCTCTTATTAAAATTAAAAATAATTACCGAAATATGTCGGATATTCGCCAATTTTCTGACAGTAGTTAAATAATATTTATGTGTAATTTGCAACCAGTTAGATTATGGTGCACGAAAATATTTGGTCATTAGTGTGATATGCTTTGTGCAAAGGCGCACAAAGAAACCGATGTTAAATGCATTAAATTGTTTAACTGATTTTTTTTTTGCAGTTGTTGTTGCTCACTTTGTATAAGATAAGTTGTTGTGTGTGAGCAAATCCTTTTAAATTCGCATCACAATGCTATGTGTGTACAAGGGGGAATGGGGCATAATCATTTCAAAAATGTTTCTCATGATTATAAAGAGATATTTAGTGTGATATTGTGTGATCACTGATCGATGAAAATTTATTTTCAATTTAAAAACTCGGCTCGGATTTTTTTCTCTTATCTCTTCTCTTTATTTTGCTGAAACTTTCGATTGAATTGAAGATATTTTTCACTGCGGATTTAATTGCACAAAATGCAGCTCGTCAATTATGATATTTTGTTCGATATATAATTGACGCTTCGTTTGAGTTTGTTTGTTGGGATATTTGTCGCGCAAGAAGAAACAGCTCGACAATTTTCGCTAAAGTGGTACGCCGACAGTAAGCCGACCTTGAGAACATTATAAGAAAGTTTGTATGGGAAGAAAGTGATAAGAATGCTGTTGTGTTAATGAATTATGTTCTGCAGTTGTTTGTGGTATGCCGGATCGTTAACTATTCTATTAAGAAGAAAGAGTAAAAAACGACTTGCTGATAGACTTCATCTAGATGTCGATGATTAATAAGTTATTATCCAGCGGTGTATTTGTTTCAGATCTCAATTTTATGTAACAGGGCAATGACCTCGATTTGCTATTTGCAATTTTTTTTAGAACAGAATCTTACATGGACAATTAACCCGTTGTTTGGCAAATTAGTTCCATTTACAGATTTTATTGCTTCCGACTTATAGATTAAAGATAATTACTTTCACAGACGGAGCGAAAATATCGGCGACACAAATAATACTCTAACTCTTTTGCTCTATTTTCTACAGACGGAACTAAAATCTTTTACTTGCTTTAGTTAACATTCTGTTAATATAAGACTACTTGATGTAACCACTCATTTTTGTTGTCGCTGTAAATACAGGAACTTACTGACCTACAAGGTCAAAACGATACAAAGATGACATAGCGACTATACCGAGGAATTATAATCTGCATTGATTACCAGAATCGTTCCCACGGCGTCTATTTCAATTTCAACTTCATTTATTTCCAAAACAAGTTTCTTAAATTAAACGCTTAGCGAAGCTTCAGTATGCGTTACAATTCTAAGTAGCTACAACTGCGATAAAGGCCTTTGTTATGAAAACGGTGTGTTGTCGTCGCGAAAAAGTAGGTTTCTTCTTTCTTTTTTTCAGATGGTTTGTGGCTCTCACCATCGCAGCCTCGATATGAAATTTCCAACTTTCCTTCCCTAGGTTAACAAATAACTATTTTATCCGTGCGGCGTGAATGACCTAATTTTCTCCACGCTAAATTTGCTCTCTAAATGCGGTCAGAAACTGCATCTTCTGAAACTGCAGGCAAGAAAATTTGTTTTTTCTTAACTCGTTTTGCTCACATGTAGTGAGCAAGAGCTTTTTTCTCTTTGCAACTATCGAATGAAATAGGTATTTGGTTACCGGTGGAAAAATTGGAAATTCCAATAAGAGCGACTTTTGCACACAGAGCGAAGCGAAGACCTTAATTTCGCTCGAGTTGGAATTTTCTATTTCTCTCAGATGTGAATACAACGTTTTTCTCCACGAAACGAAAAAAAAACGATTCGCCATATCTTTTTCAAAAATATAAACAAAGTGACAGTTCAAATGAGAAACGTTATATTTTCTCCTCACAGAAGAGAAACTGTTCTCACTAGAAATGTCATCCGGCATTCGTAAAAAAAAACACAATTTTCTCATGACCTATTGAGGGGAGAAAATAAGTCAAAACACAATGTGTTCACTTTGGGAAGAAATAGGAAATTCAAACTCAAGCGAACTTTCGATACTGTTGGAATTTCATATTGTTTCCCCTTGGTAAACAAATAACCATACAAAGGCTTCGCCTCGGATCAACAAAATTCACACGAAAACTCTACTTTTCATCTTTTTATCCCGAGTTATGTAATGGATTTTACATGCTAAGGGCGTCGAAAGAAGTGCTTGAAACATGAAAAGTACGATCTTCGACGCATGTAGCATGTAAAAAATGTTGTACGCTATGTCGTTGATAACGTTGTTCTAACCTCAAGTCCGCTGAAAATGCAAAGTAACAAAGTGATATTCTTCGTCAATATTACCCAAAATTAAAATTCTTAAAAACACTTACTGAAGCCTCTACAGACCTGAAGAATAAGTTGAGAAAATCATCCCGCAAACGTATTCTTAAACTCTTTGGAGCGTGCATAAGTCAAGGTATGGATACGTCGTTGTCATCCTTTTCATTCATTAAAATTAACAAAATTTCTCGCAATATTTTCCATAATTGCTCGTTATCTCCAAAATTAAGTTCAGGTTGAGACATTTTTCTGATTTTTTCTTATTTTATAAATTTCAACTGTCGCTTTTCATTATACCAATCCATACCCAGGCCAATATTAAACGAAAAAATTATAACGTTCCAGCATGGATGTTCCACACAGCCACACCAAATGACATTTTAAAATTGTTTTTATTATATCCTTTTGCATATTCACCGTGGAATATAATAACAAATAATGACGTCGTAACAAGTATCTCTTTGGTTATACTTAATTTCCAAGTCGGCAAATGCACACACAAAGCCATACAGATAAAAAAAACCGATCAAAATGTTGTATTTATTTATATCCATTTCATTTCATACACGATATAATGTGTTATTAACCAACAAAATGTATATCAGCATCTCAAGCATATTAAAAATTCTCTGGTGAATACTTTTCTGTTTATAGTCCTCTTGTTTTCCAGCCCTGTCTTTGGAAATTTTGAAGAAGAAAAAATGGGAATATTGAATACGAAAATGCCATTCGCACAATGTGCGATTAGTCTCTTATTCGCTGAATAGACAATGGTCAATTTACAATTTGAATTTCTTCCATGCGACCTATGGAATCGAAAATTGGTCTGTTTCATCTGTTAAAGTGACGTTTTAAACGTCAAATAAATTAAGGTGCGAATTAGTCACAAAATCAGAACGACTGAATCGATTCGACGGATAGAGGGAATATGTCGAATGATTTTGAATTTGTTCGAAAGAAAATGTATTGAATTCTCTCTCAAAAAACCAGCTGTCATTCGATATATTCCCTCTATCCGTCGAAACGATATCCTATTCGGCATATATTAGCATTTATCTGCACAAAATTGCATAATTCTACCCAATGACGATCAGTAAATACACAATTTGTGAATCTATTTATGTTTCAGGCATGAAGATCATTGAAGTGAAAAATCAAAAAGAAAATGCTGACATTGGCGCTGGCGATCAGTTTCGACGGTCAAACCATGAACTTTCATCACAACCAATTCAGTCAGTGATTCAACGATACTTTTACTTTTGTTTGACGTTCAAAACGTCACTTTGACAGTTGTAATAGACCGACTATTGATAACCAACTTTCACATTTCACTTCCACACTTTTTATTCGAACATTGTGCAAATAGTCTCGTCTCGGCTTTTTGACATATTGTCCGAATAGTCTCTTCGAGGTCATTTGCTGCATTGTGCGAATGGCCAAAGTATTTATTATATGAAGTTACAATTCACACAATGTGAGAATAGCATCTACCCATAAAATATACATCTCAATGGCACATCGGTATCGGTGTTTCAATATTACTATATTGAGCATTAAATATGGAGCAAAAGCAGTGAAACCGGATTTTCACTTTTATTAGAGGAATCTAAGAATCATTTAGTCAAGTAACACCTTTGCCACCTTTTTTGTCGCTGAGATTTTAAATGACTTTTAAATTGTAAGCAAAATGTGTTCATTTTTCGATCATTTACTTTATTTAAAATACAAAACGAACGCCTCAAACTGTTGACCCATTTAATGTAACGGCGATTCATTCACTTATTTTATGTTCACCAAATCAACCATTAAAACCGTTACATTTACCCTCTCGAATTTGCGCCAAAAGACGACCCATCAATATATAGACAACCAACAGCATATTTCGTAATGGGTCGAAATAAAGGCGAATTTACAAAAAAATGATCAAACAAACAGATGGTTTTTTTCTTGAACATATAAAGGGGGAACTTTGTCCAATTTGTTTTCAAAAATATAAAATAAATTTTTAAATGTTTTCGTTCTCGTAGTTCACCTGTTATTTGAAAATTACCTGTTCTCTCTCTCCCATTGTATGAGTCCAATATGTATTTAAAAACATCGGTTTTTTTGTTGTTGTTGGTATCATTCTTATGCATATGCGCGTTATTTCGATGCGATATCAATAGGATTCGGAATGGAATAAAAAAAAGGCTGTGCGTAGAGAGTTAACTTTATGACAATAGAGAAAAGGAAAAAAATAATATTTTTCGAAAGGTGTTTGCGTAATAATTTAATCGAAAGAATTTTTTTTCTACTTTCGTGATTATAGAAATGCATCTTAAAGTAACAAATGGGGTAGAATCGAATTAACTGATTAACGATCTTCCTTTTATTAAACTTTTTTTTCTTCCCTTTAAAGTATGTCACTTGGTCACTTAATTCAATTGTTGGCAGGATGGCTGCTGTTACTATTGTAAAACGAAAAGAAAAATGTCACCGGCTTTTGTCCGAACAAAATGTTCACCGCCAGGTATACAAATTCAGAAAAACTAACATTTTTTATGTCAATTGAGTAAGAGCAACGTATGTGGAACGGAAAATCATTAGTAGAGCCAGTTTGAATATTTTTTAAAATTTCTCAAAGACTTCTCAAATTACTGAATAATTTCTTGATAAGACATTCATTCCACCACTGTATGTAGCTTAAGACGATGGTTTAAAACAAACTCTCATAGGTTCGTGTATGTATGTGCAAACCATTTGCTGAATGATTTGTCAAAGAATTTTTCAAAAATAGTCCCTGATAAGTTCACTGACAAAGGAAGCTTAGGACAGAGGAAAGTCTACGAACAGATATGCCATTTGTTAACGATTACCTCGACAAAAAAATAATAAACGATGTAGTTCTGGCTAATGTCGTCTTATATTGCAAAATGCACGGTGCAACCAATGAAGGAATGAAGTAATAGATTTGTGAAAATAATTTTTTTCGGATGAAGTAACAAATTTGGGGATGGTGTCGGTGATAAATCAATAGATCGCATTTGTTCAATTCCATGTTCGGAGATTGCTTCTGATCGAACGGCGTCATAATCACGCTGAAACGGAAGCCAACCTGTCACATAAGGCTATTCATATGTTATCGATAATAATAATGGCAAAAATAATGGCAAACTCTGGGTAATATAGTACACGCTCTTCGGTTGACGACTGGCAGTGCGATCGCATGCCAAAAATTCTGTGCAAACTAATCACAGCCAACTTCGCAAAGAGAGGAAGTTTTTGATTTTTTTTTTTCGGAAAACAGTTAACATGGAAAATGCTAATGGAAAATTGAATTAAACACTTTTAGTAACCGTGAAATGTTTATATGTGAAGTCAAGGAAAATAAAAGCGTTGAATTGCTTGAAAAAATGTCTAAAATTTGTTGCTGCATTTGCAGGAATTTGAATAATTTTCCGCTTTTTCGAGGTTGGCTATGATTAGTTTGCACACAAAATCGTCTAAGTAATCCACTGCACTGAGCTGTCATCAGTTTCACAAACCGATGAGATGATCTATAGGCATATTTATACAGTAAAATACATGTTAAAAATTTTGAAGTACAAGATTTGAAATCAATAGACCCAAAAATAATAGTAAGTATAAGATGAAGGTTGAGACTAGCGAATTAACAGATTTTGTATGAATCTCCTGAACACAAATACAGGAAATTTGACATCAGTCGAATAAATTGAATTGCCAGTTCTCGGCTGATTTTATCAACGAAATGTAGCAGACCTACTCCAACAAAATTTCTCAAAAATGATAGAGTAAGGTCTTCCGTGGGAATTCCATCCAACCCTCTAAAAAAATCCTATTCGAAGGTCATTTACTTCCTAACAATTTCGTGCCACAAATAGCTTAAAAAAGATAAGTTCACCACCCTTACGCCTTGCTGACAATAAATCATGACTCCATACCGTTTCAGTCAATATAATATGTACACGTAATTGAATGTACAAAATAATAAATGACTTCATTATTGAATTGCAGATATTATACGTACACATACCTTACCTACCAGATTCCATTCCAGTTAATATACGCTCTAGCATGCCTAAGTGACTGCATTCAAAACATAAGTTTTGAAATGAAATAATTTTAATAAATTTTTCCGCGTATCATCAGGCTACACCCACTTCAATTTTATTATTATTCGACGTATAAATCACCAGTGGCTAGGCTGTCAATATGATAAATCGGCAGTAGCGACAGACTGAGCGAAAAATTAAACTTTACGGTTGGATATGAGCGGATATGCTTGGACTTTCGGAATAAATAATTTACAATTTTACACTTTGTTCTCCATTCAGTTTGCTCTTTGGAGAATTTATCGCAAAAAAAAATTAGCGTTTAATGGTCGTGTTTGGTTGCACAGATGAGCATACCTTATATATATTGGTATGTAAATGTACAGCCGATTGGCAATAATCGTAAATTGTTGTTCAATTTTAATTAACTTGAAATTAAAAATTATAAAACAGAGCGCATTAGTGATGATCGTGGAACGTTTCGTAAATTTTCTACGACTAACCTTTATCAATTGCAGTTAAAATATTCATAATAGGAAGGCATACTCATCCGTCATTGACAACTATGCAACAAAACTAAAGGACAAGCTCTGGTTATTGTTCTCTTATATACTAAACATATTATGTTAAAGCGAATGAAGTAAAGGATTTTATATGCCTCAGTGGTATGACTAACATTATGCATCAGTTCGGAGAGGGAGTTTGGGTTTAACTTTGTAACGCCTTCGGCTTAGGATCAACATCACCAACTCGTCAAAATAAACATTTGGAAACAGTTGCACAATATTTATTTTAAGAAACACTAGAAAACAACAGAATCAGTTGAACAGATGCCGTTGTAATTTAAGATGGTAGTCAAAACTAAAACTCGTTTGAGAAAATGCATTTTTGAGCAAATATCGACGAAATTTTAAATTCAGGTTCTCTGATACATACCGGATTTAGGAAAAATGAAAAGTTATAATGAAAATTAAGATCACGGCTAAAATAAGATTTGTAATGAGCAGTTACATATTTCTATAAAGAATGCATCGAAATCAGGAAGAATTTATCGAATATACTTTCTCATGACTCATGGGCGATGAAGTTGCCAAGAAAAGTGCACTGTTCAATGCTTGGTATCAGACACATTGTTAAGACACTCCTGAAAAGCCATTTATGTAGCAAATCGACTTGTGACAAACATCAAAATAAATGTAGAAACCAATGGAAAGTTTACTGTTGAAATTACTTAGACTGTAAGAAGAAACGGACTCGACAATTACACGGGTTTGCGAAAGGGGACAATGTTGAAACAAAATGATAGACTTTGTGCTTAGAATTAGGTTATGTTGCACTGAATTAACCTGAAATCTGATTCGACCTAAAAAATAATAAACTGACCAGGCCTGACAGGATTTCACTTTATCTGATTTTTTGATGCAAAAGTTTTTCCTTTTCCATTTAAGTTTCTTAAAACTTACCTTAGGTCGAGCTTGGTTAACGGTACATCAGGACAGGTCAGGTTCAGGTAATTTTAATAAGAAATCTAAAAATGTCCTGACTTTTTTCAGGCTCACGTCAAAGTCGACGTGTTCCGAGTCTGCAGAAGTTGACTCTATTTTCTCGATTCTTGCGATAGTTATGTCATTTTTTTAAAACGATTTCTTTATTATCATCCCTTGACTGACGTGTGTGGGATACGAACGATGATTTATACATATACATACAAAGAAAAATACATTTAGGTCGATAGATCAATCCTCTTAAAGAGATTTGTCAAAGAAAAACAAAATAGATAAATAACGATAAATAACCCATAATTTCGAAAGGAATTGGAGCTACGAAGTTCGACTAATAAATTTAACATTCCAAATGTAAGGCTCCGATCAGGTTCAGGTTGATCTGATTTATTTCAGCTTGACCTTGGCCTGATCTCTACCTGAAGCACCTGAACCTAAATATATGACTAACCTGACGTGTTTTGGATCAGGTTTTTTACTTCAGGATCAGGTGAGGTTCAGGTTAACGTGAGCCTGACACAATCTTAACAGACCTGAATTTAAAATTCCGCGTTCAGAGTAATTCATGTTCAACCTAAACCTAACCTGATTCAAATCAGTTTTCTCATATCAGGTTCAGGGAGGACCTGAGTTTTAATCTGTCACATTCGGCTATTCATCTGTTATCGATAATGACGACAAAAGTAATGACAAGCTCTGGTTAATATGGACCTTTATATAGTCAGATACAAGTTAAAAAAAAATTGAAGTACAAGATTTGAAATCAACTGATTGAAAATATTTTGATTGATGGAAGTAATAGACCCGATAAAAATACTGGTCATATGCTTGCCGTCTGTGACAGGTTAAAGCAATCATGACAGATTTCAGTATCTTACTTTTTTTAAACTTAACTGATCTTAGGAAGATCATAGGATAGAATCGTTGGCTTCAGAGACTCTCAATTAAACATTCTTTTGGCTCTTTCGTTTTGTATTCGTTTATCAAATCTCTTTAGGGTTTCATAGTAACAGCCATGGGGTCATCTTGGTTCCCCTTTTGATTTTGATCTGTCTAGAAACTCAATATGCCGTTAAAGGTAATTTTATAAAAAGCTGAGAGTTTTAATCTTTACTTTAGATCGAAGTCAAGATCTTTCCAACTGTAGTTACAAATCTAAAGATTAAAGATTTATAAACAAAAAAAAAATTCAAAAATTTATTTGTACATGGTACTGGTACATGTACAAGAACAAGAAAAAACAGAATTCTCTCTACGCATTACTTTGTATGAACATGAAAAAAATGTAATTTCAAATCGTTAATACCACTTAATTATGAATGAAAAATATTGAACACAATTTTTAAATGCTCCAAAAAGTTTCAGCAACAACAGCAATGAATCAATTGATACGAAGAGGAGAAGAAAAAAAACATTTTTTTTTCAATTCAATCTTATAGGTACTTAAATACAAGAAAATAATCAAAGCCCGAAAGTGTGTATAAGGAGATATTCTCCACTGATGCCTAATTAAATCATTTCCGTTTCAACAATTTTAACATGTCAAATAAGAAATATGTATATTTGACATTATCGAATACATTAATCTGGTATAAAGACTCTATAATGTATATAGCACAATCATATAGCTAGATGTATAATACTGAAACCATAAACAAGTATCGGATCGGATAGATCGCCGAATGTCCTACAATGATTTTTTTTTTGTTTGATTTCTTCTTTTGAAGAGCATATACACAGCATCTTAATATAATGTTATAATATAGTCTAGTGTGTATGGGGCAAGAGCGAGTCCTTCATTTACGATCTGTATGTGAATACAGTGGATTATGAGAGATGAGATTGTTGGTAGTTTTTGAGCTACTGCTACGTCTATATCTACAATTGACGACAATGACGACGATAATGTAGGTCTTTAGCTATATTCTTTTATTAGTAAAATCTATGTTAACAGACGAAGTGCTAGAATTTTCACCAAACAATAAGCGATACTTAAAACAAACGAAAAACAATTTTATTGATCGTATTCCAAAGGGTTAAACAGATTACAGTGAACGACATCTCAAATGTCATTTTTTTCAGAGAATGTCATTGTGAATTTGCAATGACACAATAAAATTCTCAGAAAAATTTGACAGTGAGACATTTGAGATGTCGTTCACTGTAAGCTTTGTAGAAAATTTAGTTAATGTCAGCCGAATTTCTGTCTAAGTTTGCGCGTAGATGATTTACCAGATTTCCCACTCATAGTCATACTACGCTTGAAATGTTTTGGATGTTTATTACGACCTGCGGTCATAATTACACATCTAGAGCCTAATAAAGTACTTTGCACTCGATGTCAAAAAAAGCCATTTCGCAATAAAAATATCGCAAAATCTGTTAAAACTCGTGTAGCAAGTCCGAAATTCAGTTTAAGCAATGAGTGATTGCCTATGACCCAACCTTTTTTGGACTGCTATATCATCTGTTCTTGATAACGACGACAAAAATAAACTATGAGATCTACCAAATAGAAATGTCATTATAACAAATAAAATTTGTTGAAACAAATGAAGTAAAAGATTTCGCATTAATAACTTTAAGTTATTAACTTAGAGCAAAATTTGCCAATAATCAGTCTTTAAAAGGTGATGTATGCAAGACATTCGACCAGTGACTGTTCCGATCTGCGAGAAAATTGAATACGTCTTCCGACGTTTTACATGAGGCCATGGCGACAGTGTTACTTGATACAATATTCTAAGAACACTATACTGATTTGCACACGAACAAATCTAGCGAATCAGAGTAGAAATGAAATCTGATTTTGATTTTTTTTTTTAATTGAAGCCCAAATCCGTATGAATAATCAGTTTAATTGTGCATTGTCTCAGTCTAACTAAGGCTACAACGAAAGTCCAAAATATTCTAAAAGTTAGAACTAAATCGGCGAACATTTTTGAAAAAATGTATCAAAATTGACCAAAGATCGTAGAAAAATCAAAAATTGTTTTTTATCCGATGGCTCATACTGGCAGCATCAGCTTGAATTCTAACAAATCTTAACAAATCCTTCAAAAACTATCGAAATCGGTGTATTCAAAATGTTTCATACATATTGTACAGATTCCATAACCGTGTCGTCGCTCACACTCTAGACTAACATGTTATACTAATGTGTATGAAACAAAAGTAAAATTAAAATGAAACGAAAAAAAAAAATCTTTTTTAAACGAGTTTTTCGGATGTTGTTTGTAATATATCAAAAATTTTCAGATACCCAAAACGAAAGAGACTTTGATGCATTATTTGTGTGGAGTATGGAATTTGCTTCTGAAATTGATCTTAATCGTGATTATTATAGAATGTGTAGTTATACGAAGATTTATTATTGCTTTGATTTTTGTTTTTATTTTCAATATATTAAAACGTTTTAATGGCTCTGGTGTTCTCCATTTGGATTTTTTCGTGAGTTATGATTGTATGTTACACAGCGATCAGACAAAAGAATTATATTTCGGCTCCATTCGAAACATTATTTATGAATGTAAGCTCTTTTTTCCCCCGTATAATCTCTACACTTTTATACCAATTTACGGCTCTATCACGATGACGAGGAAACGACTATATGGTTTTTGTACTTTTTTGGTATTTCGGTTACCTATAGGTCAGATGACCGTTCAACAGTGCCATCAATCTGATCCGTTGTAAGTGTTTAGGCGCTCACAATAATATTTATGGTGTCATGAATCAGCGTTTTGATCGATCAGTGTGGATTCAGTTCGACCAATTAATTTGATTTATTTTTTTGATTTTTTAATCATCAAATCGTTTGGTTTTTATTGAACTTTTGCTGCAAACATGGTAGGGTCCTATTTATATTTTCAACATTTCACTGATATTTTGTCCTTTACATCCAAGTTAAGCTACCAAATACGAGACCCTACTGTACCCTCTATTGTCTTTTACCTTGTTTGCTCGAATGAACAATGGAGACGACAATAGATCATTTTCATTATACGATACTTGTCAACGTAACCCCACTTAATTTTCCGTCAAGTAGTCCCTAACCTCAATCAATTGACGTTAACTGCGTTCAATTTACTGATTTTTATCAACGCGAACGTGCTCCTGTTTTGACTACTTGTCACGATTATGATTGAAGTAATGACTCATCGAATAATAGCGAATCTATTACCAAGAATAGTTCTAATATTCGGCTGAGACATTCGTATAAGTGCATTAGTGCATCCAGCATACAAAGCCAAACACTCACCTAGAATGAGGTAAATGCTCTTAGTATATTTACCCCGATCCTTGATCCTATTTTAAGTCATTGCATAGGTTTCAAGTCAGCTATCATCTGTTATCCACAACGACTACAATAATAAGCGCTGAACAGTAAGTGACTTCTTATATAGCAAAATGTCAATGCTAAAACAAATGAAGGAAAAGATTTGGTTTCAGTTCGTCTAAAATACTTAGTTCAAATGAAGTAATAGATTTGTCTGTCATGGACTGTGCTTCACGCTGTAAACACAGCGAAGTACATAATAAAAGTTTTTTGACTTAAACAAGTGGACAAAGTGTGAGCGAGGAAGGAGTCCGTAATGGATAGAGACCTCAGAGCTTTCTCACTTTTCCGAGTCGTTGCATAAACATTTCTGATAGTTACGAAACTTGCATTCATATGTTATTGGCAGCAACGACTTAAATGAACTGTGACAAATGTTAATCGATACTTTAAACTAAATAGAAGTAGCAGATTTAATGATTAAACTTCCAGGTTAGATAGAGATTCTTTCAGTACGTAATTTTTCTGGATTATATTGTAATCACCTGCTGGGGATTAAGTTTTAAATCTTCCGTGGATTAAGCTTAAAATTATTGAACTTTGAACTAAGGTCTCGATAGATTAAAATGTAATCTCTCTAGGACTTAATGATTTGGTGCTAAATGAAACTAATTTCAGCCAGAGTGACGTAAATTATGATTCCAAAAAATGTTGTGTTAAGGGTTGAAACGTTTTGCAGAATCATCGAATTTCGAATTTGTTCGAGCCAAGCTGAATAATTTGATAAGACACTATCCGCCAATATACGGCATCTTCCCATACTATACTTGACCCAAAGCCGATATTAAATTTCTGCGATTTATTCGAAACTAAAGTGTTATCTAAATCTAATTGTCACGATATTATGTACATTGAACGCACGTTTTCTTAATTTGCACTCGTGCCACATCCCAATGTGCATCGACGAAACAATAAAGCATCGATCTCTCATTGATCTATATTTAAGTTTAATTGAATTGTTAAAGCGAATTAAAATTCCAAGAACGGAAGATACCATTTTAATGAGAGAATTTAAACCTAATTTTCTCGTATTTAATGACAACTTCATTGAATCTCATTATTATTGCATGCAGACATGACGATAGGGAGATACATTGTACGTATGTGGAGGGGAAAGAAATGGAAATTTACTTTTTTTTTCTTCGATAGATAAATATAAAAATGTCATCTTCATAAATCACGATTCCACATAAAATAATGCTCAATGAAACTGAGTTGAGCTTTAGCATAATGACTTTTTGTGTCGGTGCCTGTTGATTGTGATATGAATTTGCAATTTCTATCATACTCTTTCCTTGTTTCTTCGTTTTTATTTCAAAAGATTTTTGGTCTCATACGAAGTACTAGAGGCTAATACGTTTAATTTGTCGATTTTTGACTGATTCAAGGGGGAGAGAGGAAGCAAAGCGTTTGTATATCAGTTTGTTTATGCCCTACATAGGTCTAGCTTAACTCGAAAACTTGAGAAAAATGTCCGAAACCCGAGCAAAGAAAGAAAATGCTGAAAATTTTAATGGTTTTCTCGAATTTTTTTGACCTCGAAAAAATTCAACAAAATTAGAAATTCGAAAAAATCAAGAAAAATTTCTTGAAAGATCTCTAGGCAATCATCACTAAATTAGATTAGACTCCTCCTATCACTGAAACATCTCATTTCTTAGCAAAAACGCGTTAGGGCGCGCTTCCCATGTAAAAATGACAAATCCTCATCGCGGAGTTCGTAGTACAGTCCGAAGATCTTGAACCTGAGGCCGATATAAAGAGGACGGTCTGTGGGATCAATATGTGGATAAATAAAACAATCAATCCCGAGTAAAAATAAAAGTCTCGAAAGTTCGAAAAGAGACGTCTCACGGTCTCAAATCCTTTGTATTGTGAGACGTGAGACGTCTCTTTTCGAACCTTTGAGGCTTTTATTTTTACTAGGGATGATTTTGTATGAAGTACTGGATCATGTCCTGTGGAGATGATCGCTAAAGTTCCAGTGGTTCGTCAATGACTCAACTGCTCGTCTAAGTTTCGATGCAGTCAAATTCAGAAAATCATTATTCGTTAACTGCGACACACTTGGTCGAAAAAGCTTCGTTTGCTTCACTGCCTGATAGTTGCTGATATTACCCCGATGATGTTTCACTGGGCTACAGCCTTTTTCTTCGCCTCCCTAGAAAACCATTGTCAGATTCCAGTTTTGCCATCACATCAGCCTTCTCAATGCTATTTCGGTATGGAAAATACATTGCAAGTCATCTGCTGTTGACAATGATCACCCAAATAATCGAATAACTCCAGGTGCCTCCTTTCTCTTATATATAGCAAATAAGTAAATTCTATGTTAAAACTATCGAAGTAATAGATTTTTCGTCGAACCCTAGGCGATATTTTGAACAAATGAGGTAATAGATTCTGTATCTGCTAACTGCTGCTTGGCTTCTAAGTATATAGAGGTCGTACGGGACCCATTACAGCTATCTCCGATGGGTTTCTACTGCTCTTTTCTGATAAAAAACAAACTTAACTAATACCACGGAAATGAACGGATGCAACATTATTTCAAAACCGTGTAGGTCGGACAATTTGATCCAATTACTGTATATCTCTTTCGAATAATCTACTCACGGATTCATGTTTGTAGTTCTTTTGTTTTTGAATAAAAATATATAAAAATGGTTTTCCAATGTAATTCCCTCCGTATGCCGGAGAGTGTATCATGCCGTATTCTGTGACGGATTTATTTGATTTCATTTTATAAAAATCCAAAAGGAAATTAAGTTGACGTTCTCGAAAGGATGACTTTTTTTCTGTTACTTCTTTCATTCTTCATCTTCCATTCAGTTTACAATATCGCATTTTAATGTTGTGTCTCCCACGATACTATGGATTGATTTTTTTTTGTTTCTGTGTCGTTCGTTTCTCTGTGTGTACGACCGTGTGTATTATATCTGTGGCTGCTTATCGAAACCGAACTTATTTACCATAATAAGATATTTTGTTTGATTTGACGCAGATTGAGATGTAAACATTTTCGAACGAATAATATACGGCTGATTGATAGATGATTTGATTAATTTAATGTAGCATTTTACTTCGATATCGAATGGAATGTCCAATAAACATTTTTTTTCTGGTCTCTCGTTTCGTTACATTTCAAAAAGTCGATTTTGTTACTTATAATGTTTGTTTCAATGACTGGGATTTAAATGCAAGAAATGAAACAATCCAAAAAATATCTAAATGAAGACTCAATATAATTATATCTGATTATTGTCGTTGTGTATATCAATGCATTTGAGATCATTATGCTGGAAAGTGATTGATTTAAATTATTCTCCTTGTTCTTATTTTTATCTGGCGTTCGAATCGCAGTTGAATTTGTACCGGTACAACTAAATATTTGAATTCTTTTCGAATTAATATCCACAGTGTCTAATGTTTGGAGACAGTCTTATGAGTTATGACTGCTGATTATCGATTAAATGAATTTTTAGAGCCAAGGTAAAATCTAAGAATCAGCTTGAGACTCGTCGTACAAATTGATATTCAGGTATATTCTCGTCTCTGTTACAAATAGAGATGTGGACCTTGATTTAAATATTTTAGAGGTTAACAGTACACGACCGAATCCTTTTCGGAATTAAAATTTAATCCCTCGGGAATTACCGTTCGAACTGGTAAAATGAATTATTTTTAGATGTGTCGACAACTACTATGTGCAGGAATAAATCATTTTTTTATCTGGAATAAGTGTTCGAATGCCTCTATGTTTGAATGTTATGTAGAAAATGTTTCATGTACTTGACGAGATTTGAACCCGGGTCCTACAGCACATCTGCCGAGAATCTTCACACCAAACCATTGCATTCTTAACTCTGTCGGAATTATTTCGAACCGTTGTTACAGAGAAAAATATCCCAGTGGGATTAAAATACGTTCTTAACCGTACCCAACAAGTCGAAAGTATTCCAACACTGACCCAAAAATGTAATACCAAATTGTTATCTGTACTGTTATATTACGACAAATGGTTGCAGTGAAGCTCGAAGGATCTGAGAAGGTTAAAGCGGCAATCCATTCAGGGCTTGACTGACTACCGAAAAGCTCTTTGACGAATGGCTGAAATTTTAAAAAGTTCGCCTTTCATACAAAAAATGGATAGACGGTGTCAAAAAAGCTAGATCGTAGGATCTCTTGATTTCATCTGGAAGCGACACCAACGACAAAAATAGCAATGTGTAACGAGTTAGTGTTTTCTTATATAGCCGAAAATGCGTTCAAGCAAAGGAAAAACTAGATTTGAAAGCAAACATTAAAAAATAGTTTGAACAGCAGAAGTAACAGATTCAATGACTCAATGCTTTACACTTGACATTTATTAATGACTAAGGAAAACGTTCAACGATCAGCAGTCACTGCTGCTAGATAATAAGAAATTTTAGGTGGACTTTAGACTGAGTTTCAGTTTATTGTGTCGTGGTGGTGGTGGTAGAAGAAGTAGATCAAATTTACCTCTTTTCTGAAACAATAGACATTTATAGATAAAAAGAGGAAAAGTCCAGTTTTCATGTGATTTCAATTGGTCCGAGACTGAGCCGAGGTTACAGTATGTACATCCGAAAATCATTTTTATTCCAACTAGTGATAAATGACTTTAACGTGGTGATGAAATAAAAGAAGTGCCAAAGAATACATTTTTAATTAAATAAAAAAAAATGTTGTCATTCGGCCAGTTTCTCACATTTTCTGGTCACAAGAAAACAAAGTACCGTACTGTCTTGCTAAGAAATTTTTTGTTGATGAGTGTGGCATAGATTCCTAGCCTTTGGCTCAAGCTTTCCCACACGCCTCACCAAAAAATGCCCCATCAATACAGCAATGTACATAATATGAGGCACAGGTACAGATGACAGGGAGATGCTAAGATGACAGCACTGATACCCATGGGCAATTCTATGTAATTTGTGAACATGGATGTAAGGTGGAAACGAGGATTTTGAGGGTATACTAGGCGTCCTTTGACTATTCCACCGTCTTTGGAGTGATGAGTTTGTGACACGAGCCGAACTCACAAGAGAGCTTTTAAGCAAAAAATCTTTGGAAACTGGTACTTTGACTCGGTCGGCTAAGCAAACTCTACATTTGTCAAAATAACAGTTTTTAAAGTTTGTGGGTTAAGACCATATTTGTGAGTTCGGCTCGTTACCACAAATTGATCACACCTGTAATGAATTACTTCCGCGGCACCCAATGTAATCTACTGTTACTGTCTCTTTTCATTGTCTTAAATATTTCAGTATTACTTTTCGAATGAAGTGACGCTGAGGAAAAATTTTATATGAAAATATACCCGAAACCCGAATAACAATAAGTGATGCAATATGGTGGTTACCATCATCTGTTATCGGCAACAATGTCCCAAGTAAAGGAATATCTGTAGCTGCAACTACATTATATTATATGTTAAAACTACTGAAGTAATAGATTTTTCATCAAACAAATCTAATAGAACCGAATTAATAGATTGTCAGCCACACAACAATCAACTCAAATCGGTCTCACTTCATTGGTTCTGTTCAATAAACAAAGGTGTATCTGTCAGTGACTACAATGCGAAAGATTGAATTTTTCGACACATTTTGCATTGCTGGTAGAGGTGAGTCTATTATCTAAATATAGTTTCTTCTAAGCTTGACTATTCAATAAACAAACTAAACGTCGAATGGATCCCATTACTTTTTGTAAATGGAAACAATCAATCGAAAATTCACCAGTAACTCACCAATAACAACCGCATTACTCAAGATAATAATAACTCACCTTATCCACATGACAATCGAACGAACCATTTGAACATTTTGTACGTGTTTACATATAAAATGCAACATGCGACGACCCGACGAGTGTGTATGTATGTATAAGGAATATACAGAATTCTATCAATATAAAATTAAAATTCTTTTGCTACTTTATTAGCGCAGACCATATATTTATCGCCTCCGCACTAAAATTTGCATTAACTGATAAGTTTTCTTTCGGCTTCTTTTCACTTCGCTTTAAAATCACTACTGGTTTATACACATACTGGACTCGAAGCATATTTTATTGTTGCATTTCTGTATTGATGAGATGATTCGTATATTTTAATGTGTCCGAAGGAAGTTTTTTTTTTTTGCTCACAATATAATAAAAGGGGATTCTCAAGCAACGGTTTGTGCATCGCACAAGAATATAAATCCAATAAAATTCGATGCACAAACACATTTGCGTTCCACTCGAAAATGCTCTGCATTATATGCAAAAACGGAATCACATGAGAAAAGATTATTCGTTTAAAAGACAGAAGGCACAAAAAAAAATTGTTGCAACAAAAAGGAAAGAAAAGAAAACGAATCGAGTGCATTAGGTGCCGTGGTATAACATCTCAATTTAAACGATGGCCAAATACATTTTGATATCGAAACTTATTTGCATAGAACAAGCCACTTATTTGAAATTCATTAAGTCTTAATTGTTTGTAGAAGGAATTATATGGAGACTTGAGGGATAAATATCGGTTTTGTGATTTTGTTTTTGTATTATACACACACAAAACAGCAAGAGTAAATTGAAATGAGCCAGAGCATACAGCGCATGGCATAAGCAGATATTTACCTTTAATTGAATGATATGCCCAGGAGTATTATATACCCAGTGAGTGCTTGCAACCGGTTTCGTTCAGATTTCGGTACCATTTTTCCATCTTGATGATTTTATTTTATGTGTGCTGTGCATTCTGACGAGACATGAGGTTATAATATTTTTGATATATAAATATTCAAATCAATTTCATCGCACTTGGCGCCATTACATTTTCTGTTTGAGAATGGATTCGAGTTGGATCTAGAAGCACAGATTGAAATGTAGGCATAGATCTTAATATTTTATGGATTAAGAGTACGCGAACCCAATCTCTTTAGGAATGAAAATTTAATTCCATCGGGAATTACTTTCATTCAAAGAATCATGGGATACAGCTGATATAACCTTTCAAGACAAGAAAGTTAGATCTAAGATGTGAGGAGATGGGGTAAGGGATAGTGTAGATTTGCTCAGAGAATCTTCCTCTCCTCTCATCTTCCCACATCCCCGTACTGTTGTGCAACCATTGGGATATATACGGAGGCATGTTTTCTTTCACATCATCTGTTGTCGACAGCAACGAAACTACTCAATGAACTCTGAATCTGACTCTGACGCTTTTATGACAAAATTTTTGTTGAAATCATCGAAGTAACAGATTTTGGATTAATCTCTTGAAACACCTTGGGTCGAAAAAAGTATCAGAATCGTTAGTCGCTAATTATGTTAGCGATATGCTTGCTGTGAAAGGTTAAGAGCAGTATCATGAAACATTGATTGTCGTTTGGCAGTTGGACCTAGTATGGGGATATAAACGTTTTATAGAAATTACCATAGCATTGTAGGTCAGGTCACTATGAGTTATATCATGAAATTTAAACTCTCCGCCCATAGTATTAAAGAAGCTACATACGATCCACATTAGTCATTTGAAGGGGACTTGTCACTGATGTAAATTTATCAAAACACTCCTCAATGCTGCCAGCCAGCCAGATCAACTTCAAATAACTAAAAGAGTTATATCTTTCAGAACTGAGGCAAACTTATTAAAATACCTTTCAGTGCTGCCAGTCGGGTCCATCTAGCAGTACTGCGATCAACTTATTAAAATACCTTTCAGTGATGACAGTCAGATCCCTTTCAATAACTAATTAAGACGTGACAAGCAGCACTAAGGTAAATTTACCAAAATGCTGCTAGCCAGCCGGGCTACCTTCAAATAACTATACAACTCTATTACATCTCGCAGAATTGAAGCAACATTATTAAAATACCTTTCAGTGCTGCTAGTCAGGTTCATCTAGCAGCTATACAGTCAACTTTTTAAAATACCTTTAAGTGCTGCCACACTGGTCCCTTTCAAATAACTAATAAGGACGTGGCTCGCAGCACTGAGGTAAATTTATCACTCCTCACTCCTCAATGCAGCTAGCCAGCCATGTCACTTTCAAGTAACTAATGGAGTTATAACTCGCAGAACTAGGCAAACTTAATAAAATACCTTTCAGTGCTGCCAGTCAGGTCCATCTAGCAGTACTGCGGTCGACTTATTAAAATACCTTTCAGTGATGACAGTCAGGTTCCCTTCAAAAAACTTATAAGGACGTGTTCGCAGCACTGAGGTAAATTTAAAACGCTCTTCAATGCTACCATCAGCCATGTTCCCTTCAAATAACTAATGTGCACAAGTGGCGAGAGAGAAAAAATGCTCGAAAGGCGGTTACGAAAAAATATTTAATAATCGAAGAAGATAAGCCTGTCAACAACAAATCAATGTGGATCCAACTGACTGGGAACACAAAAATATTGTTAATAAATTGAATAATTTATAACTCGCCGATAAAATACGATTTTCATTGACATTTTTTTTCGGACAATGAGAAGCCGACTGTACACACTCTAGTGTTATACTCTCCAGTTCGCAGCATTAAAACAACCGAGAATACCTCCGATGCCTAAAAAATTGTCTTTTTCGCAAAGTTATTGGGAAGATTTTTATTTTTATATTTATTTTATACACCCCAGAAAAACCGAATATATCCTCAGACAACAAAAGCAACATTTTATGAATTATTCAAACGAACGAAGACATATGGGAAGCTAAATTCAATGACGAATGCTATCAGTGGTTATACACATATTACGTATATAGAGAGAGCGCGATTGAGGATAGTTGTATTTTAATAAATGTACGCATGATTTTAAGGAAACACCTGCTGTATTATAACGTTTGGTAAACTGGGCGCACTGTATGGTGAGCTTATAAAAGTCTAAATGGTTTATTGCATTGAGTCCAATAATACCAACTCTGACAATATGGGTTTCAATGTGTTTTCGATTTGAAAATAAATTTTTATTTTTGTTTGTTTCGTATTTTATGATTATATTCGAGTAGTACAGCCAACTAACAAGGTAGAAAAAAAACAACAAAACAAATAATTCTGTTTTCGGAACGATACATTCGATGAACAACGCGCGGGAACTTTTTGGTGAACGGTATGGTTTGAGACTTGATATATTTTACAATAAAAATTAATTTATACGAAACGATGGACGAAATAAGGGACCATTCACAAATTACCCAAGCACTCGTTAGTTATCAATTGGACATGATGGTTTCCTGAGTTATTTCATGATATCCTTATCGAACGGGCTGGCTCAGTGGTTACATACTAGCCTTCCGCCAAAATGAATCGGGCCGTATGACCTAACCGAAATTAGATGCAATTTTGTGTATATTTCTAGCCTATTTTCCTAGAGCATACTTCAAAACTTAATTTCTCTCTAATGTAAATTAGACTTAGGAAAACTTTCCAGAAACGACTTATCATCTCTAATCTGTAATCGACTGCAATGAAGTTTCCGGGTAATATGATTTTATACAGTAAAACGATTGTTAAAACAAATGAAGTAAGAGATTTTCTATCAAACTTAAAGCGATACATGAACAGTAAAAGTAATTGATTCAGTCCTTAAATATTAGTTGAACGGAACCAACGACGGTTGAGTTCACTCTTCTAGATCCTCACATAGCTTCATTCAATCCAATGTACAAAGGTTTCGATTTTATTGCAAATTAGAAATGGTCACCATAAGTCTATGTGTTGGTATTTTGAATATTGCAGACTTACAACGGAAAGAACAAGTAAAGAGGAAATGCTTACAGTTGCCTTGGCTTAATCGTCTGAAGCAACTTGCATAAACAGAACACTTTACGGTGTTTCCCTGAAGAAGGGCCAGGTCTCTTGCCTTAGTCAAGGTAAAACGCGTAGCTGATAACGAAAACACGAAAATTTGGGAATTCAAGCCTTTCCCTAGAGTACCTAGAGAACCGTTTCATCCCACTGGTCTTTAAAGTCACTTCCAAAAAAATCCTGTGAATTTCATGTGGAAACCGTACACTGGGGGGGGGACTCGTCAGGGCGTATTATTCAGAATATTTGTTCTTAAATTTCAGGAATTTTATGAACTTGATTCCAAAAAATTCTTAAGAACTCCTAAAAGTTCTTAAAACTTCCTAAAAATCCTTAAAAGCTCCTAAAAATTCTTAAAACCCCTAAAAATGTCTTAAAATTCGAAATATTCTTCGACTCAGGATCGAGAGTTTTGTGATCACCTCTGTGTTCTATGGTAAATGGTAAGGTGTGCAGAGGGTATGAAAGCTTGCAAGGGAGGAAGTGGTTCAAAAAAACCTTACGTTTCGGCGTGTGTAAATTGTGAATAGCCCCCTAAGACACACAAAAAATGGTAAACTTTTATTTATCCGCTTATTGGTTCCTTTTGTTCTCCGCTAACAATATTGCCACATTCAAAAATAATAAATTGGAAATGAGAACATTTCTGTACGAATACGAATACCGTTTGAGAATTTAAATTGAAAACTGTCTTATATAGACATATAAGACATAAGACATTACCGGTCTTAATCTTTTTTATATTAAAAAGATACTTGAGGCGGTATTTGAATCAATCGAATAATAATCTCTGACGCCGAATGAAGGAGAGGAAAAAAATTCGTTTATGCCTTATGCCTTCTTGTCTATCTAATCCGTACTTTTATACAACATATACCGTCTACTCTACACAGATCTAATATGTAACATGGTCTAATTCTCATTTCACACGTACGTACACTTAATCCAACGTACGGTCAACGTTTTTTTTTGTTTTTGTTTTCTTTTCAACGAAAAACAATATTTTAATTTGAATTTTTATAACAAGTCATCAAGCAACATTTTCAAATCAAAATGAGGCTTTCTATTTTGATTGATTAGGAATATGTTTGGAAGATGCCAAAATTGATTCACATCATCGGGCAGACACTAAGTCAGTGTTCTGAACACAATACTGATATTTCAATTAATTCGGGTTAAGATTTACAGGTCGGATCGTAATATCCAATTTCTTTGACGCTGTAAACTCATCAATTTTGTCTTTAGTGTTGATGAAATGTGTAAGGTCGACCAGAGAGAGCGGTAAACAGTGAAAGATTTGTTCTAGAAACAGACATTTGACGATATTTTAGTGGAGACCAATTGATTTTATACATATCCCACCATCCGAAGGGTTATGGAGCTATCTGACAAGAAAATGTCAAACAAAAGGTGTCAGCAAAAGTTCTAAATTTTCCATTTGTCTTACTCTCATACTTGACAAGAGAACAAAAGAATAATTTGAATTAGGTCTTTTTCGTGTAGCTAGAGTTACGTGTTGACCTTTCGGAAAAATACACATCACCGGAAACGGCAAAAGTGTATTTAGGCAATATTCCCCTAATAAATGTGAAATTATGGTCAATTACTAGCCTCAACAAGGTACAAATTTAGCAGTATCGATATGTTCGTAAAAGTTCTGCTGCGTGGCTTCAGCACCTCTTTTACCTCGAAAAATTGACGATTTTAAAGAGGTCCGGAAGACGGCGTGATCCGGATACCTGCAAAGTAATAGTATGTGATGTTATCACTAGGTAACCTAGATTGGAACCCTATATTAATCGCATAGGTATAGTGATCGAGCAGACAACAGTATCACTTTTTCGAAGAAAGAGCACAAAAATGACATTCCGTGAAAGTTTAGTCCCTCTAGCACATCCGTATCAAATTATTTGATGGAAATTTGTTGTCTAATATTCTTCCCTGAACTCTAATCTTTCGATTGACAACTTTCACAGTGTGATCCGACTGCGATAAGAGTGATCTGTAGACAAGTTTTAGCACTAAAGTCGGCCTACGACGAAGCGGGGAAAACTTAAATTTATGATCGGCATTAAAATTATGTTTTAAATTGATTAGGAGACCTGAAACATAGTTTTACATCAGGAGCACATTGCCTGAAAATTGCCTGAATGAAATATGAAAATCAGTATAAGTTCAGGTAAATCAGGTCAGACTTTAGATATGTCTAGGTTATATTTCAGGTATACCAGAAACTTGATCTGACTTAGCTTGACAATTTACTGGTTTTCAGGTTTTTGGTAAATTCATCTCAGTTCAGTCCCTGAAATCTCGAAATTATTTCCAGCAAAGTGATTTCTCCGGTAAGTTTCAGTCAAGATTTCAGTAAATTTAGGCAATTTTCAGAAGTTACAGTAAATAAAATTCCAAATAATAAAGCCATATCATTTGTCCCATTGACATGAAGCGAAGGCGGATAATTGAAAAGTACCGTAAATGTCATCGGGTGGGAAACATTTTCGTGGTAAATAAAATTTCCTTATCATTATTATCTGTTATCAGCAACGACAACGAAAATTCGCAATGTGCTCATGCTAATCTCTTCTTTTAATAGCGAAATTTATGTTCAAACTAATGAAGTCAAAGATTTGGCATCGAACACTAAGACTAGTCGATGAACGAAACAAATGAAGAACAGATTTGATGATTAAAATAGCGATACGCTTCGCGGATGTAAATAATTAATTTTAAACGCATGCGTTCAATCATGAGGAGAGTTACTAATACTTCACTATTCTTGTGTCCGGACACCATCGACTTTTTTGTATGAATATTTTACCAAAATTACATATTTAGCAACGTTATGAAAATGGCTTGAGGTACACGAACGCATTATAGTTGAGTTTGAACTTTTTCCTAAGATAAAAGATAGTGAGTTCGGTCATCGTCTACTGAAATGTTGATCGGAACGCAACTACATTTTACGACAACGTGTGATGCGATAATATGGCCACTAAAAATGAAATCCCCATAATACACTGGATGTAAATGTTATAAACAGAAAAACAAATTTCATTTGTGCGGTGTGATTAACCTTATTTTCGCCACTGGAAAAAGGACATGAGAAGATGTTTTGTTGACTGTCTGATGACAGTTCGATGAAAAAAATGTCTATTTTCTTCCCTCTAGTTTTGACAGGTGAGAAAATAGACATTTTCTACTGCAAACTGTCACTTTTGTCTTTGTTTTGAAAAAGGTTTTAACAAATTGATTTTTTTTTGTTTCATGTAGAAAAACGGGAATTACATAACGCACACATAAAAAACGTTGTGTTCACCTCTAGCAGAAAACTTGTTAGAATTTCCCATTTTCTTCCCTCTGTAGACAAACAACTATTGCTTGCTGGCAGTACGACATGCCAAAGTTTTTTTCCATTATTTTCTTCCCTTTTTATTATCGTATTTTTATCATTTTATTTTTCAAGCTACCGCGTTTATCATAAAAATTGCTTTCAAAAACATATTGCCCAAAGGTTATAATTATTTTGTGGTGTATCGATACGACGGAGGTAGCTGATAAATAATTAAGTTTCAAATTGCAAAATCAACGACGAAAAACAAGAAGAAGCAGCACAAAAAAGAACTAAAGCAAAACGAAGGAGTCAAAAATTGTTGTGGCCGTTTGCCGATTTGAAAACAACGATTGCCCAACAACATATTATACTCAACAACATAATAGTACCTTTCGGTTATAGCCAACTAATAAAGTGAATGTGATTTTCATTCAACAGCGAAAAAAATATGCTTTGGAGACAAGAACGAGACGCGGAATGGCGTATAGTGAAGAAGGGTCTTTTTTTTCCTCTCGAATATACCTTCATTGATATGCAATTTATTACGATTATTATTATAGTCTGTCGATTTCGGATATAAAGGTATGTTAGACGAGAGAGCATCTTTTGAATTTTGGTTCGGTTAAAAATTTATTTAAAGGGGTATTGAGAACAACGATTTCTTGAGCTTGGACTAAAGCATTTTCACTGCAGTCCTAGACATTTTGCTTCATTTCAGCTGTCCACATCCACACAGCTTAGGAATCCCCTAACCCCATAAGTCAGGCGATAGAAGTTGAACGCGGAAGGTGTCAGCCTAGACTAGATACATCCTTGAATAAAACCTTCCAATTTGAGTATTTTTGGTGACCAAATGACTCGTTTGACGGAATCTAAATACGATAAATCTGTGTGCATATATGAATGGTTAAATGCAGAAAGGCGACATGTCACATTAGCAAATTATAAGAAAAATGAAATTTCATTCGTTCAGCTTTGTTTCGAATGGTCTGACTATGGGTTTTTCGAGTCGTGGTTGCGCGGTAAGCCGGTGATTCAGACTGAAATATTCAACAGGCCGTAAAAGGATGTTAGTGAGTTCTACAAAAGTTCAAATCTTATGACTTGCTTCGACAAGTTTCGCATAGAATACAAAAGAAGTAACAGAAGTAATGACTACATCACCTTTGCAAAAGCTGTTAGTAAACTAAGTAACCAACCATCAAACATATTCTTAAGCTCGAAGCGGCGAAGTGTAATTAAGAGCAATGGACTCTTTGAAAATTTGTAGCCTACATGGGTGAATGTATGTTCAACTTCAATGTATCCATCCAGTGCTCATTTTAACCTGTTACAGACGGCAAGCATTTGACCAGTATTATTATCGAGTCTATTGCTTCTATCGATCAAAGTCTTTTTAATCGGTTGATTTCAAATCTTGTACTTCAATTTTTTTAACATGCATTTCACTATATATAAAGTACCACATTACCCAGAGCTTGTCATTATTTTGGTCGTCATTATCGATAACAAATGTGACAGGTTAAGAAGGTAAATGAACTCTCAAAATTTAATAAATTTTCTAACATTTTTTGACCTTTTCTCTGAAAAGTTCCTCTGCTATTTTACGACCGATTTAGTTGATTTTCTTACCTTTAAACAGAGCCGATTACATTGTGATGATGTTTTACAACATTTAAAAGAAACCAGAATACGGGAATGTTAAGGAATTTCGGGAATCAAATTCCTTAAAATAAATCCTGAACGTCACCGATGCCCGAACCCCAGTCCACACCACTTAAAATGCAACGAAAAAGAAATAAGATTCGCAACAATATCACTTTGTGTAAATCATTTAAAACTGAGTTCATCGCAAGTATCTTTTTGTGACATATGCAAGTCGATGTGAAATTTATTTCCCAATAAACTGAAAACTTGATCAGCAAACCAGAGGAGTTAGTGCAGAAGCAGGCAAGTTCTCTAAGCATTTGCAAATTTATTCATCACTTTGTTCAAAGCATATTCCAACGTGAAGAGCATGAAACGGAAACATTAAATACTCGAGAACATTTTGCTGTGTGTTGCTTTTTACGGTGTTTTTTTTTCTTTTCATTTTATTTTACATTTCAAACGAGGTAATAAAATGTCTGTATCAAAATGCGTTTGTTATGAATTCCCACGCATTGATTTTCTCGGGGCCTGATGTAACCCGAACCAAGATAGTGTTTTCCGTTTATTTCTTTGATTTTATTTTTTAATTCAATAACTAGAAAATCATCAATGGTATTAGTTCCTCATACGTATGGAAGAAGCTGTCGTTAATGGTATGTCCTTTACTCGTTTCTTATTCGAGTTTTTTCTTGTCTTCATTCTACTCAATTCACATTTATACCACAGAGAACTTACTTGACTTATACCCATCAAGTCCAGGTTGAGTCGAGTTTTATTGATGGAAAGAACGAAAGGGAAAAAAACGTTGTTATTGCATCATAACCCACATCCGTACGATACAATATTATACACAACTTAAAAAAAACGACGACACCACTCATAAAGTTAAACAAAATTTTTATATGCTTCCAATGTAGGCACATAAAATATAACAAGACCACCATTGTCTGTATATTATTAGCAATTTTCTTTGATAAAATAAAATCCACATTTATTGAAGTTATCTCTCTCTCTTTTCTACAATACCAACATCCTTGCAATAATTTTTTATACCCGAATGGATGATTGAGATAAGCGAAAGATTTTACTTAGTTTAATCGAACATATGTAACGACGGGGAAAAGTGGTAAAGACAGTTTTTGTGTGAAACTTTTTATCTGGTAGCAACTAAAACATCACCTTAATAATCAGCAGCAAACTCTGTCTGTTGTTACCTTAAACTGAGCTAAATGTTAAAGGGAAGAAGTAGTAGAATAATCACCAAAAATTAGTTACAATTAGTTTAAACCATAGAAGTAACAGATTAAATGTGATTGCCGTTCCTTAATGTGTTGCGTTATTACAGGAAACTAAATTGGAACGTATCGTCAGCGTATGTAACGTACGTAGCGATTGAACTAGAAAAACGGAGTGTCACCCTACCTTAAAAAGTTCATATCCTTCCTTGCGTTTTTACCTACTTTTTGCTGAGTTATGGCATGTCCCATGTCTCTAAACAACTATGCCTTATGGAACCAAAACTTGAAGTTTTCTTAAGCGAAATTCAAAACATTGCGCCAAAGAATAATCGAGAGACGAATTAATCGTTGGATATACTGAAGCATCCGAAAATGTGAGTAGAAATATATCCCTCGCCCTCGGCTCGAAATACAACCTTCACACAATCCTGAACAAAAAATGTCCCAACAAGTCAGTAATGTACTATTACTTATTAGGACCAGCGAAAGTTTATTAAATTCGATGAAAAAAAACGATTTTGGACCTGCAAGCTTTCGAATTTTCGATTACATAACTCGGAATGAAAGTGCTAAGTCAGTTTTCCAGTGCTTATTAACCTCTGATACGCCTCGGATCATGCACACGATACTCTAGTTTTGATCTTTTTATCACTAGTTTTGTAATAGGTGTTATATAAAGCCAAAAAAAAAAAATGTTCCGACAAAATCAACATATCGGTAACACGTGAAGGTTCGGTTTTTATCGAACCAAATATTGTATTTGATACAGTCAACGGCACTCTTTTTCCCCGATCTCTTCGCATTATTATTATTATTTTCATCCCATGTCTTGCAGAATTTTTGATATATAGGTAGAGGTATTCTTCTAAAAATTCCAACAGCTACCGTCTGTTATAAAATTGCTTTCTGACATCGCCCAAGGTATTAATTATATAGTGGTATATCGATAATGGCAGAACCAATTTTTACCAAAGGTAGATCGAGACTTTCGTACATAAATATATGTACGTAAGAATTGCACACACTTTGCTGCATAAACCAAGATGGGTTTTAATGAATGCACTGTTGCAATAAATATTTTGCTCATATGTTATGCGTTTTCGTATTTTATGTATGCGCTGTTTTGCTCTGTGTGTATAGTAAATGTATAAATGGAAAAAGGTACTGCAAATTAGAAGAAGAAGCATAATAAGTAGCATACATCTGATGTATCAGCATCATATCAGTAAAGAACGTAGACTCTTTTTTTTTGTAATAAAATAAAAGGGAAATCGTATAAATTAGCTCATATTTTTACGGATGCATTTTGATATTTTTTTAATAATTTATGTTGTTCATGAACAGAACATTGTGTGTGAGATGAGTGTGGAGGGATGTATGTATTTGGCTCGCGAATAAATTTACATCTTTTACACAGGGTGAATACGGGTCTGTTTAGTCAGACCTTGGAAATGGTGGTAGCTCTGAGAAACTAAGATTTGTGATGTTCACCACGGCTTTATAACTAATCGTCTAGTCATCAGTTAACTAAGGCTTTGGTTCAGGTCAGTTTCATTTTGATCAGGTTGACCTGAACCTGAACTTAGCACGAACCCAAATATGGAATTTCAGGTTCAACACGAACCCGGTCTGATTTGAATCAGTCTTTTTCATTTGAGTTTCAGATCAGCCTGAAAATTTCAGGTCACCCTAATTTAATATATCAATTACATGTCCACAAGCACAACGCGAACTATGTATTCTAAGGGGAACCTTATCTGAGCTGAGCCTGAAGTTACCTGAGATGTATTAAAAAGTTCGGGGTTTGTTTCTCTTTTCAAGTTTCAAGTTTCAGTGAAGCTGGTGAAACGGCTGAAGTAACTGAAGCTTAGTTGACTTTAACTGTATTTGATGAATGTTATGTGTAGTTCCAAACAAAATAGTGTTAAGTACCATGTCTCAGGTGATTTCAGGAGAGGGATTACACGGCACCACTTCTCTTTCCTCTATTCTATGTCAACTCTACCTGATAGAGTACGATTCACTATTTCACTGAAAGATTTCGCTGCAACAAAGCCAATGTCAACAGAAATAATTATTTTTTACTCGACGGATTTTAGTCACATAAAATTCCATCGGAAAGCGATTGACCTCAGGACTTTGGAACAGTAATTAGTTTTTCAATCGATTCGATACCAGCCTGGCGATAAGAGTCTTTAAAAAGGATAAGATGAAACGATAGCAAACGGCTTTTCAAACCCTTATCTCCAAGAAAATACAGGGCCGATTGAAAACCTGATTACTGTTCCGGAATCCTGAGGTCATGTGCATTACAAAGGAATTTTATTTGTCGAGTAAAAAATATTTATTTTTCTGTCGATCTTGGCTTTGTTGCAGCGACATCTTTCAGTGAAAAAATGAATCGTACTCCGTCGGTAGAGTTGACATAGAATAAAATAGACGAAAGAGTACTGGTGCCGTAATCTTTTTCCTGATCAGATTTCAAATTAATCCCACAAAGTTCAGATATTTTCAAATCAGTCTCGGGTCAGCCTAGTCTTTCACTAATAAAATCGACCACTCAGACTGAGATATTTTCATTTAAAAGGGCAAATTACGAAAAGCGGCCACCCTATAAACCAATAAAAAATTATTTTTCGAAAAATTAAATTCTTTTTTCCCCTCTTCATCATCATTTTATATCTGCCCATATAACATAACTGCTACATACCGAACAACAATTACAAGATCGAAGTTCTTTTCCATTTTATAAAAGGCAAATCTTTTCTCGTTGCTTATGATTTTTCATTCATTTTAGCTTCTGTTTTTAATAACATTTTGCATAGTAATTTTTATTGATAAGCATCTATTAATCAGAAACCTGCTCTTAAGGGCCTTTTAAAGTTATAAACACAGTAGCGCAAAATATTTTTCCGTTCGTTTTATACATAATAATATTCAGAATGTGTATCGTATCAGACAGAGCCATTATTTTCAAATATTGGCATTTATTTTAGTTAATTGCAATAACTATCTTGGGGTATACATTATACACATACATATAATGTTTGCCAGCCACAGAGTGTGCATTTTATTATGTGGCATACAACAGAAACTGATTATCTCTTATGCCTTCATCTTCTTCATAATAATATTATGTTTTATATTGGCTTTAAACGAAGCTGCGATTTTTTTCATTTTTAAATTTTTTGATCATAATGTGAAATGCGTTTTTTTGCTGGATATCAATTTTTTGATTATTATTAATTATTAATGTTCCATTGGAATCTCTTGAGAATAACGTATTTAACGAGCTTCTGGATCTTTTGTGGACTTACATTTTTCTCCGGATCGGTTCAGGTATTGTGATAGTTTTTTTTTTTAATCAATAATTATCAGCTTGTAAATTTCGAGATGGAAATGTTATTAAGCATTAAAAAGTGTTAACTGATGTTGAAAGACCTAAGTCAGCACTCGTCATTTAAACATCTTTTTATCAACTGGTAAATCATCGATAAAAAGTGGCCGAAATTGGTGTCCACCAAAAAAAATAACTCGAAAACGGCTATTTCATCTGTTAACGACAATGACGATAATAATGAGCGATTACCTTAGCTAAAATGTCCCTTTATGTAGTAGAATCGATGTTAGAACAAATGAAGTAAAAGATTTTGTAGAAAGTACTTCAATCAAAAGAAGTAAAAGATTACATACATTGGTGATATGCTTTCCGTCTGTGAAAGATAAACTATCCATTCTCTCAACCACAGACGAGGCAGATTGAACAACTTTTCGAACATTATAAAAAACCATTAAGAGGCACTTTAGCTAAAATTGTAACCTACATTTGTGTGTCTCGAATTAGAGGTGAGTGGGCTGCCCATAGAAGTGGGCTGCCCACGCCCACGGGCATGCCCACGGGACATGGGCATGTGCATTTTTCAATTTCGTGCGCAGAATGGGCACTTTTCAAAAATGTGTGAGCCCACAAACTTAAGTCTTAAGTGTAGTCAAGATTTTCCGTACGATGTAATATTCATCAAGAAATTTTAAAACGGCTTTCGCACATAAAATCGTGTTTCCAACTCATCAATTTACTAGAATTTTGCACGAACTATGTGCTGTCAACCTCAGTTTCGCCTCAGATTGACAATTTTCACATTTTTTGCGAAAATTTCCGATGTGGGCCTTGGGCATGGGCTGGGCAGTGGGCCAAACTTTTTAAAATTCTTGGGCACTGGCTGCGCTGTGGGCATGCTTTTTTTTAAATTATTGGGCTTTGGGCAGGGCGGGCATAAAAATTAGGTATGCCCACTCACCTCTATCTCGAATGTCATTTTTGATGATATCTTTTCATCAGAATCCTTTATGGCATCTTAAGTTTGCAAATTTGGCATATTATGATGGTGAATGGCATAAAAATTAGTTTTGGTTGTAGTCGTTTGACCAGCTCTACGAAAAGTTAACACTTTAACGAAATTCCCATAAACTGCTCAGTTTTTTTAGAGCTGATCAAACTGCTACAATCAAATCTATTTTGAAAAAGGATTCTGGTGTAAAGATATAATCAAAAGTAAACTAAAATCCAGTATTTAAAAAAACGCCAAAATCTGTGTTTATCAGATCTCTTCGGTCAAAGGCTCTTTACCTTTGCCTTTGCTTCGGTTGACCACTGGCAGTGCGATCGCATGCCAAAATTTGTGTGCAATCTAAACACAGTCAACTTCGCAAAGGGAGTAGTTTTTGAAATATTTTTTTAAGATGGCATACTACCTATTGAGAGCCATCTGTTGAAAAGCTTCATGTAACAGCGTACTTTGTATAAAATAAACCTCAATTTGTGTAATCATTATTGAACGGAATTCACATTGAGACACGTGTTGGACTGCAAAATGTTAAAGTTTGGACCTTTCATCACCAAATTGCAGAAAAAAATGTTTAAAATAATTTATGAAACGAATGATAATAACGTCTTAAAACAGCTTTACACTGAGCACAAAAGATGTAGAATTTCACATTATTTACACATATAGATGCTTTGGGACCATAATAATGCTGCAACAGAGACTGTAGGAAAGCGAACGGTACGAAAACGAAATGACTGGTTCGATGAGGAATGTCAGGAAGCACTAAACGACAAAAAATGCAGCTCGACTTAAAAATCTGGCTAGATTTACTCGAGCAGGCGAAACAGAGTACCGTTTAAAGAGAAATTTCGAGCGAAAACTGTTCCGAAGGAAAAAGCGACAGCAAGAAAGGAAAGTTCTCATCGAAATTGAAAGGTTTGGAAATCAAAAGGAGACTTTATCAGAAGGTGAACGAAGCTAAGAAAGGTTACAGTCAACAACCCCTATTGTGCAAAGATAAGAGTGGGACGGTTTTAGCTGATGAGGAAAGGTGCATCAAAAGATGGGCTGAATATTTCAAAGAACTGCTAAACCCGGACTCCCCACCTGGTCAGACCGAAGATAACGATCCACCATTTCAAACCGCACAGCCGCTCATTGCACAACCAACGCTTCAGGAAGTTGAAAGGGAGATATCAGGGCTGAAGAACTTCAAAGCCGCGGGTATAGACAATCTCCCTGGCGAACTTTTTAAAAACGGAGGTAATGCGTTATGTGTGGAACTTCACGACCTCGTGGTGCGTATCTGGAATGAAGAGGAACTGCCCGATGAATGGAAGACCAGCATACTCTGTCCGATATACTAGAAGGGTGATAAGTTGGATTGCAGTAATTTTCGAGGAATAGCCTTACTGAACATTGCCTAAAAGATATTCGCGTTAATTTTATACCGTCGAATGCTCCCGTACATGGAATGTTCAGTTGGTGAATACCAAGGTGGATTCCGAGAAGGTCGTTCAACAACAGATCAAATGTTTGTAATCAGACAAATATTGGAGAAGTGCAAGGAATACAACGTCGAACTGCACCAACTTTTCGTTGACGTCAAAGCAGCATACGTCAGTGTGATCAGAAAGAAACTGTGGAGAGTGATGGCCGAGTTTGGCATCCCCGAAAAACTGGGCCACCCAGACAGACACCAGCAGCACCATTTTCACCAAATCCAGTCAAATACTTGGTTTCGCAGATGACCTGGATATAATCGGCAGAAATATGGAAGTTGTTAAAGAAAACTTTGTGGCCTTGGAGAGGAAAGGTTCCGACCTCGGGTTAAAGGTGAATGACACAAAAACGGAATACATGATCATCACCCATTCGAACCGACCGCGCGAGCAGAATGTACAAATCAACGCTCACACTTTCAAGGTGGTGAACGAATTCGTGTACCTGGGATCTCAGCTAAATACCGACAACAGCATCATGGACGAAATCAAACGGCGAATAATTTTAGGAAACAGAAGCTATTATAGTCTGTTGAACATCCTCAGGTCCAAGTCAGTTAGCAGAGTTTCTAAGTGCACATTGTATAGATCGGTAATAAGACCGGTTGTAACATACGGCTCGGAGTCGTGGTGCATGACACAAAGAGAAGAACAGACGTTACTCACGTCTGAAAGGAAAGTCCTGCGTACAATATTCGGACCGATTCTGGATCCGAATCAAAACAGATGGCGCAGACGATTCAACTTTGAGCTAAAACAACTTTATGGAGAGCCAGACATAGTCAGGATCATCAAACTGAATAGACTTCGGTGGCTCGGTCATGTGGAACGGATGGAGGAAAATCGTATTCCGAAGAAAATATTGAAAACCAAAACTGAAGGTAAGAGGAATGCAGGTCGACCAAAGGCCAGATGGTTCGATGCAGTCCTCTCAAATCTTCAAACAATCGGTGTCACTCGTTGGGAATCGTTAGCCGCGAATAGGTCCGGTTGGAGAAGCATGTTGGAGAAGGCCAAGACCCTTCATGGGTTGTAGTGCCGGTAAAGTAAGTAAGTAAGTAATGATTACACAAATTGAGGTTTATTTTATACAAAGGACGCTGTTTACATGAAGCTTCCAACAGATGGCTTGTTCAGTAAGTAGTATGCCCTCTTAAGAAGAGAGATAAATAGAAAATGCTAATGTAAAATAAAACACTTTTAGTAACCATGAAATGTTTATATTTGAAGTCAATGAATATAATAGCATGAAATTGTTCGAAAAAATGTCACAAAAAATTTCTGAAATTTAAATCATATTTCACTTTTGCGAGGTTGTCAACGATTAGTTTGCACACAAAATCGTCAAAACTGCACTGTGATGTACTGTCGTCAGTTTTGGAAACCAAGGAGATCTAAGCCTACATTTGTGCGTTTCAAATTTTCATAAACTTCTCAGTTTTCTCAGATCTAGTCAAACTTTCACAAAAGATTCTATTTTCTATCGTTTTACATTTTTAGAAAAGATTTTTATGAAAAGAATACTAATTCTTCAAGAAGAATTATTAGATTAAAGAATTATTTTCACGCACTTGAGGCATTCGAGAATTTGGCTTGACTGGCACGACAGGCCTTTCAATAAAAATTAAATTTATTTTTTTCTTTATTAGCCACCAAAGGCTTCATTTTAGTACCAATGAATATTTCAAAATATCCGAAAATAAAAGTTGGAGAACAAAATGTTTGTTGTATGCGGTGCCTCAGGCTATGGACCAATTGTTAAAATGGTTTACTTGGTCTACGTTTTTTTTAGTTCCGACAGAATTCATATTCAAATTGGTAAATTTTCTACACTCGAATAGGCCATGAGAAAATGATGTTTTGCTGACACTTCGTCGGGTGACAATTCAAAGCATTTTTGAAAACGCAAGCGAGATAGTAGTCATTTTCTCCACTCCCTTCCGCTGCAACTTCGGAGCCCGTGTTGTGAAAAACATTGTGCTTATCTCGGGAAAAAACATTTATAAATTGTATTTTCTCGGGCGACCTGTGGATTTATACCGAAAAGCAGTATCCTATCTCAACAACCGTAGTAAGAGACATCTAAATCGATATATAACTTAGATAGCATCTGTTATCGATAGCAACGCCGAAAATGTGCGACGGTATCTTCAGAACGATGTTTCTTATAGCGACATGCAGTGTTAAGTAAATGATGTAATAGATTTTGTCATTAATCTCTTGAAAATTGTCAGATTAAAACAATAGCATCGAAATGTAATTTCCAACTTTTCATTCCTCGTTGAACAAATAACTATTCTACCCTCTTGCTTTAACACATTTTAAATACACATTTTATCACCTGAACTGTCACTTTTGTTTAGAAAAATTTGGTAACAAATTGACAAATTGATGTTTTCGTTTCGTTGTCATTTTAATTGTACGAGTGCCAAACAAACGTTTACATTACATCTGTATAACAAAATACATGTTCCAACTAATGAAGTAAAAGATTTTGTTTCAATCCTCAGATAGAACTTTGATAAAACGAAGTGCCTACAGTACACAACAAATATAAACCTTCTATTGAAATCCAAACATTATCTAAATAAGATGAATCCGATAAGTACTTTTAAACTCATCACGGAAGAATGATTACCTCCAATCACTTAAATTCAATTTTTTCCAGAATGGCAACCTGTTGATTTTATTCGAAAAAGAAATGCATATCCAAACCAAGCGAGCCATGGTTATAGAACCTTAAACACGAACCATGCGTCATTATGCTTCTCTAGAGCCATCTATCTTAATATATCAAAATGATTTCACAAAGCTTCTACAACAGCGAATTTATCTATATTGTTGTGATGTAGATAGGGTATATATATACCTCTAGCATATACCTTGTTGTAGATCTATATTCATTTGTTGTTATTGTTAAACCGGATTTCATTGATGATTATGATGTGAACTATTGGCAATGGTAAGAATAAGGAAAAAAGAAATATTTTACCGAAGAACAAGTTGATAAATGGGATTATTCATAGTGGTTAAGGGCATACCTAATAGCGAAATGAAAATCAATGACCTCATAAGGAAAATGATGACGACCACTCCTTTTCTTGTATACTTTCAGCTAAGTGAAGCTTAGACTTTCACTCATCAGTTTATTAGGTCTCAACTAAATAAGTGACGTCAACAGGGCGATCTTTATTAGAATGGTTCTATAGATGTCAGTTCGTTTTGAATACCTGATTCAAGTAACGAAAGTCTTCAATCAGTAATTTCATTATCAGGGACATTTGTTAAATGCGACGTTTACTATCCAGTTAAATGAAAAACCTCTGATCAAAATGTCTGATGTAGAAATCAATTTTAATGGTCAACTATCCGCAATCCGCATCTCATTACCATACCAAAAAAAACCGCAAATCACTTAACACGTTGGGTATTGTTTCAAAACAAAACGTAGTTGCAAAGAAAGATAAAAAGAGATAATTCGTCGAAGGCGATAATGATAAGATGAGTACCACCTTTAAGAGGGCAGACTAGGTTATAAAGAGACATCTGTTGAATACTCACTGCAAACTCATTCATTTGTAAAGTAAAAAAGCCACAATTTGGGAAACCATTTTCCTTCATATTTTACATTTTTGGATTCATTTGAATAATGAAAACAAACCTTTAGACCTTTTCTCATCTAATTGCGCGAAAAAAAGTGTAAAGTCAGTCTTCAGCTTAAAGAAATCAATATATCAAAATGATCGAAGCAGAGGACATTAGCCGATAAAGAGGGGACATTAACCGATGAATAGAAGACATTTAAGAATGTGATGACATATAATTGCAGCTGTCATTCAGTAGATGTTTTCGTTTATTGATTATAAGTTATAAAAATTGATTTGAACCAAATAAGTTTTAAAATTAGATAAAAGAAGGTGGCGGTAATTGATTTTAATAATAATTGTGTGTTATAAAGTGGTTAATAAGTGGAAAAATGTGAATTCGTCGCTCTTAGTGTGCAGTGCAGAGATGTTTTAAAATATTGATTTCTTTAAGCTGAAGACTGATTTTACGCTTTTTTTCGCGCAATTAGATGAGAAAAGGTCTAAAGGTTTGTTTTCATTATTCATATGAATCCAAAAATGTAAAATATGAAGGAAAATGGTTTCCCAAATTGTGGCTTTTTTACTTTACAAATGAATGAGTTTGCAATGAGTATTCAACAGATGTCTCTTTAGTACCTAGTCTGCCTTCTTAAGAGAAATACGAAGTGTGCATGCAAAACACACACAAACAGAGATGTAATTCACGTTTTTCAATGGAACGACGCGAATCAGTACATTTTCCGCGATGTGTATCTTTCCACTGCCGCAAGGAGGGCCGGACTGGCTACCCAAAAGTCCTTCATACAAAAAGTTATAAAGCAGTTCCCGAATGCCCATAGGGCCAGTCTAGGCTATTGAACTGAACCGGTAAAAAGTTTTAATGAAAATTACCGCTACAAACTTTTTACCGTTTGGATTCACCATGCACTGGGCACTAGGCCGGCACTGGTTGCAAGCGAAAGAACGTATTCAAACAGCAATACGAAAAGACTGAAGTGAGCCTTTCTTCAAGGCTTTTGCGGAAAGAGTGACATCCGAATAGATTCATTAAGGAAAAATTCAATTCAAGGTCACATGAACACAACATATCGAGCAACCTCGCTGACTTTTACAGTCAATAACCTTTTGTTAACGAATTTGCACAAAATGGATGAATTTGATACTTCTTTTGTTTAAAGTATTGCTTAGCGTTTTAAGAATCTTTTACTTCATTCATTTAGCCTAGCCCCTGATCTTATCGCTTATTTTCGCCGCTTTTGTCGATAATAGATGACTAACAGTTACTGAGTCCTGATTTCGATTAACTCCAAGGAAAATTTATATTTCTTACTAAGTCCAATTACAGCCCTGTCTCACATAGTGATCACCTTCTAAACACGTGACTAAAAGTTACTGATTTGATGCCAACGAATTTATCTTTTTAAGTACCAGAGATGGCTATTTCATTGATGAATCTCAATATAAATAGTTCGATTTCAAAGCATCATTAAGTCCGGTTGTATCGACAACATGAGAAGCATCACCATAACCTTACTCGTTTTAGGATTAGTTTCCTTAGCGCTAGCACAATACGATTATGCTGACGTCATAAGGAGGTCGCTTCTATTCTATGAAGCACAAAGAACAGGAGTTCTACCTGCCAACAACAGAGTTCCATGGAGAGGAAATTCGTTCGTCACTGACCGTGGAGTCAACGGTGAAAATCTGTCGGGAGGCTATTTTGATGGTAACGTACCTAATATTTTGGTTTAAATTTTCATTCGTCGATTAATTGAGACATTTCTTTGCATTGCGACACCAGCTGGTGATCATGTTAAAGTAAGTGCTGTGGACACTCGTTGTTTTTGTTGAGAAACTAATTCTTTTTTCCTTTTCTGGCATTCAACAGTTCGGTTTTCCATTCGCCTCTGCAATGACAATGTTGGCGTGGGGAATGCTTGATTCTAGAGCTGGTTACGAAAGAGCCGGACAATGGTCATTCGCCATTGACGCTCTACGATGGGGCACAGATTATATGATCAGGGTAAACTAATGAATCAGCGGCGATGATGATCGTCAATAAAAAAAAATAATTTTCTAGATCCATCCATCGGCTAACGAATTGTACGTTCAAGTCGGTAATGGTAGAGAAGATCACGCTTTTTGGGGTCGGCCAGAACAGTGGACTGGAAGGTAGGTTTTTCATGAATTTGTTTCCAGCATGTCTTTCTAATATAAAAATCTATAGCAATCCCCGTCCAGCTCTACGAGCAACTCCTGCCTTGCCGGCAACAGAGGTGGCCTGCGAAACAGCTGCAGCTCTTGCTGCTGCATCAATGGTCTTCCGAAATAATGGAGAAACTGCATACGCAAACACGCTTCTGAATCATGCAATTCAACTGTACAATTTCGGGAACACCTTCCGCGGCAGATACAGCGATTCTTTCCCAGAGATTCAAGAGTTTTACAAGTACGAAGACTGACAAATTTCCTTTTTTATCCGCTGAGACTTACTTCTACTGTCTTTGCTTTTTACCAGTTCCTGGAGCGGATTCGAAGACGAGTTATTCTATTCAGCTGCTTGGATGTACAGAGCCACAGGAAACGCTCAGTATCGCACAGACTATAACAATTTCTGGCATCAATTCGGAATGAGCACCAGGCCACTAGAAATTTCCTGGGATGATAAACAGGCTGCCGGTCAAATTTTGTTGGCTAAGATCGATGGTTCACATCAATTTGTTAGTGCTGCGCAGGCATTCTGTGACTGGGTTGTGTTGCAAGCTCCACGAACTCCAAGAAACTTAGTTTTCATAAGTCCATGGGGATCATTACGTCATGCTTCCAATGTGGCTTTCGGTTGCCTTCAATTGGCTCAAGCCGGCATTAACGCAATCCCGTACAGAAACTTTGCTAGACAGCAAATCGACTATATGCTCGGAAGTACAGGACGGAGCTTCGTCGTTGGATTCGGAGTGAATCCACCGCAACGACCACATCATACATCTTCGTAAGTAGTCCGCGAATCGGCTTGAGATTAGAGGCTTCTCATTGTTTTAATTCTGTTTAGATCTTGTCCTAATATGCCTGCTCCGTGCGACTGGTCACACTTCCATGCACCTGGTCCCAATCCACAAACCCTTCATGGAGCATTAGTAGGCGGTCCAGACATAAACGATAATTGGGCAGACAATCGTGATGACTATGTCACAAATGAAGTTGCCATTGACTATAATGCTGCATTCCAAGGGGCGCTTGCTGAAATCGTTCGTTTACTCTAATTCAAATACTCAAAATTTGCAAATATATTTATCGACTGATTGAATGCATTGTGTCAGGTTTCTCACACCTCCTTATTTCATCGACGCAAATCAAAATTGAGAAAAAAAATCGCTGCGCGTCAAAAAATAACAATTTTTATTATTTAACACAAAGAACTCTAATAAAAATGTGGTTCTCCAACATGACTAGTTTAACATATATTTTTGTGGTTCCACGCCGCTTCTCGGCTCGAGAGTCACGGGTAGAACTATTTGATTTAACATGTAAATCACCCTTAACATTGTCTCAGACGTGCGCCCTTATTACAAACAATTCAAGGCCTTATTCTTTCTTCTCTCAAATTTATACTTTGATATACTTTCACCAATTTATTATTTTTTCGAAATTCGAACGGGATAACAAACAACAGCTTTTGCAGTTACCGAGATCAAAATCTAATCCAGCAAGTTTTTAAACTTGAGGGTGGGGTCAGGTAAGAATTCACGCCGTAAGGACGTCTTAAATTTCAAAAATTTTGTCACATCGAAAACTGATTGAAAACTCCGCCCTACAAAAACGATAGGTACGACAAAATAGACAGTGATGCGTTTTATTTTGAATTTTGAAGCACGATAATTGGTGAAGCTAAGTATTGTACTGACTGAATTGTTATTGGGCTTACTATAGCCTGTTATTTAGTCATTAAACGTGATAAAATAAAATAAAAATAAAAATTGCTAAGAATCTAATTCAAGCCTTAAACGCGCCCGAAATATTCAAATTTTCATCGTGATAAAAGTGAATTTTACGATACAACTTTACAAATACGATACGTCAAAATAAACAATAATGTGTTTTCGTTTAAAGTTGAGGCGGACTTCCGATGTTAATTGTTGTATCTCAGATTGATTTCGATTTTATCAACTAACAATTTCCTTATTTTTCCTTGCAAAAACCTCTTTAATTCCTTAATAAGGAGTCCAAATTTAGAGTGAGAGGCCTGGTCTTAAACCTACAAAATTCACACGAAAACTCTACCTTTCTCGGGTTCCCATTCGTCCTCTTTTTAGAGGACATATCCTCTTTTTTCGTCTCGTTCTTCTTTTTTACAAAAATTCTAAGAATATCACTTTTTTGATAAAAACCTTCTCTATGTCCTCTTTTTTTCAGGTCTTCTTCTTTTTTAAGTAAATTTGATTCAGCTCATACCTAAAGAACGAAAAATTTTCGCTGCGCGGCATTAACTATTAATCTTCTCTGTCAAAGAATCTCTGAACGGTAATACAACGATGAATGTAGTTTGGATAAATGCAGTTTGGATAAATGCAGTTTGGATGGATGCAATTTATGTGGATGAATGGTGAGATTCTTTAGGAGGGATTCTTTTGAAAAACAGAATCTTGAAATCGGACGCATTTTCCATTGGACTTCTTCGAAGCTTGTGTGGCTGGTGGGAGTCGATCGACAACTGAAAACTTACGCTTTTCTAAAAGAAATTTCTCGAGTTACACGAAACGTACATGGTCGTGTATGGTGTCATATGAAAGGTAATTGCATGTACTTTCAGGAGAAGTAGAGCTTACGGAAGTTTGGTAGCATCTCCGATGCAATATAAGCACTAAAATATTTCAACTTCACATAATTCATCGTATATGCTACCAAACTTCCGTAAGCTCTACTTCTCCTGAAAGAAAATGCAATTATCTTTCATATGACACCCCACACGACCATGAACGTTTCGTGTAACTGGAGAAATTTTTGTAAGAAAAGTGCAAGTTTTCATTTTTTGTTCACCTCACACTTGCCACACAAGCTTCGAAGAATTTTTTTGAAAGTGGTTTTGGCCTCTGGGGTCGAAAACCTTTCTAGACACATATAAAAAAGTCCAATGGAAAATGCGTCTGATTTCAAGATTCTGTTTTTCAAAAGAATCCCTCTTAGTAGTTTTTGTTAATTTGGTTATCTTCTGGTTGCGTTTTTGCTTTTGCTTAAGTTTTTGCTTTTGCTTGAATTTTTGCTGCCTGGCCCGTCTGGACTGTGAATTTCTTAGCAGCGTTCCACCACATTTCCATCAGTAGATGAAAAGTTCTATAAGTAAACTTTCAAACGCATGTTCAATCGAAAGTTTTACTATCGCTGTCTTGTGAACGAATGTGATGGAAGCAACTGCCGATGGGCGGTCCTGCACTGTCCTGTGACCACCATCACATTCGGAGGTCAAAACAGCCATTCTCTCGTCACTTAATTATTATTAATTATTATTAAACATTTATTCATCAATCGGTTCATAAAATACAATTTCATAAACTATGCTGACAAAGATACAAAAAAAAGCATAAATTGAAAGCACGAGAAATGCGCTCACGGGTGACGATTATGCATCATCAGCACTCCATTCGGTTGCCAAGGACTTAATCCTGTTACGAAAAATCGTACGAGAGTCACTGCTTTCGACCACTTGAATAACTTTTTCGAATTCTCTGCAGATAGAGGAAACGGGTTCATTAAAGCCGTAGTCGGTTCTGTGAAGAGGAATCCGAAAAACGTCAATCCTGCGAAGGCTGCAGGTGTACGACGGCGTGTGGCGATACGATTCAAACATGTCGGACAAAACCGGAGCATCAATTCTATGATTCAGCAGGTCGTATAAAAAGAAGATACGGCTCTGCTTCCGTCTATGGGAGAGACGATCGAGTCCCAAGATCTTCCTTCTTTCGTCATAAGGTGGTAGCTGGAAATCGCTATTCCGTTGGATCGATCGCCTGAGTGCGAACAAAACGAACTTTTTCTGGATCGATTCTATGTAATCGCTAAGCGTCTTAGATGAGGGGCTCCAAACTACGGCAGCATACTCGAGGTGGGATCTGACGTGTGCTCTGAAGATGCTCGTTAAACACCTTACATCTCTAAAGTCGGCACAAATTCTTTTAAGAAAGCCCAACATCGAATAGGCCTTGGCAACTTTGTTGTCGACATGAGCCTTGAAATTCAGCTGACGGTCCATGAGAACGCCGAGATCAGTTACTTCGCCTACTCTCGAAATATTTTGGCCACAGATTGAATAGTCGAAGGCGACGGGCTGCCTGATGCGATAATAGGACATGACCTTGCATTTGTCCACATTGATAGACATGTGATTTCTTGTGCACCAATCCGAAAACGCGTAGATATCCATCTGTAGATCGATAGCATCTGCCGGCTTGTTGATCACATGGTGAAGCTTAAGGTCGTCTGCATAAAGACTGCAGTTCGATTTCTTTATAACTTCAGTTACGTCGTTGAAGTATAAAATAAAAAGCAATGGCCCGAGATGGCTTCCTTGAGGCAAACCCGACGTCACTCTAAATGACTCAGATTTATAATCGAGAATTTTTACGAACTGCTTTCTGTCGCGAAGATATGACGCAATCCAGTCAAGTAAACAAGGCTGGAACCCAAGCTCGCTGAGTTTCTGTAGCAGACATCCATGAGGAACTTGATCAAAGGCCTTCCGAATGTCAGTGTATATAGCATCAACTTGCGATCTTGACTCGATCACGTTTAACGTACGACTAACGAATTCCATTAGATTGGTCGACGTCGAACGTCCCCTCAAAAATCCATGCTGCTTTCGTGACAACTTTCCGTACAGAACATCACTCAATCGTTTGCAGATAAGCAATTCAAAAACTTTTCCAAGAGTGGGTAGAATCGCAACTCCTCTATAATTCTCAACGTCGCTCCTGGAGCCACTTTTATGAATCGGGGTGAGATGCGATAGCTTCCATTGACTCGGATAGAGACGCTTTCTCACGGACAGATTGAAAATGCGATGCAGCGGGACGCTTAAGGGAACTGCACATGATCTGATCAATAACGGCGACACGTCGTCAGGGCCACTGCCCTTACTGACATCGAGATTCCGGAGCACCTTCAACACGTCAGATTCAGGGGGTGAGTAACTATAGACATCAGCCATCTTCGTCACTCCAAAAGCTGACGTGGGAACAACATCTGGTACGTACACCGAACGGAAAAATTCACCAAAAGCGTCGCACACAGCCTTAGGATCAGTTGCTTTTTTGTCTTTAAAATACATCGAAGCAGGATAGCCTGTCGTCTTTTTCTTGGATCTGACATATTTCCAGAAGTTACGCGGATTATCCGTTAAATCGCTCTGTAATTCACGCAAATACCTCTCGTAGGCAAAACTCTGCTTTCTCTGAAATTCATTATTCAAAGCCAGATAGTTTAGTCGATCAGACATACTGTGCGGTTTTGACAGTTTCTTGTGGGCTCTGCTCTTGCGATTCTTCAAGTTGATAATCGTCCCAGTATACCATACTGGATGCGTACTGACCTTTCTCCGCAAAAGCGGGACGAACTGTTCCAAGCCCTCTGATAGTTTACCATAAAACAAGTTGACCGCGTCATCAACACATTCGGTGTCCAAAACATAGTCCCAATCAATCCCAGTGAAAAACGATCTGAGACCTTCGAAATCCGAATTTTTTACGTCGAAAAACATCGCTTCCTTATCGGGCTCGATCTCTCGATGTCTAGAAGCATCATATGTGAATTCCAGTGGTTCATGGAAATCACGGTCGACTCTACTCAGAGGAACGTCGGATTTACGAAGCAGAACATTGTCCGGGTCACTCGAGAAAACTAAATCGAGATACCTCCCTTGCACGTTGTTGACGAAATTGATCTGTGATAGATCCGCGCCCAACAGCGAATGAATCAGGTCCGCATCGCCACTAGAATGAATGGCGCCCGGAAGTAGAGTATTCACACGATCGGGATCAGTAGACCAGTGAACGTCAGTCATATTAAAATCTCCCATCACGAAGATCTCATCGTTAACGTCGCATTTAATAAAATCGACAAACTTAGCAATAGCTAGTGCGTAGACTTGGTACACTTCGTTATTGGAACAGGATGGAACGTATATACAGGCCAAGTAGATCTTACGGTCAGATAGGTTCAGTTGTACGAAAACGGCCTCGACGTCATCAGTTCCAGGGACAAAAATCCTTTCGCTGGATAAGGAGGATCTGACCGCAATTAGACGTGGCTTATGTGGGAAAGGGAAGAGAAGCAAGCAATCTCTGTTATGGTCTACTGGATTCTCACTACATTTTGATTTTAGCTTTAACTCTGCTAGGCATTTCAGTTATCTGTATTCATGGGAGCGAATGAAGGGATTATCAGCTGCTCGTACCCAAGATGGCAGTGAAACGATTCATAGACCTTTAAAAAAAATTACGAAAAAGAGTTAAACATTTAATTCTTTTGGACTTATCGTCTTTAAAAATGTAAACTTAATCATTAATGACGAGCCACTGTACAAATTATTATTACCGATTCCCGCAACTCCTATTTCTCAGTAAGTGTTTTCAGCAAATCGTAGAATCTTCAATATTTTCATCCAATTTTGCTAAATTAACTGATTCATGTTTCCGTACTTAGATACTAATAAACGACCGATAAATTAATTCAAAACTACCGATAAAAAATAATAAATGACCGATAAATACGGTACCGACAGAAAATAATAAATGATCGATAGAGAAATTCACAAGTACCGATAAAGAAAATTCACAACTACCGATAATTTTTTACCGATAAAAAGTAATAAAGTACCGATAAATTCATAAATTTACGACTGTTTATCGGTCGTTTATTAATTTTTATCGGTAGTTCATTATTTTCTATCGGTACTTTTATTTTTTCTATCGGTTTATTGGTTTATTTATCGCAACACAAAGGATCCAACAAGGATTGGTGCTTAAAGTTTTATTCAATTTTGCTTAACGGTATTTGATGTAATCCATATGTGTACTTGTTTTGGCCACCAAGCCCTTTAAATAACACTCATTCGTTGCTTCGCTCCACGCAATTACAATTTCCTCCTTACGCACGTGAAACCGAACTTTCTATGGAATGCTAGTAAACGCATTTGTGCGTACTTTGTTTTAAGAAATATGTGTCCCTCACTGTAGAAAATAATAAACTACCGATTGAAAAAACGAAAGTACCGATAGAAAATAATGAACTACCGATAAAAATTAATTAACGACCGATAAACAGTCGTAAAATTATGAATTTATCGGTACTTTATCACTTTTTATCGGTAAAAAATTATCGGTAGTTGTGAATTTTTTTATCGGTATTTGCGAACTTCTCTATCGATCATTTATTATTTTCTATCGGTACCTCATTTATCGGTCATTTATTATTTTTTAACGGTAGTTTTGAATTAATTTATTGGTCAAATATAATATCCCTTTAGATTTTGTTTCAAGAGCTAAGATAATCCGAACAATCAAACAATCTTATCAAGCGAGCATTGTGTATTTAACCGAAAACAAAAAAAAATGATTTTTAGTTGCTGTGTGAATTCTAAATTGGTTGTGATGAAACTGCTTTTTATACTTTCCTCATTTATTGCTGTCACGGTGGCACAGCAGTCTTTATTGCATTGCACTTACATACATTATTACGATTTCAATTACGATTCCATCTATGCATGTCAACTAATAATCAACAATCCCGAAGGCTTCAACAACATTACCGACATTGATGGTATTCATTTGGATGGATTCACAAATGCTGACGTAAACTTTATATCCAGACGCGATGGCTCTACAGCAAATATACCGCAAATCATCTGCGACACATTCCCAAATATTGAACATCTTCAACTGAACAATGCGGGAATAATTACAATTGATAACAGTGCTTTCAGTGGTTGTTCGCGTGTCAGACGAATTGACTTACATTATAATCGAATCACGTCGATCTCTGAAAACGCTTTTGTTAACCTTCCGGAAGTTTCGAGTATCAGCTTAGGTGATAACTTGCTTGCTACCTTGCCAGAAAATGTGTTTGCAAATCAATCAAATCTAACGGAACTAGTCTTGGACTACAATAGTTTTGAATATTTACCAGCCGGTCTATTCAGACCTTTAAAAAACCTTAAAAGCTTGTTTCTCGGTTACGCTAATTTGACCACAATTAATAACCAGTGGTTTTCAGCAAATTCGACTTTGAATTTCTTAAATTTGTCTGGCAATAGATTAATTCTATCACCAGGTATCTTTGCCGGACTGGAAACTTTGAGCGGAATTTCGTTAGGAGACAATGGAATCAACGAAATCCCGGCTGGAGTATTTGCCGGATTTACAAATCTTCAGTCGTTGTCATTGGCAAGCAACAATTTTACCGTACTTCAAGCAGATTCGTTCCCAGATCTTGGACATTTGACCGATTTACTTCTTAGTTCTAATCCCATCAGGGAAATTGAAGACAACGCATTCCGTGGACTTGAAGGGTTGTTAATGCTATTTGTCGGAAACTGTCGCATACGTGAACTGAATGCGAATTCGTTTGAAAATCTTAGAAATCTAACTTATTTAGAGTTGGGTCGCAACGAATTTGAGGACATTCTTCCCGGCACCTTCGCCTCAATGCCAAATCTTTACTACATCGGTTTGTGGAGCAATCGTTTGAAGATGTTACGCAGAAATGTATTTGGAGCATTGACTGAGCTACAAACGTTGGACTTAGATATGAATAATATGAACGCACTTGACCGAGCCATCATTAACGATGCTGTAAACCTGAACACGCTTCTATTCTCCAGAAATTTGTGTGCCAGCAATTACTTCGGAAACTTCTTAATGAACCGAGCCGAGTATTTGCTAATGCTTGACAGATGTTTCGCTAACATGAGATATTTTGTTGGTAGGATGTAGCTGGACTTGGTGAAATAATCACCAAAAAAAAATAAAATAAATTTGTTTTCATCCGCTAGATACAACAACTGAAAGTGATGGTGTCTATTCGTTTTTTGACGCACACAATGCTGGAATCACTTTGCGTGTTCAGTCGGACAATGAAATTCAAATTGCACTTACATCAGTCAATTTCTTGTGGACTCCAGCGATTGAAATTTTCATTGGTTCGACCAATAATACACAGTCGGTGATACGAGTAAACGAAGAGACAGAAGTTGTCGCAGTACCAACACCGAATATTTTACGACCGAATCAATGGAACGATTTCAGAGTAACATGGGCTGATCAAAATGTTCTTGTATTCAGTTCGAACGACACTTTTCCATTCATGAACTATACAATGCAGGACATCTTCCCCGTTAACTTTTATGGTCTACGAGCTGTGTAAGTGTTTAAAAGCCAATGTTGTGCCAGAAAGTTTGTATTTCAATTGTTTTACAGTGAAACTAGAGCTACGTGGCGTATACAACCGTTGCAATAGACGTTCCAGCCGGTCTTGCTCAATGCAGAGGGAACATTACATTGCCTCAATTACAGAAACGATGAATTTTTGAATTAAATAAAATCGAAAAATATTTTTAAACACAGAAAATTTTCCAGTCCAAGTAGTACAAATAAGCAAATTAGAATTGCTTTTGTCGCCCACATCGGTAAAATATTGCTAAAAGTGTGTCAATGAAGTCGGTGAATCGAATCCTTTCAAATCATTATTACGTGCCAAAAAGGTGGTGTCGTAGCTCATCATTGCTCCAACATGACTGGTTTAACATATATTTTTGTGGTTCCACATCGCTTCTCGGCTCGAGAGTCTCGAGTAGAACTATTTGATTTAACATGTAAATCCCTTAACTCAGCTGATATTAGTCCGATTGAAAAACTAATTACCTTGCCAGACTCCTGAGATTACAAGCTACATACTGACGTTTTGTTTGATCGAAATTCATCGCGAAAAAAATTTCAATTTTCAAAATGTGGCAGTTGTCAAACACATGCGACTTATTCTCGATAAACTCAGAATATACGCGATATACTCAATATACTCAGTATAAATAAAATGAAAGGAATTCCCCTCCCCTAGTAATAATTGGTAGAGTTAAGCATTGCTAAGAATATTTTTCGAGCCTTAAACGCGCCCAAAATATTTTAAAGTTTAGGCGGACTTCCGATGTTAATTGATGTATCTTAGATTAATTTCGATTTTATCGAAATATTTCTCCTCATTTTTCCTTAATTTCAGCTAACAATTTCCTTATTTTTCCTTATTTTTGTGCAAAAACCTCCTTAATTCCTTGTGTGTTTGTTCGTAAATCCGAATTGAACCATTTTGAGAAAGGCTTCTGTTGCAGACAACGATGACAAACTGAAATTAGCGATGGCTAATGCGTCCTGCTGACAAAATTTATCTTCAAAGTTATAGATTTCACCCGTAGGTCGTTTTCGAACTTGAATCAAAAGACGTAAAAGATTTGATGAAATGGCGATACAGCTAACCCTCGAGCTAACTCAAACCAAAGACGCTATTCGTCTCAGCTGCTTTTCAGCTAGTCCACTAATAACCCCTCCACTCCATGTCTTTTACGTGTTCATACCATTTTACCGCGCGAGCGTATGGCGATTAAACCAATGATTTTATGTCATTGGATTAAACACGTTTACACACGTAAGAGAGGTTGTAAAAGGGAACTAGCTGAAAAATATCTGAAACCAATTTTATTAAACGTAAATGGTTATTTGAGAAAGCTACTCAGATTAAAATAATTCGGTGCAAGAGTCGTTACATGAAAAGTTGTTTGAAACACCGATCTTAGCTAACCGACTTCACCCTCCAAATTTTATGGGAAACGCAGACACAAACCAATTCATAACGCCGCGCCATCTCTACGAATTCAACAAAAACACTTGACGAACTATTATTACATTTTCGAGCTTATATAGCGATTTGCTAAACTGAGCGATTTCTCATCTATACTCACGTGTGTGAAACTTGTTGTTGGAATGTTGTTGGTGCAAATTGAACGGAGATTGATTCGACACTTCGAGATGATAATTACGTCTCATATTTCCCATTATTGCAGATGGAAGAACGCCTAAAACTAGCTTTTATTTGTCACGTTCGAGGTAGACATCACGTTGGTTCAAAAGTATTTTTTGAGGAAGCAAGGAAAATTTCTACGGTTAACCCCAACCCAATATGTGACGCAATTTGCTTCAGCTGTTTTCAGCTGATCCAATCATGCAACCTCACTGTCTTCTATGACTGTTAAACTCGTGTAAGCACGTAAAAGTGAAAATGTACTGAATTTTGTTTGATTTTGATTCGATTCGGCACACATTCTCACGCAGATAAATTGTAAGAACGAATCTTAGAAACTTAACAAATCTTCTACAACAAGCATGATAGTGATACAGAACCACACAGAGTTTCCAAATATTAAGAATTATGAACATGATACAAGTGCGAAGGTGGAGGTTTACATGTTTGTTGTGAATCATAGCATAGGATCCGAGCTCCTCGATCACAGTAAAAATCAAATTATTTTCCCATATATCAATAAATAGATTTGGGTGAACGAGTTACGATTTACAACTCACGATAACTGTGGTGTTTCAGGGGAGGTCAATTGTAGCCGTAGAGTCATAAGTTTCGAGGCCGAAAGAGTTTGCTTCGACAGATTTGGCTATCACATAGGAAAGATACGAATTCTCTGTCTTGTATTGTCTGAGTTTACCAATATTTTTAAATGTTTGAGAGAACTGCCTACCTTTGAGAATCTTTTTCGATTAAATCAAGAAAATCAAGAATCACTCCCAAAATTCTAGAAAATCAAGAAAATTGAAAGAAAATTCTAGAAAATCGAAAAGTTTTCTCGAGATATTTTCGATTTTCTGTATTTTTACAAATCTTAGGCAAGTATTTTTAGAATTTTCTTGATTTTGAAAGAATTCTAAAAAATTCTCAAAATGTTAGACTAGACTTTATAGATTTTCCAAAATTTTCTAAGATTCGTAAGAATCAAGAGAATCAAAAGAAAAATTCGAGAAAACTTTTTGATTCTCTCCAGTTTTCTTTGAATTTTTTTGATTTTCTCTAATTTTGAGAATTTTTCCTTAAATAGCGAATGGTTTTTGCCACTGTTTCGATCTGTGAGAAGTAAAAATTTTTGAAAATTTGAATATTGCAAATTTTGAAGCCTTCCGAGGTTTTGCATCAAAATGCTGTTCAAAACTACCACTTTCTCATAAGCCCATGGCGACAGTGACAAGGAAATGACAAATCTATAGGAAGTAAGTCATGCCTTTGTACATGTACATCTCCAGCGAATCATAAACAAAAAGTTAGTTCATAATAATTTTATTGATTTAATCGAAAAAGATTCCATAAGTTATGCAGTGCTCTCAATCTTTAGGTATTGGATTGGTAAATTCAGAAAATGCAAGACTTTTAACAAAGAAAATTAAGGAAAACTGTAGACAATCATAAGCTAATCATCTGTCAGCGATAAGGCAAAATAAGAATTAAGCTCTAGTGCTATTAATTAATTTTTTTTTGAGGACGGCGGAGCATGTATACAGCAACTTTTTGACTTCCTCCCTTGGCTCTAATGACTCCCAAACTTGGTTATTCGGAATCTATCCATAAAAGTTCAACGAGCTGCTATCACACAATACTGCAGCTTCAAAATTGGCCGAGATATTGAATTTAGAAATCCTGGTTCTTCCATATGAAAATGCAAAATTTCGTTTTTTCACATAATTGAAATCACCTACGTTAGTTAGTTAGATAGTTAGTTCCAGGATCCAGGAACTCTTAAACGTTTCTATAGATTTTCCTGAAATTTTGGTTATAGGCTAATAATGGCCCAAAAACAAGAATGTAATTTTCAAAAGTTGGAAAAAACTCATATCTTGTGAACTAGGGCTCCCGGAAGTTTTCATACAAATGCCATACAACAGCATGTTTTGTGTGAGTGTATGTGTGTGTGTGTGTGTGTGTGTGTGTGTGAACATACAAAATGAAGTGTGTTTGGTGATGACGGTTGCGATGGATGGATGTGGTGTGTTGCAATGTTTCTGATGGATCGCATATGTTGATTTTATGAGAAATATCGGTTAGTTGGAATTTACTGTTTCAATTATGTTTTTAGAATTATTTTTGGAACTAAGGAAGATGGAATATTGGTTTCTTCGGCAAAGTCTCAGAGTTTTGGGAGTAGAATACGGGCGAAATGACCAAAATTGGAAAAGTGTTTCAATTTTATGGTTTTAGACTTTTCTCGAAATGTATGGCAGGTGTAATATTGGTTTCTTCGGCAAAGTCTCAGAGTTTTGGGAGTAGAATACGGGCGAAATGACAAAAATTGGAAAAGTGTTTCAATTTTAAGGTTTGAGACTTTTTTCGAAATGTATGGCAGATGGAATATTGGTTTCTTCGGCAAATTCTTAGAGTTTTGAGAGTAGAGGACAGCTGCATTCATGAAAAAGTGGAGAAGTTGGAATTTACTGTTTCAATTAGGTTCTTGTATTATCATTTGTGTTGCATAGAATATTGTTCTCTTCGACAGAGTTGAAATAAATGTCTGATATGCTATAACAGAAGCTTTAACCTTAAAACTTACAAAATAGCTGATATCAGTCAAAAAACACTTAAAGGGTAAATATGACGAAAATCCTCGTGTCTACTTACAAAATAACTGATATCGCGGAGAGTGACGTATTCTGCGCCTGTACGCGAAAGTTTTATAAACAAAAAATTTACCCAAAAAAATTGTAGAAAGAAAATTTTACAAAAAAAAAAACGTCACAAAGTGGCAGATGTTGAGGAAACAAATGTTAGAAAATTGGTTAAAATAGGGAAAAATACGTCCTGAAACTGTAGAAAAACGAAACATCTGCCACTTTGTGACGCATTTTTTTGTAAAATTTTCTTTCTACAATTTTTTGGGTAAATTTTTTGTTTATAAAAGTTTGCGTACAGGCGCAGAATGAGCCACCCTCAGCGATATCAGTTATTTTGTAAGTAGACACGAGGACTTGCGTCAAGTTTACTCTTTAAGGGTTTTTTGACTGATATAATATATTATAAACAAAAGAAGCTACAGATAGCGTTTAAGCATTCAACCAATAGCATTCAAGTTACCTTTGCTGTTTATAGAAGGCTAAAAATATCCCTCATTTCGATGATAAAAATTCCATTAACATCAATTAAATAACAACCCACCTGACTACCACTACTAGTTGGTTATTCGGATTTCCAGGAGAAAAAAAAGTTAAAAAAATATTTTCTTTTTCGCAATTCCGGTCCATAATCATCACCTTTCCATGCATCCATTTAATGTCGTTTTGAAGGTATTTATTTCACAGTGCGTTTTTGATTATTTTTTTCGCACTTGGGCTTTTTCACATTTTTTTCGCACGCTACATAGCTCAGTACCTTTAAGAACGACTAAATTTTATAAATAAAAACTTTGCACAGACCAGGATTTGAACATCCAACACCAAAGTTCTTTCAAACACCAAGCAACGACCATAGCCATTCGGCAACAGAGCCACACAATTATACAGAACGTATTGTTGAAGCGTACATACTAAGCATTGACTACTTGATTTTATTTAGCGCGTCTCTATACATCACATTGCAATGTGTATATAGTGCAGGTTGCTTGATCGTTCAAATGAACTCATGTTTGCATGTGAATGTTTGGTAGAAATTTTGTTAATATTTTGCATTGGAAAGGTGATTATGGCCCGAAATTGCGAAAAACGTTGTATCTACCACGGTAGGTATTTCGGTATTTTTTTCGCACACGACGTCTTGTCGACCTCGGCTTCGCCTCGGATCGACAATCGACATCTAGTGCGAAAAAATACCTTCATACCTACCTTGGTAGATAAACAACTATTTCGTAATTAAATGTTGTGTGACTTTAATAATATAGCAACCATGTTCCATGCCATAAGCCACACTAAACAATCTGAATGCCTACATATATCCAGCAATTTGCTTAAAAGGTTTTCATTTTTAACTCTTCGCTGTGTGTGTGTGTGCATCCATTCCACATAATCATTTATGCATCTGAGATCAACTTTCTACGTTTCCTATGCTTTAGGATTTGTACAATAATGACATTAAATGAACTGAAATTCATTCATCCTTTTCTTTTTTTTATTATTCTTCTTCTTCTCTTAAATTTCTTTCGTAATTTAACCATTTGCTTTATTTAAAGTATAACTTAGCTCTCTCTCAGTACCGTCTATGCAACAATAATAGCGATGAAAATTTACATAAAATTTATACACACACCTAGACTAGACATAGTTATGCAATATACAACCAGTACAGTTTATCTCCACAATGGACATTATTTTAAACCCATCTTTTTCTTGTTCTTGTGTGTTGTATATAAGTATATGTATGCTGTGTGCACTCTATAAAACTTTCCCTAAATACCTTAAATTGCATTTAAATCCTAGTACATTTGTACAATTACTGTTAAACTACAATCGTTTGTTAAGAACTTTTATATTGCATTTATTATTCTACTCCGCCAAACATTTTAAAACCGAGAGACACAATTTCTCGTTGAATGTTTGCAAAATTGTAAATGTGGAACCTGAGCGAGCGGGATGGGCGGCGGAGTTGGAGCGTGTGTATTAAGCGGAAAAATTAAATCTAATATTCGGTTTCAGCGAACAATAAAGAAAGAAGTTAATTAAGAGCCATTGAAACGAAATTAAACAAAAAAAAGAAGAGAAATTTCATTGAGAAATAAATTCACAAAGGAAGAAGATCAGAGACACAGTTAAACAAAATGCATTACTAGCTGAATTGTTGAAGAGAGACGGGATTATCTGAAAGTATTAATCTAATATAGTTAAAACTGTAGTGCAATTATTTAACAATTTATTCTGCTTTTGAAACATATATTTGAGTAATTTTCAGGTACTTGCATACTAGAAGAAGTTCTTTGTCCGTGGATTGATATAAACCGGTGGAAATTCGCTTGCCTTTAACAAAATTTAGGAAAGCCGTATTTTAGAAGCCATGTTTATAGAAACGGCATGTCATCTGCTTTCGACAACAACGTTACGAATAAGCACTGAGCTCTGGCTTATGTTTTCTTATAATGAAATGAATATGATAATATTGTTGAAGTGATAGATTTTGCCTCATACATTTGTCTTTAGTCTGAAGTTTAAATTTTCAAAAATGGCTACAGACACTTATCGAAAAAGATTAACGGCAATGAATGGTTACCGACACTTTCAGTCAAGGAAACTTTACCCAAATGAAGTAGTAGATTTTGTATCGAACGCAGCTAAGTGTTTTTTTATATCACAAGTTATCGAATGTGTTATTTGATTTGATCTAAGTGTTTTCAACGTATTTATTGCAAGAAAAAATCTTTTAGTTCATTTGTTTAAACTTTTCCTTTCCTAGATATGACGATGTTAGACACAGTTCATCGTTCATTTTTTGTTGTCGTTGCCAATAACAGATGATATTGCTGCAATGGTTTATGGTCTCTAACTATGAATATCAGTCTCGAGCTGGCCTGTTGATTTTATTAATTAAAATTCCTATATCGGAGCCTCTCCCACATAACTTGTACGCTTTCCGGTTAAGATGTTGCTCGCATAGGCTTAAATACCCGATGCACCATTTGGTAGTCAGTCCGGCCCTGTAGAATCTACGAAAGTAGCCTATAGTTAAACTGAACATTTTGTTTAAGTGAAATTATTCAATTGTTGACACCTTCTTTATGGTCAACCGGTTCTTTAGTATCACGAAACGATTCCTTGAGCCTGGATTCAAACGACTTTGAAACGGAGACGAAGCTAAATTCCCATAAAAAATCCCAATTTTCGCAAATCTAAAGTTTTAAAACCAATTTCCACAATTTTCAACATAAGCATTTCTCTATCTCTGAACAGAACGGTATCAGATCCACACTGTTCGTAAAATGTGACAAATTTCATGATATCATGTCCCCAATTGTTTAAATGACAAATGGAACAAATTCTGTACTAATGAAGACAACAGCGATAAACTCTTAATATTCCTCTAATTTATGAGTAGAATGTCACTCAGCCAGTCAGTCACTCAGCGATGAAGTATGTGAAAATTTGTGCGTAATGGGAGGGTAGAACAATTTCGGGCTATGTGTTGATTTATTATTCGTCAAACTGTTATCAATTTGAGATCCATCGTCAAGATTTTTCCCCTAATTTTATTTTCGTAATAAATACACTCGGAATGGTGGCGAGGTATTCAATCAAGCAATGATTGTTTTGTATTTGTGTGATGATACAAAATGTTGAATATTGAAACAATGTGAATTTTTGGTGCCAAGTGGACAACGTGACCCACACACAAAGAGTGGAAGAGGAATTAATGACAAGGATTGAAACACGATTTCCGTTTAGTAAGAAAATTCACTGTGCGGAAGTATAGGACATTACACCAATAGGACATATGACAGAAATGGTACTTATTGTGCGAAATGTACCGAACATTTCAATCATTTGTCCCACCGCTTCTTCTTGAAACTTAACCGCCCGGGGCTTCCGTCTTTATTAACACAGTACCTGCGTAAATCTAGTGTGTCTAGTGCGAACAACATCCTTCTGACGGACATAAATTCTTTCCAAAAAGTATGTAAGGTAAGAAGACTACTTATTACCTTTCTTACCGTATGGAAAGATTTTATGTGGAATATCTCATATATAAGAACACACCTAAACTAGATTCAATGCTAGTTGTGTGATGGGCACGATTCCTGCGGCGAAACCTTTAGAAGAAATTTCTTATTTACAATTTGTATTCTGAAAAGATTAGGATGAGGGCTTAGCCTGACCATCTTTGGTACAAATTAGATTTCTTTAATAATTAAATAACATTAAACAGAAGAAAAAAAAACAAATAATAATGAATAGCATACGTGACCAGACCAGCAACATCGAATCTGTTACTTCTTTTTTGAAACTATTTTTTAAAGTTTTTTTTCAGAATCTATTACTTCATTAGTTTTTACATACAATTTGACAAATAAGACAACGTTGTTCCAAGCTCCTTCTTTTTTTGTCCTACACTCTGTCGATAACAGATGCTGACGAAACTACTCATACGACAATAATCATCTGCCACTTTCTGACGCATTTTTTTTGTAAAATGTTTGTTGTAAAATCTCATCTGTAAACTTCTCGTTGACATATTTTCTTGTTAAAATTTTCTTGGTCAAAATTGATTACGTTGAGGCGCAGAATGCGTCACCAAAACTGATATCAAATGTTTTGGAAGTTAACTTTTACAGTACTAGCGTCACCTCTTCCTCTTTTGAGGATTTTGTGGGATAATCGAACTTGTTTCCTTTTCCAAAACGACGAGTTGACCTGAAAAGTAACGCTAGTTCAATTGCAATCTGTTGCTCAACTGACTCAAAGGAAGTAAAGGTTCTTGTAATCATGAGTCAATGGCCTTATCACTGTTACTGTTTTCGAAAAACGTTATTGAGTAAATAAATGAGTAAATTGAGAAAATAAAAATAAAAATCTTCGTCCTAAATACTGAAATCAAAACCTTTTACAGCAGGCAAGCATATCAGCAGTTTTACTATTGGATCTATTACTTCATTTGACTTAAAAAAAATCGATACAATCATGAAAAATTAGAAATTATCAAATTTTTTTAAATGTAGTTCCTACATTGTAGGATCTGATATTTCTAGTCCCACACCTGTTGACAGCTAATGTTATATTGAATAACATTTTTGAATCTTTTCCCAGTCGAAATTTTTGTCGCACGACCTGTTTACTGGGATAAAACCAAAAAACCATTCAATAGCAAGACTGTCAAATTTGTGGATCTAGAAATTATGTAAAATCTGTTGAAAACGGAAATATGATAATTTGTTAATTTTGTTAAGTGTAGATTGATTTCAAATCGTTTACTTCAATTTTCTGTATAAAACCGCATAATTTAGAGCTTGTCACTTATTCGTCGTTAATGACATCGGATGATAGCCTACCGTAACAGGTTAAACAAACCAGTAGAGTTGTTTGAAAAATACTTAATTCGTACTCATTTGCTGATTCGACACTTACTACCCTGACCCACCAAATTCAAATTTTTCTTTTGTTCAACTGTCAGAGAACAAAAGAAAAATTTGAATTAGCTTCTGTTAGTTAGGCGCTGTGGATGCAGTTAGTTAGCTGCTGTGGCTACAGTTTGTTAGCTACGCTGGCAACTGTTAGTTTTAAAACTAATCGGAATGGAACGCATTTCTATAAATAATTCACGATAAACCGAAATGTAAAATTTAATTACAGACAACTTCTGACAACAATTTTAAAATATTCATCGGATGGCTTCCTGTTTTGAACGTCGGAAAAGTGGTATCAGTGAAAGAAAACTTTTACCTGTTCCTGGAAATAATTAAATTTTTTATTGAGATGAAGCATAATCAAGTGAAATGCAAAACAAGAAATCAATTTTTTTTCTTCTCTAAAACATTATTGCTCAGACAACCACCGACACAGCATTACTTTTTCATTTTACTAAAGCTTCTCAATTTCTCTTGTTATCTTAGAAAATATTGCGAAAGAAGATGAGAAAATTGCTTTTAAATCCACAGAAAGACGAGCATATTTTTCTTGTTATAAAATTTTTATATGTTACGACGAGTTATGTAAAGTATAAAATACGTGTACAATTTACGGATTGAAAAAAACAGTATGAAATTGCATTTTTGTTATCCCATTCAATTGAAAAGATATTTATTTTCTAAGAGGGAGAAAAAACTCGTCATTCGCTATTTTCCTTTTTTTTCATTTTGAGATTGCTTTCGGAAAAGCCTCCGCTGTCTAACAAAAAACTTACATCCTATTGACCCAGTCAACAATTTACGATCACATGGAAGTGTATGTAGTTGAATTGAGATAAATAAAATGAGGAGTGTATTACGGGGATCCATAACATTCTCGGTATATGTGTGGACATACAAATTTTACAGTATCCGGTATCCGCAGCCCAAAGTTTGCACATCGTCGAAAAAAAAATCGCATCCGATGCAAAATGTAAAATAAAATGCCCAAGCCAATAGTTTATTTGTAATATTTCGGCTATTTGCAGAGGCCTGCGAAGAGTTAAAATATTATAAAGAGACTATTTGCAGTCGCCTGCGAATAACCAAAATATTGTAGCGCCTTCACATAGCCCATATAGCCCAATATATTATAAAAACAATTTGCAGGTGTCTGCGAATAGTGATGCTATTCGAAGGCATAAAAGTGATAATCAGTAATAACTGGTTTATTTTAATCAGAGCGTGCACAATATATACGACGACACATATGCCAAGAATATGAGATTTGTGGGCGCGGCGTATTAATCATTTCCATAGGATCTTCTGTATTCTACAATGACGGACGCACACTTTTCATGAAAATGCCCATACCCTGACCGTTGGGTCCCATGAAAACGAGGCTTTTTACGTCTCAATGGAAATGGTAACTCAGCATTAAATCCGAGGTTAAATCGTTACAATTCTCTTATAAAGGATGCGTTAAAATTCATTTGTTTATCTAGTGCTAAAATATCGCGATTTCGTCGCTCATTTCCGGCCCACTATAAACAAAACGTTGTTCCTAACTTATGCGAATAGACTTTTTTTTAGCTAACTCTATTCCAGAACTCGTCTCCGGCTCGTGCTGTAAATTCTCATTCGCTAAAAAAAACTCTTTAGTATTCGTATCAAAAAGTACTATTTTTCAATATTGTAATGCTTCCTTGCTGGAGAAGGTATTGAATTTAGACTAGAGAGGGTAATTAATGCACACTTTCGACAGTGTGCGATACTTCTCAGAACTTACTGCTCGGTGAGTCTAACAACAAAACAACAACGGATACGAGAGCTAATGGCTAAAAACTTAACACTTAACATTGTTTTTTTTCGTATATTTTTCGAATAAATAGCGAATCCATTTGATATTTTGATGTATATAACGTAAAATGCTTCTTACTTCTATCAAATTTAACTTTCAAATGATCATTTCTGAGAAAGAAAGTATTTTGGTAATCATGCGTTAAGTATACATCTCGCTGATTTTTTTTTTTAAAATTAGTTCTAAGAAATTGTTCTGATCATTCGTTTGTTATTCTTTACATGCTGTGTATACGTCTGTGTTTGTGTATTTAGTGCGGACGTTAACGTCCAGTTACTTATCTGTTAGTCTCGAACGATAGTACACTACTACTGCTGGAACATAATAATCATTCGTTACCGACATCAAAATCAAAAATAAGCGATGGCATACATCAAATTCGGTCTTTACACAGTAAAATGAATGTTAACACGTCGCCGGTTATTGCGACTCGAGGAATACCTCCAAAAAAATTCTAAAAATCGAAAATTTGACTTTTGATTTTTAGAAATTTATTTGGAGGTATTCCTCGACTCCCTTAGCACTTTCCGGTGTGCCTAAAGTGTCTTCTCGAGCATTATCCACTACGTGTTAAGGCCAAAACACACTAGCATCTAGTGTCATCGGGAATACGATATTTCTATTGTTTAAATCAGCTAAAATCGGTTTAAACCGGTTTTAACAATAGACATATATTCCCAACTGACACTAGATGCTAGTGCTAGTTGGGAATATGATATTTCTATTGTTAAAACCGGTTTAAACCGATTTTAGCTGATTTAAACAATAGAAATATCGTATTCCCGATGACACTACATGCTAGTGTGTGTTGGCCTTTAACAACAAAAGAAGTAAAAGAATTGGAGGTGATTAATATTGGATACTTGAAAAGCAACTGAAGTAGTAGAGTTAATTATTTTGTTGCTATGTACTATTGCTGTTCATTTTCGTTTAATTTGAATGATCTTCAAAAGTGTAACTACGAGACATTGCCGCCCGCACTAATAATTGCGAATAATTGCGTCTTATCAATTCCCCTCTCGTACTAACTCAGTTTTAGTTTCTTTGGATACTTCTCACTGGTCGCACCGCAGGAAATTGTAACATTTTAAATGTGAGTTGAAATATATATTAGAACCAATTTTACAGTGCAAAAATGTTTTTTCTTGGGCTCTTTGTGTAACTAGATCTCGGTTTGTTTTTAAATCTATTCTTGAGTAGTTTTCATTCCTTTAATAAATCCAGATTAATTGTGTCTATCAAATTTTGAGTGATTTTTTTTTACAAAATCAAACTCACTTGCTACTGGAACATAGTTCTGATATGAGAGTTGTCGTGGTTTGTTATTGTAAGAGCGCATAAATTTAGTAAAGGGCTCGAATGTAGTAATTTTACAAGAAAAGGTCCAAGGACGTATCGATATTTTCATAGTTAGCCCATATGGTCATTCCGCGTCTGTTCATGTGGAGTTCGAATGTGGAATGTATAAAGAGAATTGGATAGTAATCGTTTAAAATGTGGCTTCTGTGATTTCTCCCATCGTAAAACAGTAATGATGTAACGCTTCAGATTTCATGATTATTAGTAAAAACTCGTTAACTCTTTAACGAATTACACCTGAACAATTGTTATACATGACACGAGTCACTTTGCAAAAACTTCGACCAGCTTATATGACATTTCAAAATAATTCGATCTTTATACCGAGTAAAAAAATAATTTAAGTTTAAGTAAAAGCCTAAATCGAACGAATTCAGACTTCTCAGTGAGATTCATCATACAAAATTTTCCTCACTGAATTCGATTGATTTAGACTTTGTGAGAACTTTTTTTTTTACTTTTTGCTAAAACCGTCTGAGTAATTGGTCGAAGAACTTTTCTTTATCTAAATATTTTCACGTTGGGTGTGGACCGCTTTGAAAAATGCTATCAAGAGAAAGTAGGAAATAGTATTTTTCTCACCGAGGCAGGTAAAACAGCGTTGTTCTGTGCACAGGACAACTGAAATAAACAAAAACCCAAACAAATCAAGAAATAACTTTGACGAAAAATCGAATAATCAAGTAGTCTACCCCACCTTGTGCGCGAAAATATATATTAAATTTCATGCTATCTGCGATTAATAAAAACGTCGTATTTCAGTTGTACGGTGCACAAAATTCATTACAAAACTCTAGATCCCTTGTATCCTTTATGTATTTTTTCATAATTGCAATTCTTTCGACGACCATGCTGAAATGTACATTATATGACTCAGAATAAAATGAAAAGTCTGGTTTTTGTGTGTTTATTGGCCTCAGATCAACGAAATTCAGATGAAAACTCGAGGGGAAAACCACTCAAAGTAGTTGCATGCGAAAAAATAGTTGCAGAAGAGTTACACGGTAAAAAAGGAGTTGCACGATAGAGATGAGTTGCAAAAGAGGTTAATAGAAAAAATGAATAGATAGGATTATTATTTATTCATCTGTTATCGGTAACGACGACGAAAATAATGACAAGCTTTGTTTATTTTATCTGTTTAATGATCAACAAACAGGCCAAAGCCCAATAATATGTCAATCAGCAAATTACAAAAATGGAAAACTTTAGGAAAAATCATAAACCAAAAGCATAGCAAAACGTTAACAATGTCAACAACCATCACTATAATCAAAATCAAAAAGCGAAATGATCCTTGACTAGGCTCTTAAATACAGAAAACCTGTCATCCATTAAGTTTAATCGTGAGAAATATACGTCGTGGTGCTCTTGCAGGCGATAAATAGGACAATTTCTCTGTACATTAGTCTTGAATTTTGGAAGGTAAAACAAAGTCTTTTGCCGTGTGGATGTAGAACGTCGATCAAACTTAAGATGATGATAAAGTTGAGAATCGATACGATGATGAATCAGTTTGAACAGAGTGAGTTCGTCATTTTCCAACCGTCGTGACTCCAACGAGTGTAACTTAAGAAACTTTAGCCTTTTGTCGTATGATTGTTTCTCCATGTTGAATTTGTAGAAAATCATCCTTGAGAATTTCCTCTGAACACGTTCAATTTGATCGATTGCATTGAGATAGAACGGACTCCAGACCGACGAGCAATATTCCAACCTGTTTCGGACGAGAGAGTTGTAAAGAATCATCATGCTTGTTTGGTTAGAAAAATATCTTCCACAGCGAAAAATGAAACCTATCAGACGATATGCCTTCCTTGTTACCAAATCGACATGCTCATTGAATGACAGTTTATCGTCAATTGTAACTCCGAGGTCCACCTTTGAGTGTACTCGCTCGATGATTTTGCCACTAAATACATAATACATAAGGAAATTCAATTCGGTTAAGACTGTGTGTGAAAGACATAACAGCACACTTCCTATGGTTTAGGCTCATAAGATTGGTTTCACACCACCGTTCCACTTTGGGTAATATTTTTTTTTTTTTTTTTTTTTAAAAAAACATGGCATGAAACCATGTTTTGACACCTTTATTGGTATGCTATAGTACAATCTTAACTTATATGTTAATTTATTACTATTGATGACAAATGTTACCAACTGTCTCTCTGTTAGAGACAACCAGCCGAACGTGTGTGAGTTTTTCCATTCCATTGATTGGATCTCATTTTGATGATGGTAGCATCGTTCACTGCGACATCTGTATTTCAGCAACCCAGACCTTGAGAACATTCTCTTCAACGACATAGCCAAGCACCTTACTATATCGCTTGCTTGATTGCTGATTGAAGAGCTTTTCCCATGATAATACCGACCAGAAATTCTATGAGAATGTCTTCTACGACGTAGCCAAGCACCTTACTAAATCGCTTGCTGACTGCTGACTGAAGAGCTTTTTGTTCCCACCATTTGCTGATAGATGGCGATTGGTGTCTGATGTATTCGCTCGTTGGATTCGTATATCACATAGCATTAATAATTTTTTTATTAATGTGTCAGCGATTTCGAACTTACGAACTTTCAGCACAATAATTCAGTGTGAGGCTAACGACTTACACACTGCGCTATTGAGTCGACACTTTGGGTAATATGGTCCTTTATACAGTAAAATGCAAGTTAAAAATATTGAAGTACAAGATTTGAAATCAACCGAATCGATGGAAGTAATAGACCCGATTATGATACTGGCGAGAATACTGCTCATACGCTTGCCGTCTGTAGCAGCTTGACTACGGAAAGAGTTGCGCGTTACAAAAATAGTTGTAAATCAAGTAGTCCCCCTCCCCCGCGAAAACTTGACTTATCAATCTGTTCGATTGTTTGATTACTAAACAAACAAAATGTTAAAAACCAGAGCAGCAAAGAAATAAAAAATATTTCTAAATCTAATTTTAGATTTCAACACCTCTCATATCAAAAATACAAACATGCCCGGTTGCGACTGGATACCTGGAATTGCGCAAATAAAATCTACCGTTCAACTTTTAACAGGCGACGCTGAAGGTGCAGCAAGAACGCAACAGAATTTTATAAGGGAATGTCCCGTCGTATCACAAGTAACTTCAGTTGTCCAACTTGCTTCTGGTGATAAAAAAGGCGCCGCGGAAACTCAGAAACGTTGCTTAGGCACAATTAATAACGTCGCAAATGGTTTACCTGTAGTTGGTCATGTGAAGGGAGTCATTCACCATGCAGTTGGTGACCACGAAGGTGGTAATCAAGCCCTTAACGCAGCAACGCGTACAACAGTAGTTCTTGGTGCGGGCGCTGCTGCTGCGGTAGCCACAGGTGGTTTGGCTGCCATTCCTGCAGGCATTGCTGCCGGATCTACATACGATACTGTTGATTCAGTTATTTCTGACAAACCGAAAGGAATTATATCGGCCATTCGTAATGTTAAAGATAATCCGAATGGCGGTACTTTTTTTGATGCAGGTATTGCTATTGTGGGTGATGGGATGACAGGATATGCGGGTGGTAATATTGGTACGAAAATTGCGAATAATGTTAAAGTGGGCCAACTTGAAGCTGCACAAGCGAGTAAAGTGGAACAGCTTACAAATGGATTAGGTGAAATGCCGTCAGGTGATGCTATAAAATTGGGAAATGAAATAACGTCTTTGGGAAACGAGATCAATGCGATAAAAAACCAAGGAGTACCCCAGCACTTTTATGATGTTAAAACTAAACAACATGTTATCGAAACTTCGGGTGGTCAAGTTAATGTTGCACCTGTCCCTGGACTTGAACGGCCAGGAACCACAGCTGAAAGACCAGGAAGTTCTGGCGAAAGACCAGGAACTTCCGGTGAAAGACCAGGAACTTCCGGCGAAAGACCACAACAAACAACTGAAGTGATAGAAGATGGTTTCGATTGTGACTTATATGCTGATGAGCCACTTACATGCAACTTAAGTCCAGCAAGGAAAGATGAAATCCTTCGCAATTACAAAGACCAAATTCCTCAACAAAATCCGATAACGACTCAACATCCAAATTCAAGACTCCCAACCCAAACCGAACTCAACCGAATTAAACAGGACCGACAACCACCTCAAAATACTGCAAGCGATTCTATCGCTGAACTTCAACTTCAACGGTGGCTACCATTGCAAATGCCACAACAATTTCGAAATACAAGTGCCGGTTTGCTCAATGATACCCAGCATGGGTTTTTGCATACTTTTGCACGTCATTGGGATCAATGGAGTCAATTTATTCCAGAGATCAACTCATTAATGCAGAGAGAACTTTCAATTTTGCAACCGGTCTTGAGGCGAATTCAAAGCGCACGAAACGCAACAGTAGCCAGAGATGCTAACCGAGAATTAAGTAGATTATTAGCTTCGTGTACTGATGGAAGTCTTTTGGGTATGTTAAAGAGAAACGCCACACGTTTTCTGTAATTAATGTTTGTTCTCTGGAAATTTTAGCTACTTTACGTAGAGTGCAAATTCTCATTTGGAAATATATGCAGGACCGTGTGGTCTCAGCAAACTATATCGGCGAAGGCTTAAATGGACGTGGTCAAGTTCAAGTCTATTTCCGAGTTGGCAATCAAATTATGGTCGTGTGTGTATCAAGAGAATTGTATCCAGCTGTTCCAGCAATGGGTGATGGACGTCCAATTAGAACAGTTACAACAGTTTTCTTTATAGATCCGGCTTCACTTGTGAATGTCCTCATTCGAGCTGTTTGGAATTAAAGTACTATCTCCCGCTGGTGTTATCACCACGACATTGATTGAGTAATTTAAGTAACATTGATGAACATTAAGTAAAATATATTTTGTCGATCATGCCAATTATTCCATTTATTATCGAAATAATGAACTCAACGTGCGAAGGATAAAAGCAATTTTCCGATAACCAGTGTACTACAATTTGTAGTACAATAGCAAATGAAGTAAAAGATTTTAGTAGACTAGTTAGTTACACAGGTGAAACCCTTGTGAAAGCTAAATAGTTATCAGTTTACCAAGAGAAAAAATAGGAAGTTTCAACAAGTATGAGTTTTACAGTTCGAGTTAGAGATGTCAATTTTCCTCGAGATGACCATTAGTCATTTTCACTAAGAAGTTAAAAAGTCAGGCTTTGAATCATCTCAAATTTTTTTCACTAAAGAGAGCGGGGACAAAATAAATATTTTCTCCGCTGAACTATCAATTCTCAGAGGGATAGGAATATGCCATTTTCTCAACGCATTTGAATGGTCAAAAGGTCAAAAACGCACCTCATACATCACCTAGGGAAAAAAATGTAAATTTAATTTCGATAGTGTTGTCCGGCATTAGGGCTTATCGAGGGTCACAAGTCACCAGAGTGAATGAATTTCTAGGTTGATAGATTTTACTCGTCGTAGTGACCGCTTTAGGAGATAAATATGACGTTTCTTCCTAGTGCCAAATTTGTTTATTTGTTGCTTTATTGAGTTATTGTCATTTACACATCAAGGAAAAACAATTGAAAAGTCGAGTTTTCGTGTGAATTTTGTTGATCCGAGGCGAGAACGACCTTTATTCAGAGTTTCATAATGTTAGTTAGGAGTCGAAAGTTCATTAAATTCGATTAAAAGAACTATGTTAAATACATGTTGGATAATTTGGGGTAGATTATATTCCATGCCTTCTAATAAACCAACAGATACAGATGCGCAATGTACTATTTCAAAACAATCGCAACCGAAGTTTCAGCTGAGGTGAGAAAATCACTATTTTCTAACCCGCGTTGTGAAAAGTCCGTTTTCAAACCAATAACTGAACCTTCAATTTTTCTACAAGTTGTGTACATTTACTTATCAGAAAATGGGATGTGTGCTAACCGGGACTTTCATAAAATTCAGCCATTCAGACCGCACTGTTTAAAATTGCTGGCCTTGCACACAGCGCAAAGAAAAACAGCTTATCAATAAAAATAGAAAATGATTTGACTCATTCGTCTTCAGAATGGGGAAGGCTTCTTAGCCAATGTTTGTCAATATCATCATGAGTTTGTGTTTATTTCTTCTTCGTTTTTTTTTTATTACCAAAAATTCTGTTCAATCATTTTGCCGTATCGATAAATTCTGGATTTCATAAAGAAAACAAACACAGGTATTATTGGGAAACGTTGTGAGTCTGGTAGGATGAAAACAAGGGAATGAAAAGGATATTTTCTCTGGTAAATACAATAGATTCTATCGATGTTACATACATAGAGGGAGGAGAACATATCGTACAACTTTGGATATGTGTTCTGATGCGATCTGAAACATTTGCTCCCCATTAACTGAATTTTTTTCTTGTTTCGAAAGTGTGAAAAATCTGATTTTTCTTTCGACATTTGTTTTGAGGAAACATTACGGTTTTAGATAGGGGGGAGTGAAGTGGAATGTGTCAAACAACACATTTTTATGTATGAAAACTTTATGATTCATGAATCATCAACAAAATGTTCCGTGTCACATACATTCTGTTCTTGTTACTGATGGAATTTTTATTGAATTCAGTAATGTTAAACATTTTTTTCTGGGTCAAATTCAAATTTTTTATTAATAAATTCCACGTGTGTACTCACTTTTCATTGTTCCATTTGATAGCCGAAAAAGGAAGATGTTCGACATTATTCTCCCTGAAATTCAAAAGGTATAACGACAATAACAAAAAGGAGGGAAGAGTTATAGTTACACTAAAAATATTTCCTTTGATAATTTTTCAAAACTCAATTTCGTTGTAGGTTTGTAGACCTTTAGTGATTGCGTTCATTCGAATACTTGTGCAGGGAAACTTCGAAAAGTAATCCAGTTAATGTGTAACTCATCCTGCAACTCATTTTTCCGCGTAGCTTTTCTTTTGTTGAGATAATGTCTTCTGCAGGATTCTTGAATTTTAGCTTGGAATAGATAGGGTTTGACCTGACCTGAACCGGAAATCATAAGACTTGGAAAGTTCAGGTCAGTTCAGATATTTTTTTAAATGTCCCCTTCGGGGGCTATATTTTTTGAAAGGCGCTTAAATTTTAAAAAAATCATGCAAAAATCCAAAAGGCTGAATTCACAGCATGGTCAGTGCGGACCTATTTATCGTTGGCAATACCTGACCTGATTAAAATTTAAAATGTCTTCCCCAAAAATTAGGTAACCTGACAACCTGTTAGTTCAGGTCAGGTCCAGGGCCTATTATTCCCTTGACTGAAAGTCAGGGTCTTATGAAAGAAAATACCCTTAAATGTCCGTAACGCTAAGTTCACTTTGATATTTTGAAAATGTTCTACATTAGCAAAAAACGTTAAATACAGAAAACGTCCGTACACTTGTGGACTCGATAACTCGAGTAATTCTTTACCGATTTGCAAAATTTTGGTTTTAATCGATGGAGAATGAAAATCATGAGGTTAAGTTCGTAGATGGGCAATATTGGGGTAATGAGATGGGAGTAATTCTCAAGAGAATTTTATTCCTTGTTACCGCGATAACTTCCGTAATTCTTATCAGATTTTCAAATTTTTTGTGTAATTCGACGAAGATTGAAATTCTTGAGGTTGAGTTTGCAGATGGATAATGTTAGAACAACGAGATGGGAGAAATTCTTCACAGACGCTTTTCCTTGTGGACTCGATAACTCGAGTAATTCTTTACCGATTTTCAAAATTTTGGTTTTAATCGACGGAGAATGAAAATCATGAGGTTAAGTTCGTGGATGGGCAATATTGGAGTAATGAGTTGGGAGTAATTCTCAAGAGAGTTTTTTACTTGTTACCGCGATAACTTCCATAATTCTTATCCGATTTTCAAAGATTTTGTCTTAATCGACGAAGATTGAAACTCTTGAGGCTGAGTTTGCTGATGGATAATATTCGAACAACGAGATTTTCAAATTTTTTGTTTTAATTGACAGAGAATGAAATATTGGAGTAGTGAGTTTGGAGTAATTGTAAATATAACTTGTTACCACGACATTTTTGCAACGGATTTCCAGAAAAATTTCTTATTTGACGAGTAGTGAAATTCTGGTTTTCTGGTCTAACAGTTTAGAAGTACTTCCCAAAAGAGTTTTTGCTTGCTTGCTTGAGAAACCGATAGCTCGTGTAATTCTCAGAGGCTTCAAAAATCAATTTCGACCAGTAGCGAAATTCATGTGGTTAAACTCGAACATTGCAATTTAATTGGACTAGAAATCTGGGATATACGACAATTTTTGGGTGAAATCGTATTCTTAAAAGAATTTTTTTCGTTCCTAAAATGTTTGAACGAGTGTGAACTTTGCGGCCAGAGCGAAGCGAGGGCCGTAATTCACACGAGTTTTATTTTTTCAAGAGGTAGGCAAGAAATACGCCGCCTTTTTAGCGCTTTTAGTAGACTCATATTAGGAGTTAAACGTACCTCGCTGGACCTTCCATTCATACTGCTTTTTAGAAGATAATATAAACGACTCGTAATGGAGTAAAAGAGTAAAGAGTAAAACTATAATTTTGTGATCGTTTTTACAAGATATGGGAGAAATTATACTCAGACGCTTTTCCTTGTTATCGTGATAACTTAAGTAATTTTTGTAGATGTTTAATATTGGAGTAGTGAGGTTGGAGTAATTGGAATTGTAAACACAACTTGTTACGACATTTTTGCAACGGATTTCCAGAAAAATTTCTTATCCGACGAGTAAGTGAATCTGGATTTCTGGTCGAACAATCTAGAAGTCTAAAACAATCTTGCTTGCTTGATAACACGATAACTCGAGTAATTCTCAGAGGCTTCAAAAATTGCAGATTTGAAAATATGAAGTGTTTTCGACCAGTATCGTAATTCCTGAGGTTAAATTCGAACATTGGACTTTATTGGACTGGTAATCTGCGATATACGACCATTTTTTTTTCGTTCCTAAAGTGTTTGCACGAGTGTGAACTTTGCCAGAGCGAAGCGAGGGCCGTAATTCACATGAGTTTTTTTCACAGGCAAGAAATGCGCCACCTGTTCAGCGCTTTTAGTAGACTATATAGGAGACTCATATTAGGAGTAAGACATCGCTCGCTGGACCTACAGCTCATAGCTCTTTTTGTTTCTTCAGGAAATTAAATAAATATGAGTAAAATGAAGCATGTGAATCTGCTGTTTTCTAAATAAAAGAGACATCACCTTTTCATGTGACTTTAGTTTTGTTATCTCAAAAACACCACCTTATTTAAAAATGGCTGGAAAACTAAGACTGGAATTATAGAAAGAAAAAAAAAGCCAGTCAAGGGACCTGACCCACCCAAGAGGTGGGGCCTAGTGTAGAATTAAATTTGCAAAAATTCCCACAAAATTCTCCACATATTTGTACATTTTTTCAAAAAATAACTTCTACACACCTTCAAAGTCAAATTAATTGCTTTATTCACTTTAAATTGTACTAAAACAGACAAAAGAACGCAAAGACATGCAAAATGTGCTGAAAATGAAGCGAAAATTTGTGCAAATTTTTGTGAATTTCTGTGAAATTTTGCAAATTTTGCAAATTAATTCTACATAATAGGCCATGGTCAGGTCGATAAAGGTTTCAGGTCAATTCAGGTCAGGTCAAATATAGAAATACAGGTTCAGATAAAACTCAGGTTTCATGTTTTTCAGGACAGGTTTCAGGTTGACTTTGCCCGTTATCAGCCCTTGACAAAAATTGACAACATCAGCTTATAGGTTTATTTCAAGGCCATATGAATTGTCAAATTTCATCCACAGAACCATATCCTCAATAATATCTCTGTGTGAATCACGTAGGCGCCCTAGGCGTCGTTGCTCGATTTGTATGAAATATCACGTAATCGACGTTGCTGTGGATGAAATAGTCGTTGTTCGGGTTGTCTTTACAGTTACTTGGAACAAACCTATAGATCAAGTTCAACTAACTGAAAACCCGAACACTGACAGCTATTTTGAGTTGTTACTGTATGTTAAAACCGTAATTTAAGAAGGCGATCCTGATTTTGCCAAAAAAAATAAATTTTGTGGCTCAACTCAAGGATGATCCCTATTGGTAATAATCAGGATCCGCTTCCTCCTTTAAGAGTTATAAGAATGCCCTGCCGCCCCTGTCGGAGGTAATTCATTCCATTGTATCTTGTATCCTAGTAGTGACACGTCGTTGTTGTTTTTTTTTAAATAAATGCTATTTACCCCTGGGTGCACTAATTGCACCCGGGTGACCAATCTGTAGAAGGAAAATTCAAGTTGACTCTAATGCAACAAAGCATAAATTGAATAAGGAAAAAACGATTTGCCCGTGTAGCACTGTATTTTTGTACCGAGGGGAGAAAGTAGGAAATTCCAACAAGAGCGATTTCCTATTTCTTCCACAGGTGAACACAACGCTTTTTAGGCGTGAATGTTGTGTTTTGCCGTTTTTATCCACGAAACGAAAAACATGGATTCGCAATGCTATTTTCGAAAATATAGACAAAGTTACAGTTCGCATGAGAAAACTTCTATTTTCTCCCTACTAGAAATGTCATTCGACCGTTGGGGGGAGAAAATAGGCCAAAACACAACGCTTGCATGAAAAGACCATCAGTAGTAGATCGTGTCTTCGGGCATACATCAGTTTAAAGAAAGAACTGAATAACGAGTAGAATTATGTCCACTTTTGAAGCTATCGTACTGTTCATCTCACTTGTCGAATTGCTCAAATTCCCCTCGCCACCTGAATTTTAATTTAAAATGGAATCGCGACGGTATGGAACGTAGTTAAGAATGGTTTGAATAATAAAAACAAGAATAATAACGCACATGTTTCAAAGTGGCCTGGTCTGAAAGTTTATTTAAGAGCGAGTCAGGTAGAATTCACGATTTTAGGACTTGTATTATGACTGTAATGATACATTTTTTGCTGGGTTCTACAACTTAATATATAATTTAATGCATTTATTACATAACACATGGAAAAAAATTGAACTAAATCGATCTGAAATAGGATAAAAATTGATTTCAAAGACACCTTGCAAGAAAACTTTCAAACAATTTTTCACAAATTTTACCAATTTTATCAATGGAAAATCACTATAATACCATTCTTGCCACTGAGTTTTATCACGCGCATGGAAAAGAAATAATCATTCTTCGAAATATAAACGTAATTTTGTTTCAAAAAATTTGAACCGATATTTCATTACGTTGTTGTTTATAATGGCGACATGAGCAAAGCCGTCACTGTACCGAAGCCATGAATTGAAAACTGTCACAAAGCAGAACATATGTGATTGTTTTGAATATACAAAAATGTGCGTAAAATCGAGGTTATTAGCACGAAACAACAACAGGCAACCATTTGTTGACTCAAAATCTAAATGCTTATGCATGTGATATGCTGAGAACAAAACTTGTCTCAAAATCAATTCATTCATTTGCACATAAATCCAAAAATGGAAACTTGCTTGGTAGTATGATTGGAAAACTGCGTTGTCAGTGAGCGACCTCGCATGTAAAGCGCAAACTTCGTAAAAAAACGATTATGTATATCTGCAACACTGGGCAACAGAGGGCATGTACACGGATGATGACATAGTGCGTTGGATAGATCTCCGTTGGTCCCAGTCACGTCTGTGTGGAGACGTAACCCACCCACCCAATATGTGAAAATGAAAGTGCACCAATCCGGTCGGCCGTTGGTGTGATAAGGTATTTGGACCTCATGTGTTCAAACAACTCCATTAGTCGCGATCATCCATATGTTGGGCGGACCGGAAAAAATTTCTACCACACAGTAAAAAAAAATCCTGGTTTGAGCCTTATATATGTGATCGAGACTAATATAGGTGATCGAGACTCAGGTGTGTTCCATATTCAGGGGACCGAGATCTATCCAACGCACTATGTCACGATCCGTGTACTTGAACTTTGTTGCCTACTGAAATGTAAACATTAGAACTTCTAAATTTTTGTTATGACCAACGAAATTTCGCTTTTGTTTTGGTGCAAAATTCTAACGTATCAACACCGCATTCAACTCTTACTCTGTAATATCGCGTATGAAACAAAATTTCGAGAAAACTTTTTACGACCGAAAGGAAACATTTTATTTCAATGATGCTTCTACGATCTTTGAGACAAATTATAATAGGTTCAGCAAAAATCGAATGAATATTAATTTTCTCTCTCTCTCTCTCGTACAAATGGAAATTTTGAGTCAACTTTGAAATAAAAATAAATTACAGCGAAACAAGTTCAAGATCTATTTCGTACTGCAGTGCGGATGATAAACTTATTCGATTCTATATAGGCTACCAAGCGTCGCCTTTCATGAGTTGTACTCTAAATGTGGTACTGGAACTGGACAGTGTATCAAACAGCAGAAACAATTTCATAAAAAATAGCAACGCTGAAGTACGTTGAAAATAGTAAATTACTGTCAGCTATGATCACTTTTGCTTGAAGTTGCACCAACTGAAAATAGAAACTTTACTTATTACATGAGATTGTTTTGCGGAAAACAAATGCGGAATAGATGTGGGATTGCCAATACAGGCTAAGCGGTTTCGGCAAAATATCGTATGCACAAATGATATTTTCACCGTCAACTAAAATATGAGTCAGTGACTATGAAAACTTACTCCGCCGTTCAATCGAACCGAGATACCTTTTTTCAGTTCTACTAGCATAAGTATTGGCTTCCACTCAACAAAACGTATTCCGTGAAAGAGCCGTGAGAGAGCGAGTTGTCAAGTAAACAAAGCGAAAATTGAAAAAAATTAAATTTTGTCATTCACACGGAGTACTTTTTTGACAAGTGGAAATCAAGCCTTACTGTCCTGTAACTTTATTTCCAGTACGCTTGGATAAAAAAAAACATGATTACAAGAAGTAAACAGAAAAATGAAAACGTTCAGTGGATATATTGAAAATATGCAAGACTGTTGCATAGAAAATAAATATCTACAGCAAGTTTCACCCCTTATATTGCCATAATTCCTTATCAAAACTAGATGATGTAGATTTATTCCAAAACGACCGAGTATTTATTTCGTTGTTGAGTGAAAGATGAACTAGCAGATTATGTAATCAACAATCAGCCAAAAACCCACACACATTGAAGTAAATCCTCTCTCACACGCTTACGTAGATTGTGATATGCGCTGATTTACTAACACATTTATTTTTTGATCTAGTAAACCAGGACTATTATGACGTCAAATTAGCCATACAATTACTTTCTCATTGTTCATAAATTTATTCGGAAGCAAGTGCACGATATCTAAATCTAAGTTTCATAATTTTTGATCGCAAAATGGGTAAAAATTTTAAATACGGATCAAAAAAAGATCGAAAGCGTAAACAGAGAATGAAATTGTTTAATCAGTGAGTGAAATGTGATAATAAAATTGAATAAAAAAGCGAAATTTCACTATGCTTCAATTTTGCAAATTTTGCTCACGTGTATACTGTGATGCCATCTTTGTCAGTTATTTCAATTTTATCAGAAGAAAAGCGCTATCGACCAACAATTGTCTAATAAGAGGGAAAAATAAAAGAAACTTCTATTTTATAAAGCAGTGGTGTGCCCCAATTCGTGTTTCGGGGAAATAATTGAAAAAAATAATTTCTTTGTTTTGCGCGTTTCCATCAGTCAAAAATATTCTAGAAAGTGTTTCGATAGCAAAAAATAACTTTTAGTTTTTTGGACTCCAAATCAATGTTTCGTTGTTTTATGATGACTTTCAAATTAGAATTGCACAAACCATTGTACAGAGCTCGTACCACCCAAATCCTAACTCAGCTCAAAAACTTATGTTTCCTACAAAAATACGGTTTTTTCGTAACAACAACCGCTATCATTTTGTTAGCAATGTTATTTACACAACTATTTTGACTTCATACTTTCACGTAAATAACAAAATGAGACGATGAGTGTACAGAACAGCCAATAAAGCATTCTTCTTTATCCAAAGCACGTTGAGTCAATAGCATCAAATTATTTCTTTTCAACAATTCTCGCGTGAGAAGGTGCCGGCATGTCTACCATCGTAGATACAAATAATAAAACTTCAACTTATGGAGATTCATCACACGGTGCCATTGGTGTGTGTGAAGTATCTGCGAAAAAAACCTGCGAATTTTAAATGTCCAAAATTTGTTTCCTTGTACAAAGGCTTTTCCGCAACATTTTGTAAAAGGAGAATGGTTTTTGAAATACATACGGAGATGTGCACCATTTTTCCTTTTACAAAAAGTTGCGGGAAAGCCTCTGTACAAGAATCAAATTTTGGACATTTAAAATTCGCAGGTTTTTTTCGCAGATACTTCACACACATGTGCCATTGTCTTACAATACCACAGAGCGTTTTCAGGATTAACTGATGTTTAGGAAATTTAGGGACTACTGGTATGATATAAGTTAGTTCACTTACATTTGACAAGTGGAGCACAGAAAAGTATAGAAAATTGTCAATTTGAGTTTCATCTCTCACCTCCATAGAAATTGAAATTTATTCAATCTACTCAAGCATTAGAGGTACTCTAAAAATAGTATTGAAGTAAATATTGAAAAACAGTTTCATGCAAAGTAGTGGCATTAGCAGATTTAGATTATTATCCACTTTTGTTGAAGTTAGTTACTAGTTCGTCCTTTTACTTGCCCTTACCACGAACCTAAATAAACTGATCTTTTACTTTTTTACGTACACAGTGACGCAAGTCCTATTACTAGAAAAAATTAAAAAAAAAAATTTTTGTCGTAGACTGGAGATCTAAATGTTCTCTTCTGCAAATGTTTCGTAAACTTTTATTCAATTTGTGTCTTTTCTCTATACAGAAACAGAAAAATTAAAACGTTCAGTAATAAAGCCGAAAATGCCGACGAATATCTTTGTGATGAGTCTGACCCTGTCATGAGGTAATTTTTAAATTACTCACTTCTGACGATTGATACGTTGAACAAGAAAATACTTTTGGACAGTAACAGGAAAACGAATACGTTCAGTGGCGATATTGCAAATACAATTTTGACCGACGAAAACGAACGACGTAATGGTATCATAACAGTCAGCTTTTTGCGAGTTCAGTTTATATGCATTGTATATTCACAATTTTAGAAAACGCACCAGACGAAACATTCACAAGCGAATCGGAATATGATGAAACTGCTCCGTTTTTTGACAATGAAAATGAATTGGAAAGAAATTCTACAGTCGAATGGATTGACAGTGAAGATATGGAGATGGACATTTCATCTGAATTATTCATCAACATTAATTCATATTCTGAAAGTGGAACGATTGCAACTGATAGTGCAACAACAGACAATTTCGAGCAATGTTCACGCTCTACTCCACCAAACAACTCAGACCAAAATTGTTCCACAGAATCTTCCGGACTTGACGATGAAGATTACGGCAATGATCAACATTTTGATGTATCGGCAGCGACTCGCATCGACGGACGACGAATTGTGGAATGGGATTTTCTTTTAAAGCAGTTAACTGATGTCGCGGATCATAAATATGGAGAATGCTTGTTCGGTGATACGTACGTCAGAAAGGAAGTAAGAAATGGTCTTCACTCAAAAATGATCTTCGAGTGCACCAAGTGTGGTAAAGAGTTTCCTATATTGACCAACGAAAGTGAAAAAACGACAGAAACTCTCTGCATTAACTCCACTGCAGTACTGGCTTCAAACATGATCGGAATTGGGCATTCACAACTTGAACAATTTACTAGTATTTTGGATATACCGACGATGTGTGCAGACCGATTCAAAACTCTCAATGACGACATAGGGGCACTGTGGGAAATAACAGCAGAACAGTCAATGAAGGATGCGGCTGAAGAAGAACGACAAGCTGCAATAGAACGTGGTGATATTGACGAAGAGGATGGTGTCCCTTTCATTTCAGTTGTCACAGACGGTTGTTGGTGTAAACGCTCTTATCATAAGAATTACACTTCATTATCTGGAGTTGCTGCAATAGTTGGTGCCACGTTCGGTAAAGTCCTGTGGATAGGTGTTCGCAACAAATATTGTGTTGTTTGTGTTCGCAATAAGAACAAAAATCTCACGCCACCGCCACACTTCTGCACAGCAAATTACTCTGGTCCATCATCTGAAATGGAGTGGCAATCAATAGTTCAAGGATTTGAGAAGAGCGTGGACATGTACAATCTACGATACACCAAAGTCATTGCGGATGGTGATTCCAGCACATACTTGAAAATTTTGGAAGCCAAGCCGTATCAACACCGTATCGTTGAAAAAGACGAATGCTGCAACCACCTTCTTCGAAATTTTCGGAAGCAACTAGACCCAGCAAAAACCGGCTGTCCGAGAGGATTGACGAAACATGTAGAGAGCAGTATGGAACGGATTCGAAAAGGAATTTCTTGTGCAGTAAAGCATCGAAGCGAGGAGAATTTGGATGAAAATGAAAAAATCTCGCTCCTGAAATCGGACATCAGCAACGTTATTCATCACGTCTTTGGCGACCATGCGCGCTGCCCAGAGTACATCAAAGAGTTCTGCAAAGAAGAAGAAAATTATATTCCGGCTTTGAAAGAAAGCGGTACGTATGAAAAGCTTTCGACACCAGTCCGTAAACTGATGTATTGTGCAAAGGACCTGTTGCTGGGAGAGACGAACAACATTGCTGAGCATTATAATTCTATCGTCTGTAAATTCGTTGGTGGCAAAAGGGTTAATTTTGCCCTGTCCAATGCCTTCTCATACAAAGCTCACGCTGCAGCCGTTCAGTTCAATTCGAAAAAAGCTGTGACAACCCTATATCAGACGGCATTTCAAAGAGATCCTCCAGCACTAACACAAAAAATTGAATCGAAACGACTACAAAAAGCACTTCGGGAAAAAGCAAGACGCGCTGCAAATAAGGAGAACCATATTCGTCCAAAACGTTTCAACGACCAGAAAGAAACAGGTTCCGGTTATGGTGAAAATTGCCAGACCACAGATATGTCTGTTACTGATTTCGAAAATGAAAAAAAAATTTTTTTGAACAAACTCAAAGACAATCAGGTCAATCGGGCTGCCAATGAAGAGAATACTCGAATGAAAGAGAAAAGTGCTTTGTACAAAAAAATCACGAGCACCGTACTGTTGGCTTCTAGTTTTGGAGGTATATGTAAAGCGAGAGTTCTGTCCAAGCATGTAAAGGACGTGTGCAAAAAAATGATTGCTCATAGCAAAGCGAAACGACACAACGATGAATCGCAACCTGTTGCCAAACAACAACTCGCTAAGCAACAGAATATATCCATCCAAGACTGTGGTGTTTATGTTGACAAAGAACATATGTGCCTAGCTGCGTCACCGAGTGGAATCACAAATGACGGTGAAATAATCATTTATTTATTTATTTATTTATTCCGTTTATAGACCAAATAACAGGCCGAAGCCCAATAACAATTCAGTCTGATCACAAAAAACAAATAACTAGATAAGACAAGATCCGTAAAACATTATATAAGATAAAAACAAAATTAAGAAAATGAAAAGAAAGAAAAAAGTCAAATAAAAGAAACCATCAAGATCAAGCATAAATTAAGTTATAAATCAATCAAACAAATAAGATCACCAGACAAAATATTTCTTCACTGATCTAGCAAACGCCACTGATGAATTGTTGACAATGTCGAGATCTCTGAAGAACGTATCATGATTCCTTTGCATCCTATGTAACGGTGAATTCGATTGATAGTTTGTGACCATCCTCGGAGGATAAAACACATCCATCTGCCTCGTGGTCCTAACTGGATGCCGAAATGAGAGACGCTGAGAAAGCACAGAGTTAACACGATTATGAATCATCTTGTGAAGCATAATTTCATCCCCGACCAGGCGACGCGTTTCCAACGATTGAAGTTTTAGATGCATTAGACGTTCATCATACGGAGGCCTCGGGTGTGCAATACCAAACTTGAAATAGAACATTCTTGTGTCATTGAGGTACAATGTCCTATCGCAATTCTTTCCAAGGACCCGAACGACCCGTCAGTTTTGTGTGAGTACTGCTTTTTTTACTAGAATTAATTGTTCAGAGATTGCACTCGCTGTAAAGGGCAAGGGCATCTGAAAAAATCGTCGCTTCATGTATTTTTGAAATTTTTTCTTGCTTTGACCAAGAGTAATTTTTTGGACCCAAACGATACTGATTTGACTGGTGCGAAAGACGATCCTGTTGGGAGGAGGACTTGACTTGACTTTATTTCACTGCCGAGAAATTGTCTTTGGGAAATACGATATGATTTGTGAATGGGTTGCGTGAAAACGGCAATCTTGGGATATCTCCGACGTCCCACTGACCGTGACCCATATTACATCACATGGAATTACCATTTTCCCATCGTCCCAAATTTTCATTCAAGTTTTCTTTCAATAATTGCAGCTAAACTACCATATATGGGCAAAGCGAAAGACGGAAAGTTCGGATTGAAAACGACGGATGATATTTATTATCAGATCCAAGGCCAATTGCACATATTGGACAAGAATGTTTGCTTGTTCGCTGTTTGGACATCATCTACGTATAATTTATATATTGAGCGAATCGTAAGAGATGAAGACTTTTTCAAAAACAAAATGGAAAGTCGCTTATTATCGTTCTACTATGACTGGTTGCTACCAGAATTGATTGATCCACGATTGAAAAGAAATATGGCAGTAAGAGAACCCGAACCCGAATGATTTGTCTACATGTAGAAGAATGCTTTTTATGTCATATGAATGCTTTTATCGATTTTCTAATTTCCTCCAATTTTATTGTATTTTCTCTTTCTTTCATTTTAAATTTTCTTTTTGTTTGTAAATTTTCGTTGATCGATTTTTGAATAAAACAAAGAAATTGCTTTTTACACGTGAAGTTTGTAAGTTGCATCACGTAATATTGGTGTTCAAACTTCACAACTGACTTTCATTTTTTTCAAATATTGTTCACACATCACAATCTTATGTTACGCAAATTGTTGGTCGCAAATCAGATTTTCTGTTGAACCAGATATGAGATACTTACAAAGTAAAAGTTATTTTCATATAAGACAAAGGTAAGTATGAGAAAGTCAATAAAACTGCATATATTTCATATTTCCGCACACACTTTGGAACTTCACACACTGCAGCTACGTAAATACATATTCATAACAGAGCTAAAGGCTAAGAATCGAAATAGTAACACGAACATGACATTTCATTCTAATATACGAGCTAGAAGACAAACGAAAGAGCGAGAGAGCCAATATGATTATTTACAAACATAATTTTCACATGACGATTTGTAAAGTGTTTTACCAAAATACTAGTTTTGAATATATCGCGCTACGTCAATTAAAAAAAGTCATGGCTAGAAATCGAGACGGCTGTTGTAACTGTCAAAAATTTTAGGACCATCAATTTCGAGCTGACGTGCTCTTAATTGCAGGAGTGCGATGGAATTCTAAAAATTGTCTGTAAGTTACCAGTCACGTCACATCATGTAACAGTTGTTTGCTGGTAAAAACATTCCAACTGCTGATCTCTCGCATTTTTCAACGAACGCAACAACAACCTAACAAATCAACCCCACACTGCAATTGGTTTCGTTATTTGTCTGGAATATTGTATACATAACCACCAGCAATGGTTCAAATGTTCAATTTTCTAAAATAGTTTGAATTAATGATTTCCACCTTATACCAGCAGACGAAAACAATTGCTGATGGGATCCCAGACAATAACACGAGAATAAATATTGCAAACCGGGTGTCTGTATTCCTTAGTATAGTGTATAAATGGTGCAAGTGTTGAATAAAAATTGAATTTCTGTCGTGACGTTGGATTTTAAGTTTCGGTGTTCGCCAGGAATATAACACACACGGAAAGGTGAGACTATTATCGTCAGGCGTTACAAATTAAAGATAAAAATCATTGCTTTTGTTATTGGTTTGTTTTCCCTTTGCGAAACTTATAATAGGAACAACAGAAAAAACCTCAATGATTGGAAGGTCTTGTTAGTATGTTGTGCCGTTGGTTGTAGGAATAAAATCGATTCTGTTGGGCAGACCTTGGACAGTCTAAGTTAGACTATACATACTACATATAAGATGCACATTTCGTACGATTTTACACAAATACATGTATACGAGTTGACGCTTTCGATAGTTCAATTTGTCACCTTAATAGACTGTTATGATCAGAGCGAGAAAACCGAAGACTAGTTATTATAAATTACCTTGGGGTACTTAAGTATAGTTTCCACTAAAAAAGAGCACTCCGTTTAGCCTCCGTTTACATGACAGTTGTAAAATAGAACTAAGGAACTGTCACGTAAACGGAGTAAAAAATTGAAATAAGTTCAATTTCCACTCCGTTTGCGTGACAGTTCTTTTGTTCTATTTTACAACTGTCATGTAGACGGAGGCTAAACGGAGTGCTCTTTTTTAGTGGAAACTATACTTTATCAAAGTATTTGCTTCTTTTCCAACGTGGTACATTGAGAGCCAGAGGACAGAAGACCAGTTTATTTTATCTTGTCAAAATATCTTCTTCTCTTTCATCAAAGACTATTAAGAGGGCAAACACATATTACCAAACATTTCGTATTTCATGTTTGGACCACATATTTTACGTAATTTTGTTCGAACTTTCACCTATAGGTATAATTACTTTTAGGGGCAGACCAGAGTCATCTTCAAATTGCATTTTAGTGTCCTCGATACGCCTAACTTCTTTCGTATTTAGCAAAGCCTATTTACGTACTCTTCTACAACGATTGATATTTCGGTGGAAGTTGTCTCAACTGCAATAGAGTGTTTAAGTGAGAGAGATGGCGAAACGACAACCTTTTGTTCCATCACGGGGTCTTCTGTCAGATTCTTTTGTATAATCGATGACAGCAGACACAGAGTTGATTTTCCATCTCGCTCTTTATAATCACCGTATAAATCGTTTAAATAAGAGCGTTTCCCACACGGAGTTCATTTTTCGTTGCACGAATTCGTTATTGCTCACGCTGTGCTGCAAAGATAATAATCGCTGTTTTAGTCGGTCTTTACGAAGTAGATTCTTAAGCTGTAATCGCAGTTCACCGTTTTGGGTCTCCGTTTAGACAATGCGCATGCGCAGAGATAGAATTCTCTCTGTGCGCATGCGCAATATCTAAACGGAGACCCAAAACGGTGAACTGCGATTGCAGCTTTAAGCTGCGAGCGCACTTACACCGTTTAGCTCTCCGTTTACGTTTTAACAATGGAAAGCGGGAGGAGCTTCCATTGTTCATTCGTAAACAGAGTGCTAAACGGCGTAAGTGCGCTCGCAGCCTTATGCTTAGTTTCCTCTTACCAAAAAAGTATTTCGTGTGAGAGACAAAATTGATTTTTCTCAATTTTTGCTTTGTTTATTTGACATCTTGCTCTCTGACGGCTCTCTCAGAGTACTTTTTGTTGAGTTGAATAGAAATTTTGATCGCAAAACTTCACACATCCGTTTCCTCACTGTTTACGCGACAACAATGAGAAGAGATAGAGAGAGAGAGAGAGAGAGATCAGTTGTTATTGTGTTAACAGTGAGTAAACGAAGTGAAATGCAGATTAGGCTTAGATATGGTTTCCACTCAACAAAAAGTTTTTCAAATAAACAACGCAAAAATTGAAAGGAGTACTTTATTGGTAAGTAGAATTCAAGCATTAAAACACGAATCACATGAGCTCCGTCTAAACTTTTAACAATTGTATATTTTCCGACAACATTTTTCATGAAATTTTTATATTTAGTGGAAGTTGCATGTGTAAATTAGTCTAATATTAACATTTGTGATAACATTTTGATCTTTTAGTAGCATGAAAACATATCCATAGGCCAACATTTTTGCATACAATTTTGTGAACTTCAAATTAAAACAATGTCTCCTCATACCCATCTTGTATCGAAATAACATATTCATTTCGAATTAAAATTGGCATACGCAGCATTTTGAGCTACTAAGACTAACGCCTGAAAAGTTGTTGGCAGGATATTCTTCAAAATTATTTCATAAATACTAGGTCCCACTTTTTGCGTGAGTCAGGTCCCTTGACTGACTGTTTTTCTCATTTTTTTTTTGCAATTGTTACAAAACTATCATAAAATGGTCTTGCTTTATAATAAATTGTTCATTCCGTTTATTTTATTTCAACCTAATTTTCAGAATTAAACGAAGTGAATTTATTCCTACATTTTCAAACGAGGCTTACGTCTTATTGTCTGCTAAACCGCACTGAATAAATGACGTATTTTTTATTTACTAATTTTATGAAAACGAAACCCTCGCTTCGCTCTGACAGGAAAGTTTGCCCATTTGCTCATAAATAAATTAAGCAACTCGTGTGTATTACGGAATTCGCTTTGCTCTGAAATGTTTTATCTTTGTTTTTCCATAATTTTCGGAATAAATCGAGCTTATTATTCCGGTATTTTCTATTATTCCATCAACTTATTGCTTATTCCCAAGGAATTTCAGGTCTCTTTGAATATAAAAAAAACTTTTTGGAAACGAAGTGACTATTTACAGGCGCCTGCGAATAGTCTTTACATTCTAGAAAATGCTATTCGCAGGCGTCGGTGAATAGTCAAATTATTATTGAAAATGCTATTCGCAGGCGCGGGCGAATAGTCAAAGTATTATTGAAAATGCTATTCGCAGGCGCCGCCGAATAGTCAAATTATTATTGAAAATGCTATTTGCAGGCGCTGGCGAATAGTCAAAGTATTATTGAAAATGCTATTCGCAGGCACCATCACATCGTAGTTCATAGAAACAATTGCTGTGAGATTGGTTATGGGCGCAAATGATAGGGGGTGGTGAACTGATGTCATTATAAAACCCTTAGAGTAATTACACCTAGAGAGGAAATTTGTACGACGAAATGTGGTCCCAACATCAGTTTGTATAAGATACACATTTCGTATAATTTTACACCAATACATGTGTGCGTTGACGCATTTCCACTTTTGATAGCTCAATTTGCCATCTTAATTAAAAGGGCAAACACACATACCAATAAACATTTCGTATTTCATGTTGGGACCACATATTTTACGTAATTTTGTTTAAAAAAATATTTTTCGTAGAAATACCAATTGACCATTTGTCGAACGACCGACCGTACAACTGAGAGGTACCGATGGCAACTTTCACTGATCTAAAACAAATATTTTTAATATAAATGTACATAAATATCCCGATGGATGTGAGGACAGCACGAGCCGTCAGTTGTAATAAATGTACTTTTTAAAACACTTCGGCTGTTTAAACAATAGACCGTGTGAAGTATAAATAACTTATTTTTAATTGATGTAGATTATTATTCTGCAGAACAAAAGTGTGAACAGAAAATCTGAAAGATGTCGTCTTGATTTTAAATTTCACTTTAAAATCTGTAATCTGAATAAGCCTAAAATGATATCTCGATACATTCTAATTCATTCTAATTCATTCTAATTGGATTCTTACTAAGATTCTAATAAGTGGGATGGCATCGGGATGGCAATAATATTTTTCAATAATTTCTATAAAAAATGTTTAACATTTTTTTTCAATGGTTTTCATGGTAAATCTTCTTTTTATTGAAATATGAAACTTTTTTCTCAAAATGGCACACGGTCTGTTGTATTTTCCTTGTATAAAATAGCCACAATGCGGCTACTAAAACAACTGGATTTACTTGGACATAATGGTCACAAAGCACTGTAGCTGTTGAAGCGATTGGATTTTCCTTATACAGAATTTCCACAAAGTGGCTATCAAAAGAAATGGATTTTCCTTGTACAGACCTCAAGGCACTATGGCAAACAAAAAAACTGGATTTCCTTATACAGACAGAATTACTACAAAGTATTGTAGCTATCAAAATGGCTTCAATTTCCTTATACAGAATGGCCACAAAGTCTGACCTGATGTGAAATTTTTTAGCCTAAACTGAATTTACTGAAATCTAAAAATCGGAATATATGTATATTCAATCTGAAATGATCAGATCAGTTTCAGGTTCAGATTGATCTGACATTTTTAGGAAAGTTTCAAGTAAAATTTTTAGTTAAACAGATCACTTCAGATTTTAGCTCAAACTGAATCTGAAAAATCCGATCTAAAATTATCAGATTCGGAACAAATTCAGTTGACTGATTTCATATCCACTTTTTTCAGATCAGATCAATACAGAAACAATCTGTTTCAAGTCCTATCAGTTCAAGCCAGATGAGACGTGAGCACATGTACATCACATTTAGCCTCATATGAAAAAATATTTTTAATTAGTCGGTCATGCGTGGTCAAGGAAGGTGACCCGCGGGCTGTTTCTTTCAACTATGATTTGAGCTCCCGACAATGTATCATTATTTGCACTTACAACCGATCACAAAAGAACTGCTTACATTACTGTATTCTTGCCATAAACGATTATGTGAGAATAGCTCCATTATTATTCCATCACATCTAGTATTCTCGGTCATTCGATACTGACTTGTGTGCCTGCGCATAGCGCCATTATAATAATGTAGCTATTCGCCGGCGCCTGCGAATAGCATTTTCAATAATACTTTGTCTATTCGCAGGCGCCTGCGAATAGCATTTTCAATAATACTTTGTCTATTCGCCGGCCCCTGCTAGAATTTCTAGAATTTAAAGACTATTCGCAGGCGCCTGCGAATAGCATCTATCTTTTGGAAATCCGTCGAAAATCACTAGCCAATGTTATCAAGCGACATCTTCGGGAAATATCTCTGTTGTCACCAGTCTGTTACAGCGCATTTTCGAATTTAGCCGCGGGAATGTCGTTCCTCGTCAATTTTTTTTAATCCTTTCAGGATTGCTGAAGTGATCGAAGAAGAAGAAGTGTGACAAACATTTTTCACAATAGCGATTTTCTCACCTAAGCTGAAACTTATGAAGCATTTGTTCTCATCTCACTACGCTATGGTCACTAACAACACTCACGAAATGAAATTTCCAATTTTTCCCCCACTCGGTGAACAAATAACTACTAGGCCCCATCTTTTGGATGGGTCAGATCCCTTGACTGACTGACTAATTTTCTCAAGAAGATTTTTGTAATCCGAGCAAAAAAAATCACTCTAATAAGTTATATAAAAGTACAAGGGTATGCGTCCAGTAGCAAAGTTTAGCTTAGAGATTCTTATTCCGTTTACTTAAATACCACAGATTCTCAATCCACATAAAAACTTCGATCATATCACGTACTTCAAAATGCACAGTGAAACTGAAACAAATTCAGAGACTTTTTTAGTGTTAATTCGGGCAACATCTGAGATATTAAAACAAAATTGCTTTAGTCTTTATTGTTGATTGAAGATCCCGTGTAGATCAAACGTTGTGTCCTTAACCAGGACGTTTGGGATTACTGAAAATACCCCCAGCTGAAATGTCTACAGATAAATTGCTAAATGAACATCAGAAAAAATATTAAAAACAAAAAGAGAAATCGATTCTCTTCACTCACACGACTCACGTTAAGTGAATTTTGAGATAGAATTGCTATTTCAACCTCAGGTGCTGATATCGGTCACTGGCCAGTATGGTCTGATCATCCTCAGTTGCTATGTCAACACCCTTCACAACATATAGTCTACCTCTATGCCGTTGCATGCACCTTATTTGTCTGCGTTTAATAAACATCAGCAAAATCTAGGCATTTTCAATAGATCGATGCAAAATCATTTACTTCAACACTATTAACGTTCACTTTGTTATAAAAGTTAATATCAACCGAAGCTAATCATTTATTTTTGCAGTCATTGTCGATAACAGATGACATAGCTGTCCGTTATGTATAATCGGTTATTATATGATGCTCTGCCTCTCGCATTTATCAATGTTATTTTACATAATCTCCGTACACCTTCTGGTGGAATAATGCCTGAAAATATATTTTTTTAATTAAAATAAATACAAAATGGAGCAGCGCACAACAAAATGTTCATCGTTATTCAGAAAATCCAGCAGGGGAGAAATTTAATTCGCGACAACAAAGCTCTGTTCCTTGTGTTGTCAATTCCATCGTGTTGCTTGTATTCCGACGACGATGTTTGATTAAAACATGACTATGTGAAATTATTGTTTGTCTATAATACCAAACACAAGAGACACTGGTGGTTCACTTATTACGAAAAATCATGCTGGTTGCCTCTTCCTCTTGAACTATTATGTTCTCGTCTCCGCAATACACAAAGCCTGCTATATGCCAGAATCGTTCAAAGAAAAGAAAAAACGTCGAGCCAACACATACACACTCACCACCGAAAACCAATGAATATTTTCTGTATGAAAAGAATTTCATTTCACTTTGTGCACTGCACAACAAAATATCCAGAAACAACATTCTCTCTCACTGCCATATTATTATATAAAGCGTATACAAAAAGCTTTATCTAAAACTTTAATATACCACCTGGAATGATGGCTGTCATGCTGTGTTATTATCGGCATCACTCGGGGGGTCAAATGTAATTAAATTACAGGTTAAAAACATCGTATCTGAGAGCGAATCTATCGCGTACTTACTAAAACATTAAACGAAGAAAATACAAGAATGGAAAGGAAAAATGAAAAAAAGATTGAAACAAAACAACGAAAGGAAAATAACAATTTTCTTCAATTTGCTTCTGCTACAACAGAATCAATTAGAACGTGCAGTGAAAACATATTTCGTTTGGTGGGAAATGATTTTTCAACGTCAATGTTACATTGAATTTTCTATTTTGATATCATCTTTTCGGATGAAAATATTTTTTTTTTCATCCTCCACCATCCACAATTCGGATGTTTATCAGAACGTACAATGCTCATCGATTTCTTTAATTTGGTTTATGGACTTAAAGTGGATTGGATGTGAATTTTTTCTGAACTGAACAGAAAGTTTGCAATCACAAGATCACACCAGTTCGGTTGTTTGTTTTCGATTAGATGGACATCAGGGGGTATGACCACTGACCACGCGAAAGAGTTATATGGGAAAAAAGAGTGTTGTACCGCACGCTCTGTGATTTCTAGCTAGACCAAGGAGATATTAAAGTCTACAACGACATTAAAAACAGACGATTACCTCAATCTAGTGTTTGCTTTTATGATAAAATATAAGTTAAGTCGCAAAGACAATAGTTTAATAGTGGAAAAGTGAGTGGTGGATGATCTGAGGTTAATGGTGCATGGGTTTTTCCTGTAGTTCAATAAATGCGTCACAAAGTTTCCTCACAAATTCAATGACATAGATCGTATGTTTAAGCAGTTTTCAGTAAAAAAGCATTTGAATGAAATTTTTCCAGCGCCGAAATTCTGATCTTATCTTCTAGTCTATGACACATCAATTAATTTTGCTCTTTAAATTTGGGCAGAACTCATTGGATAACCATATTGCAGAAGGAAGTTTGCACAAAAAGTTTTTTAAGATATTCACCACCCTTAATTTTTGAGATTTTATAGATTTTCAGGGAAAACTCTGGAAATTTATGTGGAAAATGGGGAAATTGAAAAACGTTTGGTCATGTAAAAAAAGTATGAACCTTTACCTTTCGTTTAAGCCCCATATCGGCATTCTAGCATGTACATAGGCTTCACAATAATTCATCAAAATGACTCTTACACTAAAATCTTTGGTGAGAGGTTGTGGGTCGTGTGGTGGGTTTTTTTTTGGGGTGTTAATCTTTTTGGACTCAGTAGACCAATATTATTCACTGGTCTAAAGCGCAGCATTAGACTATGAAGTGAACTATTTCTGTTATTGCGTGGCAAAATCCGGTTTCGAAGCCTATTCGAAGAGCTGAACTTCAGATTTCGAAAGACGTAGTCGGGTTCCTTAGTGATGATCACCTTATGCAGGAACGCGGAGGTGAGATAGTCCCAGTACACGAAAAGACTATTTCCCAAGAAGCCTATGTAGATGGCCACCAACAGAGTCATAGCGGCCGATCCCATAAGCGAGAAACGAATGCAAGCATTGAAACATCTCTCGAAGATACTCTTAGTCCCAGATGGGGTAACAAAAGAGCCTTCACTAGCAACTCCCTCGTCTTGACGGGTAGAAATCGAGCACTCGGCCACATGTTTCTTAGGCCAGCAAACACCTTGGCTGAGATTTTCCTAGCATGACATTCCCAGCCCATGCGACTGTCTAACGTCAGACCCAAGTTCTTCACGCTATCGCATTGTCTTGACCGAAACGATTCAAAATCAAATTTGTAGTGTCGCTTTCAATTCCTCTTGAGCTTGTGCCAGAATTAGAGTACGCAAATTAGCGATATACCGTGCAGCGTATACATTGACACTTTTCGTTATATTTGACTGCGCCAAATACATAGTTTCGACACGATCTTCCATTGGTGCAACTATTTCCATTGTTTCTGGGGTTTCTTTTTGCCAAAAAGTTTTTGGATCAAAGTTGAATCGAACTCTAACTGCTCCGAAGCAGGATTTGGTGTGGAATCACGAATATGATTTTCGTCGGCATTGATTTCACGGTCAGTGAATTCGATCGATGAAGTCCAATCTATATTTCAATTGTACATAAAAATGGCTTTACTCTTCCCTTTCACTGTCTTCAACCTGTTACAGACGGCAAGCATATGACCAGAATTATCATCTGGTCTATTACTTCCATAGATCAAAGTAATGGTTGATTTTAAATCTTGTACTTCAATTTTTTTAACATGCATATTACTGTATAAGATTAAAAGCGGTATGTGACAGGTGGCTTTGAAGGCATCGAGATACATTCAATAATTTGTCTCCAAACTAGAAAATTCGTCCTTTTACGAAATCTTGCATAAAAGTTGCGATTGAGTTACAAACAATTTTTTTTTTTTTATCGATGAAGAACCTAATTATAAGACACTTTGTCTCGTATCATATGCCAAAAAAAGTTAAAACTTTTTTTATAAATCATTTTGAAAGTCACTAAAAACACGAAAATTCGAATCGAAATACAAAAATTTTTGATGACATACTGTATTTCTATTCGAATTTTCGTGTTTTTAGTGACTTTCAAAATGATTTATAAAAAAAAGTTTTAACTTTTTTTGGCATATGATACGAGACAAAGTGTCTTATAATTAGGTTCTTCATCGATAAAAAAAAAAAAATCAATTTCAATTGTCGTTTTCCGACCCTATTGAGCAATCTTCGTCGAGCAGCTAAACGTTGTTCCTCGAATCGAAACATCACAATTCCCTAATTTTTGCCAAACCTTCCCTTTATAGGTAAATAATGTTGACTAATAGTGACAGACGGCTAACTATGATTAGCACACCATTCACTTTTATATATTTTTCTATTATGGCTACCGTGTGCCAATTTCCAAAGTTGCATGGTGCCAAATTACTCTTCAGATGGTGAATCTGGCACTGTGCTAAATTCACATTACAGTGGAAACTGGCACGCATCAAACTTGCATGGTGCCAATTTACCCTACCCCTTATGTCAAGGAAAAAAAGTGAAATCGAAAAATGTCCATTTTGTCTCTCACACGGAGTACTTTTTTGGTAAGTGGAAATCAATCATTAGTCTCTGAAATGACGCCATTTTCCAGCGAGAGGTAGTATTCCTGTATACGCAGTAGATGAACATTAAAGTACTCTCCAACCGATTTCCGTAAACTGATAAAATGAAACTCCATTTTTGGCACTTTAAAACTAAACTTAAAATTTATTCCTTCAACTTTGAGTCATTCGAACTGAAATCACTTTTCTCTTCATGCGTAATTTCTTCGCCCTTGTCGAGCTCTTCCAACTTTTCTTTCACATTTTCCACACTTTTGTTACTAACGTCGCCACCCTCCGCGAGTGTCTCTTTTTCCAGATTATTCCACGGTTGCAACTCACCCGATGCCCATATACCATAGATAACTGATGTTAGCGCAAATATTACGAAAGCTGTCCAGAATACAATGCGCCATTCATTCATCAAAGACTATAATAACGACGCGAACTATTAGAAAATTTGATCTTTATGGATTCGGAGAGACGACTTACATTCGGTGTTAGGACTCCGACAATGTACGGTGCCAAAATTCCATTGATACCTACAAATTTAATGAATTCAGATTTAATGAATTCGACGCAACTATTGGACATTGTCATTTTCGTTACCTCCGACTCCATTAGTTATCGCCATTATGACACCAGCAAAGTTTGGTGCGAGATCCAAATTATTGACTTTCAAACCCGAGTAGAAAGTTCCCATGAAGCCCATGCCAATGGTGAATAGAGCCACAACCACAAATTTGTTGCAGCCCGCATAAGAGGCACCAATTATAAAGCAACCAGGTCCAACAGCAGCTAAAGCGGTGGATTGAAAAGCGTTTTAATTAGGTCGAGGTGGAAAAGTAGTAGACAAGTCTTCAGTCGTGTTGTGTTAGCCTAGCTATTGAGAGCTTCCGAAAGCTTGGAACTTCAATCTAATCCGATTTTTCGTCGGAGATGCTCAAAGCTCTCAAAAGCTCGTTATAAGTAAAAAGCTAAGGAAGCCTTACCCAAGATCGTGAAGAATTTTCTGACGTTCGTTATCGACATGTATCTTTTTGCAATTATGAAATCACTCAAAAACCCGGTCAATTGAGCAACGATCCACATAGCAAGGTAAGGAAGCGCATTGTAGAATCCATTTTCTTTGATCGAGAATTTAAGAACGTCGTTCATATACTTCGGAAGATCGGTTACCATAATGAAGAATCCCCAATTGTGTCCCAGCTGAATGAAAATAAGCAAATTCGAATCAGTCGAATAATCAGTCAAAACTTGGTTTCTTATTTCACCTGTGCAAAAATCAAAGCAATAACAGCAGGACTGCTGAGTATATGTCTCCATGGTACGGCTCGGTTCTTATCTCGTTCTATTTGTCCCATTTCTCTCTCCAAATGTTCCTTCTCTTTATCGCTGACGAACGGATGAGAATCTGGGTCTTTGTAGCATATTAGTGCCTTTGGTGGATCAAGACTCTGAGATAGATGGATTTCCCTTCGAAATGTGACTTAAACTTACAAAGATTACAATCCAAATGAATGAAATTCCACCGAAAAAGTAGAACACCGATGCCCATCCATCGTACGCGCTGAGGAGAGCACCAGATACTAGTGACCCAAATATGGAACCGATCTGCGTATAGTCAGATTGAAGTGCATCCAGCTAGAAACATATATTGTGGAAGTACCTGAGCTCCAGAGTATGTTAGAGTACCCATTTTACTTCGTTCAGCCAATGGAACCCAAGCTGCTAACAGTGCATTGCATGATGGAAAAATTAATCCTTCGCCAAGGCCTATAATTATTCGCAGGGTGATCAAAGCTGCAGCACCGCCACTTTCAACACAGACGGGTGTAATGAGGGTGAAGAATGCCGCTACAGTCATACCTAAACACAAACATGTTTCAACTAGTTCCCTAAATCGAAGTTTCTTTTACTTACCGACGAGAAGTGTAATTTTTCCGCCATACCTCGATGCTACTACTCCACCGGGAACGTGAGTGATAACGTAACCAATGTAAAAAGAGGCTAAAATTACACCCTGTAGTTCTTCCGACCAATCAAAGTCCCCGCCAGGTTTCTAATTTTATTGAAATTAACTGAACGTAGTCAGTTACGTAGTCATCACGTAAACCTAGATTCAACAACTTACACTGTCACCAGGCGTACCATTATCTTCGACAAGACATTCCTCAGCTGAAGCACTGTGGCCATGACTTTTAACCATTTTCGTTATTGACAACGACAATGACGTGCGAATGGTGTAGGCCAACATAATAGCCAGAAATCCCATTGTCGACACAATCAGTCGATGTGGGATTATGAAAACTGTAAAATGGAATAAAGTGGGACTATTAATAGAAAATTGTCAATCTAGTGGTAACGTTAAAGGGCCTATTTTAAGGAAATTAAATTTCCAAAAATTCTAAAATTTTTCCGTCACTTTTCGTCGTTTCATCTAAAAACACAACAGATTGCATCGTAAATGTTGTTTTTACTGCCTTTTTAGTTGTTTTTCATGTCTTTGAGCTTAACTGATTACTTCGGAATGAGATTCCTTAAATTCCTTAAAATAGGCACTAAGTGTTATGCATATCTATCTTCAAACTTGTCAAATCTGCTACTTCTTTTGTTAAAAGTAACCCTCATTAGTTACATCAATTATTTTTATTGTCGCTGTCGATAAAAGATGACTAGCAACCTCGCTAGCTACTCTTAAAAAATAAGAGTCAGTTTTGTAGGGTTCTTGAAAATCTTTTACTTCATCAGGCTTAACTTACTTCATTTGACTTCATTTCTCTTGTTAAAGTATCATGGTTGAACTAACTTCTTTGTTTCCATTTTAACGAATGAAAGACGTTGTTACAAAACACAAATGCCGCTTTTGGTATAAAATTCCTTTCAAACATTTCAGATGAAGTGTATAAATACAAATAGCAATTTATTAGACAGTTTCCTCAACTGACGTATAAATTATAAGTCAACTTATAATTTCAAAATTATAAATAAACTTCCAGAACGTCTTGTATTAAGATGTGACTTATTATTCATTTGCGCAAACTGTCTTTTAAGACACACAAAAAATTTCATAAATTTAGTATTCCGGTCTCAGAGAATTTTTCTTTTATTTCGATATAAGTAACAAATATGCCAAATGAATTGTTTTGTGGAACACAGGTGTTAATAAAATGACAATTATTGTTTGTTATAATGAAGAAGTCTATTCAAAAATGTAGAGCATTTGATAATAGAGCAAAATACAAAATTTAAGGAATATTCGAAATCCAAAATTTTCTTATTCATTGCAGTTTGTATTGGAAATATTGAGCCAAAGCAATAAAAAATAATTTAACATAAGAAGAGACTCATACAAATAGTGTGCATAATAGCTAGTTGTACAGAAACGCTTTGTATCTCTTCACCTTATTATTGAGATTATATTCTCTTTCTATTATGTCCCAATATAATAGATCGATTAAAAGAGAGGATTCGCCCAGTCTCATCAGCAGACACCTAGTTATTTCCCTCTTTCAGTAACTCTGTACACCGATAAATAGAGAGTTAGCAAAAGAAGGAAACATTCTATAAACTTTAAGAGCTTGAATCGGAATCATTCAGCAACCACAAAAGATTTCCACTGACTCAGGGATTCGAATTCGACCTGCTACAAGCGTGGTAGTATAGGACCTCTGAACTTTGTAGGAAGCAGTTTGAAGCCAAGTTTGAAGCCCAGCACGAGTATGATGTGAAGTATATTGACAAAAAAAAATCGACAGCATTTTTTTGCAACTATCAAGTTCCCTCTCGAATTTTGTAAAAGCAAGATTATTGGACCGAAATTCCTGCAAGGAACAGTTTTCGGTGAGATATAATTTACCTTATTTCCTCACCTCAAAAGGCGTTTTGTTGACCATTGGACGAATGACGTTCGTAGTGAGAAAAGTGTAACACTTTCTCTCTCACGAGGAGAAAGCAGAACTTTTCCCCCTTGAACTGTCACTTTGTTTATGTTTTCAAAAAACCGTAAATCATACCTCGTACGTATGACAAACGTTGTGCTCACCTCTGTAACATCTGTTCTTGAATTTTCAAAATTTTTACAAAAACATTTTTTGAGGAAAATTAGGGAAACTATGGTTTCCTATGATAAATATTTTTCCTAAAGATAGTTTGTTGGTCATAAAGTACGTAGCTCTAGTCACCGAAATCACCCAAAAAAATCGAATAATTATCGAAGTATCTGATATCCAATCTTCTACTTCATTAGTTTTAACATAATTTTTTTTTCTATAAAAGCGAATACTACTCAGAGATCATTGTTTATTGTTTGTCATAGTTTTCGATAACAGGTATCGTATCGAACAGTCATATGTAATAGCTCTTATTTCCCGAGCTGCCTTAGCAGTTACAAAACGTGAGTGACCGTATTGTAGTGGCCTTTCATTAATTATTGTGAAAATTCAAGTTTTCGTTTTGTAATATATGAGTAGTAGAACACGTCGTAAACTAATTCTACTCGGCTATTGCGAACTCTATCAATCACTCAATCACTTTCATCTAAATGGTTCGTTCAAATATTTTCTGTCTCACACGTTTGAAAGCTTTCCATTTCAACACTAAGGCAGAGGTCAGTTATGAACGGAAATCGGAGATGATGGCATGTCAAACCAATTCAAACTTACATTTCGACAATGTCTTCCGCCAACCCGTTAACATGGTTAAATTTATTTATTCAATATTGACACAGAGCAAATATATCACAGACTCGCGTGCAACAGTTAGAACACTCAAAACGTTTAATTATCGTGACGATATTCAAAATTTGTTCCAAATATTGTTCGATAACAATCACCCAATCACGAAAAAAGAAAAATTGTGAACCGTTTCCGATCGCTCATCGAAACAGTCTGAACGAACAGACCGCAGAACCGAAATCGGTAAAAAAAATATTGCCGCCACAATCATCGATAATCCGATAAGTTCAATTTTTGTTATTTATTGACAAAACGTATAACAATTAAGATGTTTATGATTTACGAACCTCCATAGAAGTTAAAAGTTATAATTGCTGTGGTAGCACTTGAGATAGTGTCATTTTTATTGCGATATAATTGTTTTAATGGACAATAATAATTGAACGGCAGATGCCTGCTGCCAGATATTATTTACTTTCGCAGAACATCACTAGTGGCTGCTTGTACTTATTTACACATACACGCGTGCGTCCGGTATGGCATAATTTTTTTTTCTATTTTTCTTTCAAGCGATTGCGACTTGAGACAAAATGTTATTCTTCTTAATTTGCGTTTATCGAAATTATCACCTTTTTGAGGTTTTGAATAATTAGATGGATCCGATACTGTTAGCAGGCAATAAAAAAAATCGACAACTGGTGTCGGGGGCTCCGTTAGAGAACTGGTATATTGGTGTGTAAGAGATTTACGATTTGTTTTCGGTTTAAATTTTGTTTTAATTCACACAGTTATGCGTAACACCTTCAGCTAAGTAAACATTGATGTAGACATCTTCAAATATTTTCGGTTCATTGGTGAACTTTACCACATATTTTCCGGTAAAAATTCCTCGTTGTAAGGTATAACATAGGGTAAACAAGTTCGTTACTAGCCTCCTTTTATTTTAGTTGTAGCTTTTTCAAGCACACATTTGTGAGATTTTTCACTTCAGTTCTTGCAAACTGGAAGATAGCAAACTGGCATAGATATCAATATGGACAACCTTAAAATGTAAAAAAAGTGGTATACAATCTATATGACCCTGTACTAAGTCCTAAGGTTCAAACCCTTAAGAAATCTCTCAAATTGAAGAAATCTATGTTGAACACGCCATCTGTGATTGACAACCACGACCAAATTAGAATAAATTGGATCTGATTATTATTCTCTTACATAGGCAAATGAACTGATAACATATGAAGTAAAAGACTTTGTAAAAAACTTCAGAATTTTATAGACAATATAGACAGCCCCATACGAAGTCAACTTTCATAAATTCCTATTTAAACAGCTATATACCGCTATACTTACCTATATTTTCCTATAAATAAGCATTTCACAGATGAATATGCTATTATATAGCTCTATATGCCTGTACATAGCTCAATATAGGTGAATATAGATATATATAGATGTCCATATATGGAATGCCTGAAACACCCCACACACATAACAAATTATTTCCATGCTAACAGAAACACTCTAAGTACCATTTTTCCCAAGATATATCACTTTTATTAAAATCCAATATGGCCACCGGCAGCCATTTTGTTAGGAGACCGGAAATTTTACCGACGCTTTACATTCGTTAATACCTTTCAAACAAAAAAAAATCATGAAATTCGGTCAAAATTTACTCGAGAAATTGACAAAATACTCCACGTTCACTGTACTTCCGAGTAGCCAGATAAGAGCTCACTCCAAGAGACCTAGCTCACGCTCCGGAGAACATAATTTCATAAAACTTTTTTTCCCTGGTCAATACCTATCTAATAAAGCTAAAACAGACGAAATATGTTCAAATGTGGCCGACCTACAAGCAAAAACTGCTTGCCGCCCTGTGCCTGTTTCACACCAAGGGGTCTAACTCACGAGTCGGTCATCCGATTTCCATAAACTTTTTTTTTTGTCGATCGGTATTGTAAATACCTTTTATTTGACGTACCACTTACAAGTGTAACGTTTGAATGTCCGGAGATATCTTCGAAAGACCGTAAAGCACTTATTGGGCCACAGCTCGGGAGGGGTCGATCCAAAATCACTCATCTTCGAACTTAGCCTGTCTTTTGATATTACCAAACGGGAAAAAAAAAGAATTTTCAAAATCGGATGCGTTTTACTCAAGTTATCGTGCAGACGGACAGACGGACATTTTTTTTCACTGATTTGGCATCTCTAGACAACCACAATAGGTTTCCCCTTACTCAGGGAGTCCAATTCGACGTGTTACAAACGTATGCGTAAACCTATAAGACCCCAGTACTTCGTACGGGTCTAAAAAGATTGAATGTTAATTATGTGAAGTGCTTGTCGTTAATAAAAGTTTTGTAGTAAAATGAAGTATTAGATTCTTAGATGGATATGTCGAATTGAAGCAAAACATTGACGAATTTATAAAAACGAGCTAAAATAACCTTTTTCTTTGACTCTTTATACAAACGAGCTAAAATAACCGTTTTCTTTGACTCTTTATACAAACGAGCTAAAATACACGGTTTTATCGACTCTTTCTACAAACGAGCTTAAATAAACGTTTTCTTCGACTCTTTATAGAAACGAGCTAAAATAAACGTTTTTTTCGACTTTTTAATGTGACAGAGAATAAGCGAAATATATGGAAATCAAACAAATTTCGACTGACTTTACCCTTAAAATAATGTCGAATCCTGACGTTCCTACTACTTATTTGTTCAACACACTAGACATTTCTTACATTTTTGGCAATTTTTTCGGAAATCATTTGGACTTTGAACAAGGTTGAATTCACCAATGTTCCGTTCCTAAGAATAAGTTACGTCTTCGTGGTCCACTGTCTTCCATTTCCTGGAACTACAATACTGCAGTGAATTCAGACGACTTTTCAGGTTCCCCCCTGGCTTTTTCTTATGAGTTGACTTACTGTTACCTTAATCATCAGTAGAATCAAGAAGGGAATAATTGAATGATAATAGTTTTATTGTCTACTATGTCCTAGCCGACAGAAATACATAAATAAAATACGAAATACAAAAATATCACATTGTCATATGAAAAGAAATCAGTCGTCCGGTAGACGAATGCAAAAATAAACACCGAAAAATCAGTGAAAAATAAGATGCGAAATAAAAACCAAAAACCACTGCCGGAGCGAGGATGCAAAAAATGAACACAATTATAAGTTGATGAGTCAAAAAAAATAAACAAAAACAAAAAATATCACAAAAACAAAAGTAAAAAATCGATTTAAAATCAAAAGCCTCTAGCAAGTCGCAAATGAGCCAAATACCGATTCATCAAGTTCCGAAACAAGGTGGCGGAATTCTCTGGATGGTAACGTCGGGTCCACGTGATTCGCCGCCAAATTGAATAGGCGGCAAGCGAAGTTGAATGGTGAATTGGTCTGGTATTCTCGTCTGTACGTACCGACTGAACTTGACTTGACTTGACTTGACTTTATTTACTGCAGTCCATGCACTTCTAGAATAATAGTCAGTCAGGTAAAATATAGGTAAAACTCGCATTCTACTGAGTTTATGACTAGTATTAACTACAATAGAATCACTGCAGCCACAATCACCACGAAAAGTCAAAAGTGAGCAATAAAAAACCCGTAAAATCGTATTTTTCGCACGAATTTAAAAATTCTATAGTTTTATTGGCATCGTATTACATATATATAGCATCGAACGGTTGTAATCATTGTAAATAGACCACTTGTAAAAATGGATGATGAGTTGAGATAAAGCGATTAACGAAAACAAAATAAAAATTTAATTGGGACACAGTCTACAAAATGAAATGAGAATGCAATTTCTACATTTCATATTTATCTTATGATATCGCCTTTTGTACATACAATAGTAAAAAGATTATTTTTATCGCCTCGTTTTTGGGAACATTCAATTATGTATACTGCCACCATTTTTTGGCATTGACAATAACCTCATTTTAGTCGAGTGTATCAGATAGTTTACTTGTTGATATTTCTTTTTTCCAAATGACAGTCATGTCGACACCGCAACGCTTCGTCTGTTCAATATTTCATCATATGTTATTGACAGAGGCGACAAAAAATGAGGAGGAGGCTGTAGCTCTAGCTCTGTATGTACCAAATTAAGTAAAAGATTTTCTCATCAATTTCTTGAAAGTGCTAAGTTCAAACGAAGCACTAGAAAACTCACAGTTGTTCAATGGTTGATCTTCTCCACCTCGCCCACAAGGCAATCCGCCTCTGCCAAATATCTAGATGTTACTGATTTTAACGAATTATATGAATACTTCGACGTATTGATGTAGAAATGTTCAATAATTACTAATTCCATTACATTGAGATTGTTATTAGATTATCGATACATGAGACGGACAATCGAGGCTTGCCAAGATGACCTCTCATGTATCGATATACTATTTTTAACATCACAACATGGCGTGGTCTTTGGCGCGATAACTTTAACTTGTCATAGCAAATTCATCGACAGAATTATTATAAGTCTCTGCTGATGCTGAATCAACTAATTCAATTACAATCATGAAGCAATAACTGAATTTACAATGTAGCAGGGAGTCTCTCCAATTCAATAGCTTATTGGTTAACTCGTATGCTTCCCACTATTCGAATGAGTTGCTAGTGTAAGAGTTGCAAAACTCAACCGCAGACAGATTGGAACCGATAGTCAGATTCGTTTCATTTAGGAGAAAAATCTTCGCTACTGGTAAAGCTGTAATAAATATTATGCACGTGTGACAAAGCGGTCGAGGCTTGCCGAGACGGCTTGTCATACGTGCATATTCTTTTTTATCTACCTAGGTGAAATAATAGCAGTGAAAAAGTGCTACTATTTCGCCGTCGGTAGATAAAATAGCGTATTCACCTCTGTCCAAATGTTTATTTAGACACTTGGGGTTATACCATTCGCCTTCGGCTCATGCAATAACTCCCCAAGTGTCTAAATAAACATGTGGACAGAGGTGAATAATCTACTATTACGTGTTACGGCAAGTTTCATTTTCATTTACATTGCCTAATCACGTAAAGCATTGTACTTACGAGGTTCCAAGTTGTTATTTGACAAGTGGGGAATACAGCCCTCCCCTTCGGGTCGGGCTGTAACACCCCACTTATCAAATACACAACTTGGAACCTCGGAAGTAATATACTATTATCGCATAAGCGAAAACGAGACAACAAGATATGCGAATGACACTTTGACAATTTACAGAAGTATAATGTTTGTTTATATATCCTAGGTGAATAATTTTTTCGGGGAATCACACCGCGTATGCGATAATATATATTATGCACCTGTTACCAAGATTGGTATTTTGACGTGTAGGACATTATTGCCCTAGCCGAAGGCGTGGGCTATAATGCCTACAGGTCAAAATAACAGTCTGGCAATAGGTGCATATCATATTTTATCTGTCGAGAACAGATATATCGAGATAAACAAAAACTCCCTAGAGGGATAAGCTCGAGATTATAGTTCTAGACAGATAAAAATATTTATCGCATACGCGGTGTGATTCCACGAAAAAATTATTCTACGTTTTCTCTCCCAGTAGCAAAAACCCAATCCCAGCAAAAAAAGAAACTATATCGAATGCCGCAAATGCATTTGAAAACGAACATTCGGTGAAATATTTTTTTATCACACCAAATGTTTATCATTTTATACAAATATGTTCATCTTTATAATAACATCAGTGAAAAAAAAAACTAATTTTGTCATCCAAAAATATAGATAAAAATTGACAAAATTGCCGACCACAAAAATATGTCGTCGATTCTCATGCATTTTTTATGCATAGCAAAAGAAGACAGGATCAAGCAACGTAATATTTTGTCTCACATAAAAGTTCAACTTTCTTGTAAGACAAATATTACGTTGCTTGTTCCTGTCTTCTTTTGCTATGCATATAAATCGACAACATATTTTTGAGGTTGATAAATTTGTCAATTTTACTTTTGTTTTCGAGATCTCAAAATTGTTTCTTCCCCCGAAGTAATCCATGAATCGTCTGTATTCAATTCTGTTTGCATTCAATGCAACTTTTTCTAAATGACAAGCTCTGGAATCGAATACGCTAAAAAAGACTTTTAGTCCGTGGTACGAATAGTATTTTTCATATTGGACGGAGTAAAAGTGCAACGAAGTCGCACTTTTCGGGTCCTAGGTATGAAAAATCATATTCAATACGCTTCGAAATTCGAAATGTAGTGAAGCAACGCTCAATATTAATACAGAATGAATATTGAACATAAAACTAGTGTATGTTATTGCTGGATTTGAGTTTAAAATGACTTCATTATATCACATGACACATTTGGGAAATAACAAACTTAGAATCGAAAATGACATAAGCGGGGATGAAAAGAGAGCGAAAAAAGTGTCGGAGGATGTTGCTCTTTCGGTACTAAATTTGGTGAGTGAATGTGACGATTTTGGTACTCCAGGAAGAAAAATGTTTTTTTAAGCACAGAGTGCTAGCGATGCGAAAATCCTTATTTTGTCAAGCGTTATGAAAATGGCGTTTTGTTGTCATTCTGAAAAGCGGCGTTGTATCCAAGAAAAGCTCAACATTTACATGAACGGCGAAGAAACAAAACCCACAAATTCTGAAAAGCGACATTTTGGAAAAAAATGGCGGAGTCATCCATATTGGGTGAAAAAAGCACCATTTTCGCAAAACGCAAGCATGAAAAACGTTGTGTTCACGCTAGTGAATCGGTTCGAGTCAAGTGAAATGTAAAGCTTCAGTACTGCTTACCAGTTTCGCTCTTAGTATAGAGTGTTTAAGTGAGAGATATGGCGAAATTGTTCCATCTCGGGGTCTGCTGTCAGATTCTTTTGTATTATCGATGACAGCAGACCCCGAATTGATTTTCCATCTCGCTCTACTTAAACACCGTATATCATCATTCATCACATCCACTTATACAACCTCACTGCCTTATAGGTACCACTATAATTAGTTTATGCGTGCGTGGTAGTGGTAAAACCGTATAAACGCCTATAAGGCAATGAGGTTATAATATGAGTGGACCAGCTGCGGAAAATTGCGTATCAAATTTGGTTAGAGTTAACTGTATTGACGGCACCGTAAGGCCGAAAGCACATGAGCAATTTTTCGTTGATGGGATCGACAATTATGCTGCGTTTTCCTTCGTTTAGCCTGTGGTGAATAAGCATAATTGTCGAATACATGAACGCAAAATTGCTCTAGTGCTTTCGGCTGTTTCCAAACCAGTCACGAATTCTATTATAGAGTCGCGTAGTAATGTATTCTGCATCAAAATACATTTCCAACTAATCGGATAAGATTGTTGCGAATATCCTGACATTTGTCACAATGATATCAATTTCATGCCAATCAAAATTGTTTTTTTTTTATTATTTATTTCTTCGTGGGCATATTGTACTTAGCTGGTGATAGACGTAAATATCATATGTTCCTTATATATGCGCCCGTCAGTCTATCAATAAATTTGTTATAACCATTTCACAATGTCGAAAATAAATTCAATGTGTCAGCTTGATTGATACGAAACCACAAACCCCAATCCAGTCAAACTCAGTGTGTGGATCTAAAGGACGAATGCGGGAACGTGTTTCGATGTTATATTGTTGTTATAATTTAAACGTTAACAGAGTACTTATTTGCACGTATATAGGTCAAGAGTGGAACAATCATATTTTCGGGTGACTTTCGATAGTCAGAGGCGAATACGAAGCCTAGATAAATTAGTCATTGGTGCGAAGTTAATTAGTTCGGTGATAATCTTACCGGAAAAAACTATGAATCCTAAAAGTCCTTAAGTAGAGGTGCATTAACGTTCAATTTGGTTGAAGCGCAGACAATTTTACCACTAAGAAAATCAAAAACGAAGAAAGGCCATCCAATGCCTGTCATACGGTCCCTGATGGGACAAGGCACTAAAGACCTAGAGAGAGAAGCACACCTATCACTGTAAGGAGTTACTCTATCTCATCACTTAAGTTTTCGCAATATATGAATAGGAACCAAACTGCCGAGTCGTACTCAAGGTGAGGCCTAACATGACCTAGTGTACCCCTTCCCACAACTGAGTAGTGTTGGCCACCCAACTAACTTTTCATTCATTTTCCTCGTCTGCAATCTTTATGTTCCAGGTTCCAAACGACGATTCGAACCATTCAAACACTACCAGAAGAAAGTCAGATGCTCTCGCCTAAATATAGGCTAGATACATACACACAAATTCATTGCATTTGGGCTTCGTCATACGAGTCATTCAGTGCGAACATCGTTGACAAAAACCCAAATTATGAAGCTTACGTGAACTTTCGGAAGTTACCAATGCGATATCGTCGCTAGAAAAATTCCATGCATAATTTTCTGACATGGGAATCGAACTCGGACCCTGGTGTAAGGTTAAGTAACCACTGAACCGTCGCCTCCTCTGTCAGCAGTGAATTAAGTCAGCTTGAAAGTATGTTACTAGAGATTTGCACAAAAACGAATAAAAGTCTGCACAATTCAGGGAAATTTGTGGAAATCGATTCCAGCGTTCTTCCTAAGATAAGTACAACACGTACAGTTTATCACTTCCGCTCAACACTAAATGTCAACAACGCTTTGTTGAACGCCCCTGTTCCGATGGATAATAAAATGGTGAAGTTGGTTCTATCTTAATCCGCTAGCAACATCGTTTTGTCTATATTTACTTGACGGCATCGGTCATGTAATTTTAGACCAATTGAAATGGAAATTTGTAAATTATTTTCATTCTCATCACGTAACATTACATGTGAATCGTATAATATGCAGACAGTAGTACAATTATTTCAGATTCAGTTGGAAGTTTATATGGCTCTGTGTGTTTTATGTACGATTTTTGTAGCACTGCAGGGCCTATTTTTGTGAAATTGATTCTTGATAATTCTCGAAATTCAGGAAAATTCTCGAATTAGATTAAACATTGTGGGAAGGTCCTCAGAAGGTCCTCATTGTCAGGACAATTTCTCACACCCCCCCTGAACAAAAATAAAGTTTTACCGAAAATGCACCCAAAAATTGATTGCTGTTCTCAATAGAGGGACCCTAGAGGAGTTCAAAACGATGGTCCGTTAAGCTGGACCAGATGCTTCCCCACACCCATACAACTAACGAAAAAATTGTATGGGCTGGGGAAGCATCTGGTCTCGTAAGCTTTAGGAGTTTTTCGCTCCTTGGCTTCGACACTTCCGGTCGAAAAAGTTTTGTATGCATGTCTCCTTGGCCATCCACAGTTGATGATGTTCTTTTCGCAGCTACTGCGCCATTAGCTATTTCTTATTCTGTTTTCTCTTATCGAATAAATCTTTCGCCTTTTACTGAAGATTTCCGTGAAGAGGAGCGTTTTAATGAGTCCTTAGACATCCCTATACTCGGATCAGGTTCAGTGAAACATTCCGATTCATCATTATCAAGGTCGTCAGCCTAAAAATTCTGAAACATTCCCGGAATTTTTGAATATTCTAAGAATAAATCTTAAAAAATATGCCCTGTACAGGATAGATGTTCAGTCAGTAACTTATGCTTTTTACTGCCACTCCAATTTACCATCCTTTCAATTACCATAATAAAGTTTGCACTTTCTCAATGCATAAAATTTTGAGGAAAACTGCAAAATGCTAACTTTCGATTTGTACAGTGAACAGTCATCACGGCCAATTTAGTAACCCAAATAAATGCTTGGGGAGATAAGACCATACAGTACCGAGAAAGTTTTTTTTTTGTTAATAAATTGCTGAAATTTATATATTCGGATCAGACGAAGGCTAAAGCCTTGCACAACCGATTTCATATGGAAAACGTTCGCCTGGGCGACATTAAAAAAATTTCTTTCGTTACTTCTTCCTGTTGATTAATATAAAAGTTCAGTGTCATAAAATATATCAAAATGGTTTTATTACACATCCTCCTTCCCCCGTCTTCCCGTCTAACACACACACCATACCATGCGAGTAAACGCTGCAATTTTCATAAAAGAAAAATTGTTTCGTTTAACATGTTCGCATACCAGTAATTTTTCTTCAATGTAACAAACATGCGACACCATGCCGAACCCGAGAGCACTGTGTGTATAGTATATGCATAATAACGTGTGTGATTTTTTCTTCGTTCTGCAGAAAGAAAACATTATTCAAATGGATAATCCTTGACATCCGAGAAATTCGTGGAACGTGTTGATAAGATTTTCGTAGAAAGAAAATTTTCTATGTGTCGAATGGATCAAAAAGAGCGATGATTTGATGGAATATTTTTTTTCGCCAGCTTTCTTTTGTATGTATCCTGTGTATCCCGAATATCTAGTCGTAGGTTTTATGTGAGGATGTGTGTGTGTGCATACAGTTGTTTGCGATCGAATTACATGAATGGTTTGAAATTATTCAGAATGGATTTTATTGGCATTGGGTACCATTATACTCGTTCTCTCCATACATAGTTCTTCAGGATTGTTAAAATGTTGAATCAGTAAAACTTTATCAAATGATTGATGAGATGAATGGATATAAATCAGAAACTCATAGTCAGAACGTTTATTCTCTGAATGGGGTTACGATTACCGGAGAACGCGAGGGAATGTTAAAATAAAACGAGCCATCAGAACAGTCGGAGCGTTTGCTGCGACTGAGCCCCGTACAAACCCGTATATCTATTGCGTACGTGACCCTAGTGCGTCTGTCACCCTACTTTGACCGTAAGCCTATGCGCCGGTTAAAGTAGTTAAAGTAAAATTATTATGTAATGTGTACATCTTAGAAATTGCGCATGGCGCAATTACGAAGCCCCGTACGACGTTCCTTTCAAATAAAACAAAAATTTCAAATAGCCCTAAAATTTTAATTTATTGAGTATAAATACACATAGGGCCTAGTATCGGCCTCAGTCCGAGGATCCAATTTTTTTTTTTCAACTACATTCTATTCGGCCTTTGATTACCTTCCAAATGAAACAAAAATTACGAAAAACGGATGAAATTTGCTCGAGTTATATGTAAAATACACATAGGGCCCTAGTAGCGGCCTTAGTCCAAGGACCCAAATTTATTTTTATTTTTCAACAACATTCTATTCGGTGTTCGATTATCTTTCAAATGAAACAAAAATTACGAAAAACGGATGAAATTTACTCGAGTTGTATGTAGAATACGCATAGGGCCCTAGTAGCGGCCTTAGTCCGAGGACCCAAATTTAATTTTTTTTTCAACAACATTCTATTCGGCCTTTGATTACCTTCCAAATGACACACAAATTACGAAAAACGAATGAAATTTACTCGAGTTCAATGTAAAATACACATAGGGCCCTAGTAGTGGCCTTAGTCCAAGGACCCAAATTTAATTTTTTTTGAACAACATTCTATTCGGCCTTTGATTACCTTCCAAATGAAACAAAAATTACGAAAAACGGATGAAATTTGCTCGAGTTATATGTAAAATACACATAGGGCCCTAGTAGCGGCCTTAGTCCAAGGACCCAAATTTAATTTTTTTTCAACAACATTCTATTCGGTGTTCGATTATCTTTCAAATGGAACAAAAATTACGAAAAATTTCAACCACATTCTATTCGCCCTTTGATTACCTTCCAAATGACACAAAAATTACGAAAAACGAATGAAATTTACTTGAGTTCTATGTAAAATACACATAGGGCCCTAGTAGATTTTCACTTCTAAGGCCCTAACTCACGGTCCACACACCCGATTTAAAAAAACTTTTTTTTCCTGGATTGATATTGACAATACCTATCATTTGCCGTGTCATTTACATTTCCATCGTTTATTTTGCCATAAATATCACCAAAAGACCTTAAATCACTTAGGTGGCCCTAACTCACGAAGGGCCGACCCGAATATGCCCATCTTCGAACTTAGCCTTACTATTTTGACTATCTTTCAGGGAAAAAAAAATTTTTGAAATCGGATTTGATTTACTCAAGATATCGACGTGACGGACAGACGGCCCAAATTTTTATTGCCGATTCGTCATCTATGAACATAGGCAAACACTTTGCCCTTACCGTCTGCTTCGAATTCCATCAATTACACACGGCATCGTAATCCTATAAGCCCCTTCGTACTTCGTACGGGGCTAAAAACTGAAATATGAAAGAACTTCGTGTCGTTTTTCAACTTTTTTGGGTTTCCGAGTTTAAAACTAGAGTGATGTTGACGAGTAGTTGTTCCGGTCATCAAATGGTCTCCATTTTGCATGTTTTAGTACATACCAGGGATAAATAGTTGAAAAAATTGTCAATTTCTTTGTAATAGATTTTACAAGCTGAGCCAAAAGGTCTGTCATAGATTTTTTTTGTAAAGAAAAGACTGATTAAATAGCGACCACTTCGGAGAAAGTTCATTGGAATGTCCCGACTTTGCTGGTGGGTTCGTTTTCACTACCTCTACGGCTACTCCAAAGTTCAAATGGATTCAATTCATTAGTTCTTTTAGAAAGGGCTAATAATTCGTAATAGACAATGATGTTAAAAATAAATGAATAACTTACATGTTCAGTCCAGTAATACAGAAAAATAAATGTTAAACCACATGAAGTAACAGATTTAACGAGCAAATTCACTATTTGCATTTCAGCGAAGTTTGGATAATTTTAGGCCACTCAAAACGAAATAATTTACAAATTTATGAAGAAGAGAAGTGGAAGCTGCGGGAAAGTGTCTTTATAAATAAAACTCGACGAGATATCCATTCCATGGGTTTATTGTAACCTTTTATAATGCGTTTTGACAATTAAAAGTGAATTGAGTTGTCAGCATCTTCAAGAACTTTGTTCTTCTGATACGCAGTACACTTTACCATAACCAGCTTGGTTTCGTCACACGTAATGGCTTGTTTATGGTAAGAACCGACTTCCCGTTGGACTCTAATGGGTAACGGGATCACAAAACTCGCCTCTGGTTTCGATTTGTCGCTTAAGTCGGCGTCAGATAAGCGATTTTGCAACGAGTAAAATGCCGGGTGTTCAACAGGCAATCGATCCCCGTTTTCCAATCGGAATTCTCTGAGCAGCTGATGGGGCTTCAATAGAGCAGCTGGCCAAGTATACTCGACAGTCAATGTCATTCCATCGTCAGACAAAACAAAATTGATGTCGCGACTGCCTGTTACCGTTGGCACAGCAACACAAACTACATCGTGTTTCGCATCGTGATCAGTATATGTCCAAGTTATGTATAGGGATAGTTTCGAGCTTCAATCGAATCAACAATGTTCACAAAAACTGATGGGGAACGGGTACGGGATCCATCCGTCGAGCCACACAACTCCGGTATATTTTCGTCTTCTTCTTCGTTCGTTGCATTCGGACGAGGGTTGTACTTAGCATTTGTCTTAGGTGAAGCTGAAGAAGAGGTATTTTTAACACTAAAATTTGACATAAAATGAATCTGCTTCATTTACCATATAAACCATATTTTGCCTTGGTTATTCGGAAATGCGCGGCGAAAGTCTTGGGTTGAAATTCTTGGAACATTGGGACACTTCGGCGGACGGACGCTGCAGTGTCCGTACTATCAATAGTTCCATTTTCAAACAATCGGTTTAATTCCCGTTGCGCTGGTCCTCCTGATTTCCACAAATGCGGGACTTCAACAACTTTTGCCGTATTTTTTCTTATGGGAGCCATTACAAAACTGAGCTCTTTATTTATTTTCACAATTTTCTTTTTAACTCACTTCCGTAACGCTCGCCAATATAACGCCAAATGATTATCATGAATCAATTTTATTCAAAGTCTACTATGATTCACAGCGAATGTCATTGTGCAATATGATCAGATCATAAATATAATTCAACAATCTTCTATTGCTTCCGTCCTGCAAGTTCGATTTAAAAGAAATATATGTGTGTATTACGTACATTGTGTCAATTAAACGTTTTGTGCCAAAACAAATATGCCAGGTAAGTAAAAAACGTTTCAATGATTTATGTGCCGTCAATGAAAATCATAACCATCAATGCAATGAATTTGCGTGAAGTTATCGAGAATTAACATTCATTGTGGACATTGCCTAATTTATTCTATTTAGCGTAACAAAGTGAAATAATTTACTGAAAATTCAAATTTGAAAGATTCATGCGAATAAGTTTAAACATCTGACGCTTCAAAAGCTATATTCAAATACCAGACAAAATTGTTCAAAAAGTGGACGCGCTTTAAAGGCGTACATGTACTGTATGCCATAGGCAATATTATAGCCGTGCCTTTATGCCCACAAAACTTTGGAGTGATGTAGTGGCGAAACTGTATTATAGAATTCAACCAAAATTCACTGTATGAAAATAGGCCACGACCTTAGAAGGTCTGCCCCATAAAAAGTTGAAAAAAACGTATTTTTCAACGAATGCGGACTCAACCAAAAGGGCATTTGGGGTGCTATATAGCACCCCAAATGCCGTTTTGGTTGAGTCCGTATTCAGTGATTAAGGTAATTTTTTCAACTTTTTATGGGGCAGACCTTCTAAGGTCGTGGCCTATTTTCATACAGTGAATTTTGGTTGAATTCTATAATACAGTTTCGCCACTACATCACTCCAAAGTTTTGTGGGCATAAAGGCACGGCTATAATATTGCCTATGGCATACAGTACATGTACGCCTTTAAAGCGCGTCCACTTTTTGAACAATTTTGTCTGGTATTTTTATTATTGTTTGATGTGTTTGATTCAATTCGATTCAAAACGATTCATTCGAAAATGTTATGATATGAAATTTTCTTATTTTCTTGTTGCCATTTTGCAGGATGTTAAGAGCCTTGAACGAAATGATTTTTTAATTGAATTTTCTTGTTGAAAGTCATTTTCATCAGAGTAATTTTGTATCTCAACAATGGAAACCATTTATTTCAACCTTCTTATAAAAAATAAGTTGATTCAACCGTTCTAAACTTGACAAATTTAACAAAAAAACTTTTTTATATAACTCATATTAGTTATACAAAGTTTTATTTACATTCGGTAAATATCAATTATTCGCACATAAAAGCATGGCTGAAAGTTGTTTTTAGTATCAAGTCCATAATTACATACATATTGGTGTCATTACACAATATTTATTACAAAAATAACGAAACCAAATTATTTTATTGAAATTCAATTTATTTTACTTTAAGGGTTTTTTCCTTTCAGCCATAACTTCAAGTACGTTTTTGAGTATTGGTAACAGATACACAAAAACGAAACCAAAGGAAAACGAAAATACACGCCAAAGACGTTTTAAGTCTTTTTTTGGCGTAACACCTCGTGTATGCTTCCTAGTTTGGAATAAAATTAAATTCGAAGCTCCATCTGGTGCCGAACCGAAGCATCTTTTGTGGTGCTTGAATTTTTTGAAACAATATCCAGCCGAGCACACTCGAAGAGCATTGCTGAATGCTGATGAAAAGACGATTAGAAAATGGACGTGGATATTCATTAAGCTTTTGTCCGATATGAATACGGTTTGCTAATATTGCATCTGTACTTTGAGCGTTTAGTTTTAACAACTTATTTTCTTGTCAGATTGTATGGGAAAATCGTTACATGGGTGCAGTACAGGGTCAAACATGTTTTGTGACATTGGATGGTGTTGATTTTTTGATTTTGGAGCCCAAACCATTCGATTCGCGCTGGTACAGCCACAAATTTCGTCATGCTGGTCTCCGTTATGAGATTGCATTGAACGTTCGTACTGGACACATAGTTTGGGCATTTGGCGGATATCCATGCGGTGATTACCCAGACCTTAAGTTATCACGTGAGGCATTTGTATTTCTTTTGGACGACAACGAGCGCGCATTAGCTGACAAAGGCTACCCCGATGATTCATTTTTCATAACGCCCAAAAATGGCAACAATATTAAACACAAACAACTTATGAGTCGCCATGAGACAGTAAACAAACGACTGCGACAATTTCAAATTTTAAAAATGGAATTTCGTAACGACCGACAAAAGCATCCCATGGTGTTTCATGCAGTGGCGAATTTAACGCAGCTGATAATTGAAAATGGAGAACCCTTATTCATCGTTTCTTTAAATTAATTTCTACATTTTGAAATTGCATTTAATAAAATTATTTTAAAAAAATGGTTTTTGGTATTTGGGCACTTTCCCGCAGCTCCGTGTTTGAAGGACGCGTTGAACTTCATTTTTCCGTTCATTTGTTCACCTATTCATTCACTCAAAATTCAAATCCTTTTTGCTCGTTTTTCCTTTTGGCTTTTTTACGTGTTCCGTGCATTGGGGAGAATGGCTCCGTGATTTCAGAAAGGTAAAATTATTGTTTGGCAATTTTCTGTGGTGAGCAATTGCTTATATTTCCGTCAATCAATTGGCATACAAACGATTTCAATTTCAATACTTCTGCGTTGCGTTAAGGTATTTACGCAATGTGGCCAGCCCTATAGGTCCTAATCTGAGTCTGGATCCCAATCTGGATCCCAGTCGTCACCATGTTTAGCAGCATTGTCCAGTTTCTTTTTTCCTTCGATGAATTCTCGTACGACCCAGCCATTATTGTTCAAATTTTGACCGTAGAAAAAAGTTCGACCACCAATCGAATACGGCAATAAAATGTGATACGATACATCGAATTTGCCCGAATCGGTTACATCACCCATTAATCCACCTGGTAATAAATGTCGAATAACAAATTTATCTGTGACCAAGTCTTCACTAAAGAGGTACGTTTTGCCGTTCAAACAAAAATGGAATTGAGCTCCGTAAGCGGCGTCAAAAGTACCAGAACCGGTTATTTCACCCACTTTTCCGCCGGCTAACATTTTTTGTATGACCCATTCATTACTGGTCAAATCTTGCCCGTAGAAATACGTTTGACCGTCCAATGAAAAAGAAAATTGAACCGAATAGTAACTCTTCAAATTACCAGAATCGGTTTCTTCGCCCAATTTTCCACCACTCAACACTTCGTTTATGTGATAATACTTGCCAGTGTCGCTGACACCCGATTGTCCATACACATAAACTTTACCGTCGATTAGAAATGGAAATTGAACTTGATAGGCTCGGTCGAAACAACCCGAATCCGTTTCCGAGCCCAGTTTTCCACCGGATAGTATTTGTTGTATGAACCATCTGTTAGAATCTAAATTCTGACCGTACAGGTATGTGTTGTCGTCCAGTGAAAATGAAAACTGAACCGCATAAAAGTGACTGAAACTTCCATCTTGGAATTGCGGTTGGAGGTTGCCATCTGATCCCAATTCTTTGGTGAACCAATGCCCATCATACGGAGTTTGTGCATAGAGATATGTTTTTCCATCGACCGAAAAAGTAGATTGAGCTGGATATGCACTTTTGAAAAACCCGGAAGCAATCACATCACCAACTGTTGCGAGTTCTTTGTGACCGAATATCGAAACAATTGTGCAATATAAACAGAATATGACTCTCCAAATCATGCTGCGTTGATCGTAGTTCAAGATTACAGAGAAATCGATATTGACATGTATGTCTCTTATACCATCTAGATAAGTCAAAAATCTTATCACGAAATAGTAATAATTTAAGTCGAATTAATGGTAGATCGTAAAACATGTACGAGTTCATGACACCAAATCACGTCTCTGAAGTACACGAAAGGTGGGATTAGTAAGAGTAGATTTTGAATCCATAAACAGAAACTTCGTGCCTGAGCACTATGCGCATCTAATGAAATCGCTCTACGGGCTTCGTCCTTTTTACTTTCGGTAAGGCAAATCTTCCTCTAGCTACACATAACTACGCAAAGGAGACCTAATTCCAATATTTACACTCACCTCAAAATAGTTAGCAATAAATTCATGTTTTTGACTGTTTTTCTTAAATTCCAACAGTTCCACTTCTCACACACTCTGCGCACGTATTATGCCAGTTGTCTTACTCTACGCGTGCGATTGTAAGCAGTAAATCTGATTATAAAGAGAATCACACTAACATAATGAAACATGTGGAACGTGTGCGACAAAGAAAACAGAGAGTCGCATGAATATTTCTAGTTATTTTGAGTAATATCTATATCTTTGCACTGACGTAAGAGAAACATTCTAACAACGACTTTCGTTTTTGAGCGTTTATGAAGTCCCTGACGAGAAGTGTAGTCCTAATGTATTTCCCATATGTCAAACATTGACGCCTATGGTTCCAAATGAAGAATTCAATTAGAAGAAACGACTTACATCGATTCTGTCTGGCACGACCTGTTACAGACGGCAAGTATATGACCAGTATAAGTCTATTACTTATCTTAGCTTATCATTATTTTTGTTGTCGTGACAATGACATAATAGTGGGAGTAGTGGAACAGAAAGGGAATAGTGGGAATTACTCAAAAATTATGATTCAAAGATCAACGAGAGATCTTCATCCACTAAAAAGAAGCAAAACCCAAAAATCTCTGCCAAGAAGTACATTTCCCATCCGTATCAACCACCGGCCTCTAATTTCACTTCAAGGACTATTTGAAAATTGAAACTGCCGAATGTTGTGTTGGCTCCAACGATTATAAAGAATAATAGAAAACTGATCATGACGAATCTCAAGGACAAAAGAAATTTGAAGTGCATAACAAACTCTGCATTCGTGGTACGGTGCAATGATTGTGATTTGAAAAAGATTCTCCAGACCAGTGAACACGATATTGAGCGAACCATTAAACATCATTTATTTAACCGAAATTCAGAATTAGCAAGACATTGTAACCTCTACCAACATACGATCAACTCAAACGTCCCGAAGAAGGATATTAAGCAACACAAAACAAAATGGGATACGACCCTAGCACGAAACACTTGCGTATAATCAAGCAATCTGTATTGCAATTAAATGTAGAATTCAACGAAATAAAAAATGAATTAAATTAATCAAGCTTCAATCAACTCCTATCAATCTTTAACCAATTGCAACCAAGAGTAAACGCGTTACCCTGAAATTCAATTCAGTAATAACCGAACTATGGACCGTTATTTTACTGCGTAGCTACGGTACAATTTCGTGGTAGCGGAAATTCCAGTGCAATTTCGTGGTGGTGGTGGTGAAGGCTTCAGTTTGATTTGGTAGTGAAAAATCCAGCTCAGTTCTTCCCAATCCATCACTGCTAAAGTTCCATTAATTCCATACAGCATTACTTGGCAATCAATTACGTGCCGATCTGTTCCGGAAGCCGTTACGAAGAATTTCACGCATAGCTGTAGCTTTCAATTCCGTGCTGGTGAGCGTCATGAAGATTTTCGAAGATGCACAAGGTACGCGATCCAGCTGTGTTTGCTTTAAAGAATTATTTCTACGAGCGAAACTCCTCCCCAAGTAGCATTTCAGAAAAAATAACTTATTCGTTAAAATAACGTTGTAGCAACGTTGCCACAACGGTTGTGCAACCGTTGTTGCCCGGTTATAGTTTAACCTAGGTCAATTAACCGTTGGATAACCGTTAAACAACGAAAAAGTTAAAAATTATAGTTGCTCTACCTTAAATTTTTAACTTTTTCGTTGTTTAACTGTTATCCAACGGTTAATTGACCTAGGTTAAACTATAACCGGGCAACAACGGTTGCAAAACCGTTGTGACAACGTTGCTACAACGTTATTCTAACGAATAAGTTATTTTTTCTGAAATGCTACTTGGGTCATGATCATGCCCCCATCTACGTTAAAAGTGGGTTTCTATTCTATTAAGATTTCTTCATCACAATTAGGCCCTTTCTATGATATCATAGACCTTTTCCATTCAAGTGGCTTCTAATAATATTTCAAGAGAAAGCCACTCAGCTGTCTTGTGAAAGGACATAGCTGAACAACTGACGAGTGCTAGCTTGCCTAGCCGGGACCACCGTTACAAAGTGTCCTGAGGTCGAAACAGTGTCTTCGTCTCGATAGGAAATCCTATCAATATCACTGAACGTGAAAATTAGGCATTTCAGCACAGCTATAAGAACAGAATTGGCATTTGAATGATAAACAAGGCATCAGAACAGTCGGAGCGTTTGCTACGACTGAGCCCCGTACGACCCGTAAACCTATTTAGCCCGAAACCATTATACGTCCATAGCCCTAATAAGCCCGTAACCCTTATTCGTCCGATATCAAAATGCTTCCGTAACCTTATTGCGTACTTGACATCATTGTCTATTTTTGCAAATTGTAAACTGTAAGCGTTCGTCTTTAAAATTGCGCTTAGCGCAATTACAAAAGCCCGTACGAAGTACTTCTCAAGTATAAAACAAAAGTTTACGATGTAATCTTAGGATTCCGAATTTACAACTTTTTTTTATCCCAATTTTCTTTCGGTATTGAATTATCTGTCAAACGAAACAAAAAGTAGCAAAATCTGATGAAATATACTCGATTTATGTGCAAAAAACACTTAGGGCCGAGCAGCGGCCTTAGTTCAAGGGCCCAAATTTGAAACTTTTTTCGCCACGTTCTTTTCTGTATTATATTACCTTCCATAGAAAACTAAATTTAGCAAAATCGGATGAGATTTACTCGATTTATGTGCAAAAAACACTTAGGGCCAAGTAGTGGCCTTAGTCCAAGGGACCCAATTTGAAACTTTTTTCGCCACGTTCTTTTCGGTATTCAATTACCTTCCATAAAAAACTAAATCTAGCAAAATCGGATGAGATTTACTCGATTTATGTGCAAAAAACACTTAGGGCCTAGTAGCGGCCTTAGTCCAAGGGCCCAAATTTGAAACTTTTTTGCCATCATTCTATTCGGCATTCAATTATCTCTCAAATGAAACAAAAACTAGCAAAATCGGATGAGATTTATTCGATTTATGTGCAAAAACTACTTAGGGCCGAGTAGCGGCCTCAGTCCAAGGGCCCAAATTTGAAACTTTTTTCGCAACGTTCTTTTCGGTATTCAATTACCTTTCATAAAAAACTAAATCTAGCAAAATCGGATGAGATTTACTCGATTTATGTGCAAAAAACACTTAGGGCCGAGTAACGACGTTTCAGCCATCCCAACAAGCCCACATTGCATCTTACCCAAAAACAATGTTCAGCAACTTTGTTCTACTCGTCAATACCTTTCATTTGATATATCACAAGCAGGTATTGCGTGCGTATTTCGGTAGATATCGGCGAAAGACTGAAAAACACCTATAGGGCCCTAGCTCTGGAAGGGCCGGCCCTACCATGCCCATTTTCGAACTTGACCTTACTTTTGTCCATACCAATCGGGGAAAAAAAGAATTTTGAAAAAAGGTTGTGATTTGCTCTAGCTAGAGGGGTCACAGACGGACGGACGGACGGACGGACATTTTTTTTATTGCGGATTTGTCATCTATGAACATAACCAAATGCTTTGCCCTTACTGGCTGCTTCCAATTCGACATGTTACAAACGGCATATTAATCTTATAAGCCCCCAGTACTTCGTACGGGGCTAAAAACGTGACTAAATCTAAAATCAAGAATTACTCTAGTAAAGTCATTTGTTACTTAAGTGTCTGAAAATATATAATCAAAAAAGAACCCCGCCAATCCAACCGACCACGCAGACCCCTAAATGACCTTAACGGAGTTTCATATCTGAAAGGAATGAAAGAAGAGTGCCAGACTTCAGCTGGATGAACTAATTTATCAACGTAACCATCGTTTCGATTCCTATTCCTATTACGTTGCAGCTTTTGCGATTGATGTTTAAGTATTCCTTGTGGTTTACAATCAAATAGATTAGGAGAAAATTTCTCTGTTGATTTATTTGTTGAACTGCAAGTAAAACCAAAACTACAAGATCCCACTATTATGTCATTGGTTGGTGACCAATAGAAGGAAATATTACGCCAATACATGCACCAATAGACGCCAATTGAAGTAGGTGGGACAGAGTCCTCTCGTCTTACGAAAGTTATTTGCAGAAATGCTTGCTTTACATTGGGACTAGCAGAAGCATTCTTCAATAGTACAAGCGTGAAAATTTAGTCGCTAACTAACATTCATCATTCGAGTTTCGGCGGTGCATGCGGAAGTATGCTTGGATGCATTGGATGTATGCTTTGATGTATTCCGTCTGCCAAGTATAACAATAATCTCGAGCTGTTCAATATTTACAAATCTTCAAACATTAAATCATCATCAAACGAACATGAATTACTCTAACATTACAGACGTTCAATGGTTTGTGATAAATAGATTTTAATGAGAATTCGTCGTAGACCGAATATTTTGACGATGTGAAAATGTATGATTTATTATCATTTTCATGATCTATGCCATCATGTTGACTTCATAAATGTGGAACAGTAAAACATTTTCGCCGAAACGACAGCAATACCGAGAAATGCAAACATTTGTCCTTCACCTACTTTGTACATTTAGTCGTGCGTTGTGCTATATTAAAATGTAAATTTCGAATAATAAAATCTAACTACGGTAAACATCACCAAGCTCACCGTGTATGCCTTTGATGTTCAGTTGTTCACGCATGCAAATAATGTTATCTCTTGAAACCGTAAAACTTTTGAATTAAGTTTTCCATTTTCGGATACCATAATTTTCAGATACTTTAATGAAGGTCAAGGTAAGTTGGAAAAGGTTACTGAACACAATCTGAAAAATGGGAGTGCGAATATTGAGAATTCAGTACGACTGATACTGACATTGAGGACACAGTTCGTAGAGAACGTCGGGAAAATGATGGCAGAATGGATCCTTGCAAAATGTTGACAGAAAATGCATATCGTACATACTCAACTCAAAATAGTTAGCAAGAATATCATGTCTTTGTTGGTTTTTCTTAAATTCCAAAAGTTCCATTTCTCACAACATACATTCGGTGTTCAGTACGAAATTTGTCTTACTCGACGCATACGCGTGTAAGTAGTAATTTCAAGTATAAGGGAACGACTCATTACTCGATGTCGGCTCGAAATAACACATTCAGACGCCCCAGCAAAGAATGTCCTAGCAAGATAGTAAGGTAAGCGAGGTAGTAGCTGACCGGCTAAGCAATTTTTCAACTTTGGTCATCAGTATCTCAGGATGATTTCGATGAAGCTAAGTTTTTCCTTCGTCAGAATTTAATTTGATCTGTTCCCATTCCGTAGAATATAAGAAATATTGACAATTAATTAATTTTTATTGTAAAAACCTGATTTTACTGAAGCACTGTTTTTGATGCAGTAGCTAACCACTAAAAAACGGATGTTTTTATACCTGACCAGTCTTGTTGCAGTAGTTGACCGCTACAAAATTAAGACATTTTTCACATTTTTCGCAATAATTTCGCATTATTCGACACATTTTCACTCTTAATTCACTGATATTAACCAATTTCAATGATAACAAGAATAGACCGGCTAAAGCCTGGTGAGGTCTTTTTTCTAATTTCTGTTTGGAACTACCAAATACCAACTATTTGACCTACCAAAACTACCACATTTTCGAATTGCAATGTTAACTGTGAACTATCGGTTATCAAATAACAGATAATTATTATTTGCCTGGTGTTGATATGCTCATGGTGGCTTTGCAATTTTGAATGTCGATCCAGCTCACAACTACCAAAACTACCGACTACCAAATTTTCGATTTATAAATAGGCGAGCAGTTAGAATAACTTCGTCAGTCGGTGCGTAGTTCTCGAATAGTAAACATCTCTTCCCCAAAAATTACGTTTGGTAGTCAATTATAGCCTTGGTAGTCCAACTACCAACTACCAAATTTTCGAATTGCAATGTTAACTGTGAGCTATCGGTGATCAGATAACAAATAATTATTATTTGCCTGGTGTTGATATGCTCATGGTGGCTTTGCAATTTTGAATGTCAATCCACCTCGCAACTACCAACTACCAAAGCTACCGACTACCAAATTTCCGATTTATAAATAGCCGAGCATGTAGAATAATTTCGTCAGTCGGTGCGTAGTTCTCGAATAGTAAACATCTCTTCCCCAAAAATTACGTTTGGTAGTCAATTATAGCCTTGGTAGTCCAACTACCAACTACCAAATTTTCGAATTGCAATGTTAACTGTGAGCTATCGGTGATCAGATAACAAATAATTATTATTTGCCTGGTGTTGATATGCTCATGGTGGCTTTGCAATTTTGAATGTCAATCCAGCTCGAAACTACCAACTACCAAAAATACCAACTACCGACTGAGAGCTACCAAAACTACCAAATTTGTGGAACAGACAGACAGACGGACAGACAGACAGACAGACAAACCGGCCATAATAGGGTATTTTTTCTAGAAGAAAAAAGACCTAAAAACTCATAAAAACACAAAATATCAACGAATTTTAATCACATCATTTTGTACACAACAATGCACATGGAAGGTGAATTTGTCACATGAAGAAAAATGTACGGAATTTGGTGCGGTCAACTACACAAACATGGCATATTTTTGATGCAATGTTTTGACCACCATGTAATTAATCAAATATTAACTTTTAGACGCTATTTATGTTAATAATATTAATTGTCGAACTATTTACTACCTAAAAACACCAAAACTTTGTTCATTAATAATTCTTTTGTCAATAAAAACACCGATCTTACGATTTTCTTAAGAAATGTGCAACTTTGTACTGAGATGGTGCGCTGGTTTCATTTTATGGTTTTATCAAATAAGTAAACATAACAATCGCATTATTTTCATGAAAAAATTAATCTTTAGGCTTGTAGAGAGAGATTGTATGTCTATCTACAATAAAACACTAGATGTGTCTTCGGCCGAAGCCGGGAATGGAATGAATTGTATTTCGAATGAACTCTGTATATAAAGGGAATGCAAAGGCAACATGATGCAAATCAATTCAATGGCAATCTTTGATGAATGCATATTGTGGAATCACCACAATACTTCCCCCGTTGGAAAAACTTTGAACGGTCCGTTTTGATTCTGATGGTCTGGTTCAATTCACTCGTGAGCATGAACATTTGTTTTGAGGGTTGAGCAGGATTTTCCATGGTATTGTGGTTGCAGCAGCTAACGTCTAATGCTGGCAGGCACCGCAGTAGGGTGTATTGATTGTTGAGTGCTCCAAATCGTATGGGTCCAAAACGATGCATGTGACGAATGTTTATTTGTTTATTCCCACAGACTCAAGAAGTTGCTTTAAGCAAGTTCAAGTTTGAAAGAGAATATATTTGAATTTTAAAGAAATTCCCTTTAAGTTTTTAGCTAGTGTTGATGTGTTGTCAAGACTAGAAAAATACATAATTTTAATCTTGATTAGTGAGTTGACTGTAATTTAAGAGTCTTCACGTAAATGGACTAAGATATTGGAATGTTAGTCGATTTGTAATCTAGTTTTCAGTATGATGAAAAGTAGGTTGACAAGAATTTAGGGTGTTTGAAATTTTGATTTTATTGGAAAATTAATTTGCAATACAGTTTGTGTAGAGTGATGCGTAGTTCAGTCTACGAATTGTTCTTGAGTTGTTGTTTAAAATGGTTTAACAGTTTTGATATAATTTGACTGATCTGCAATTTCGTCGAGGTTTTAGCCTCGATGATTGACTATAGTGAATTGACTTAAAGGGTGAATCCACTGTAGGTTTTGGAATTTTTTTAGTTTGTGGAAAGAGATGTAAATGTTTCCAAGTTGTACTGCTCTGAGCAAGGCTCTGAGTTGCATAGAAGACACGTCTATGTGCGAAATAAAAGGCATGCAGTAAAATACATTTTATTTCGACTGATATCGTGATGTTGGATCCGGTGGTTGTGTGATATCAGATTCTTGTTGTTTGGCAACACTTTAGAGAATTTCTTTAGTGGTGACAAAGGTCTTTGTACAAGTTTCTGAGACTTGTAGAATGTTAAATCATTTCTGATTTAAATGAACAATCGGATGATAGGATTGTTGGTTGTCAAGTGTACGATTACGTCCGTAACTTGAGTTCAAAAACTATTGGCTATTCCTTTGTAGCAGTTCTGTGTCGAAACTGGTAAGGATTAGTGAGCAATATTTTTGAATGGAAAAGAAATGTCTAGTCAAACATGTCTAGTCATATAGAATTCTTTAAAAAAAAATCCTCTACAAAATTTATTGTCCTGCGCAACGTGACGGGGTATAAGTTCTAACAGTACGTCGTTAGTGACTTTCCGAAATAATGTTTAACAGAGTGAAATTAAGTAGAGTAGCAGAGTGATCAAATGTTATGATAGCAGCTGTTCTCGTTAGAAAACAATTGCCGACTAGTATTTGACTAGCGATTTTGACTAAAAGCTCCATACCTTAACTTTCCATGAATGACGCAAATCTTTTATGTTTGGTGATTCGAATTCGAAAGGTTGATTTGGTTGAGGTTTTGTTTGCTAAAGTAGTACTGAAATTTTGAAAAGGAACTACATAAAGTTCGTTTGAATAAATTTTGAAAATTTTACTGAAATGATCTGATTGAATTCCGAATGAATCGTTCCTACACAGCATTACCTGGAACTAGCGGAACTAGACAACCAATTTATTCAGTGAGTCGAATAAATTGGGGAAGGCAACCAAATACTTTAGTTATAAAATTTTAAATACATTCTGAACGAAATGTAGTTGTAGAAAACAATGTGCAAGTATTTTGCAGATTTAAAATTTATATGAAGATTGACTTGTGGCTTAAACTTCAATTCCGAAATCATTTTTTGATTGGCAAGTAGCAATGAACTGTACGCGTGTAGTAAGGGTACTAGAGGCGCAGTGACAACTTTTGTGTTGGTCTGAATTGCTTAATCATAACTTAAAGATAAAACTTAAGTCTAAATTTACTTTCGTGCTTATCGTTAAGTTTTTTCTTAAAAAACGATTTAAATTTTGAGTTGTCAACATTCAAGTGATCTACTTTGGGTTACAGCAAAGTGATTTGAGTGTAGAGTGAATGTGATGTACGTCATGTCTTAGACTAAGTGATTTGCACGTAGTCAGGTAGCGACGTTGAGATACGTCTGGTTAGACAAAATTCTGACAGCTAAGTGTACGTGTAAGTCTGGTTGCGAAGTATGTTTGGTGTTGAGAGTAAAAGTGTGAATGTGTTGAATCACTTTGCTTTTAGTCCATTAACATTTATTTGGTTGGTTCAGGGCAATATATTGATATTGTTGACCAAAAGTTTTAAATTTTATTTGTTTTTGCAAATAAAACTTAGTTGTGCCATGTGTGACGACTGTGGTTCTTTTTTTTTAAAAAGCGAATCCATGCAGTCCATGTTGAAACATGCAAATTATAACCTTGCTGATTAGCTAAAGTGTTTAATAATTTGGTCGTGGTATGGGCTTAATTTGTGTAAAGGAATGTTCCTTTAAACAATACCAATTATTTTACCATGTTGGAATGTTCAAGATGGTTAAAATGTTAACAGACAAATGAAATTTATTTTGAGGCAATAAACCTGAAAATTAAAGTTCATGTTGGTTAAGTGATTGCCGGACTTGAAATTTGTTCAATGTCGGGGTCACCAATTTGTAGAGAGAGATTGTATGTCTATCTACAATAAAACACTAGATGTGTCTTCGGCCGAAGCCGGGAATGGAATGAATTGTATTTCGAATGAACTCTGTATATAAAGGGAATGCAAAGGCAACATGATGCAAATCAATTCAATGGCAATCTTTGATGAATGCATATTGTGGAATCACCACAGGCTCTAAAGATTAATTATAACGTTAATTTGCGTATTTTCATTTATAATTATTTTCCAAAACTGATAAATAATGTAGCTGGTCAGGTACACCTGCACGGTCAGCTATACCCTCGCTTACCTTAATTTACTATTATAGACAGCGAGGGAATTACCATTTTAATTATCGAGTCTGTTCCTTGATCTGAATATTTTCGTGAAAATTTTACAAAATCTTGGGCTTCGTTTTGTTTAAACGTGAGTTTAGCCATAGCTAGTCGTTTTTTTCACATGTGCAGTGTGATAGTTACTTGTTCACCAATAGAAAACATAAGTTCGAAATTTCATTTCAAGCAGAGCCTTTTTTAACATACAAAGTCGGAGGAAAAGTGCACCCCAGTCCCCTATCAGTGCACCACACTTTTGATAAATGCACCCCAGTGCACCCCACTTTTTATAAATCCGTCCAGTGAACTTAATTGCCACATCGTTTCTTAAAACTTTGCGCTGCGATTCAAAATTTTCATTCGCTGTAATCCAAAAGTTTCATTATTCGAATTCACAAAGCGCACCTCGGCGCATACATCGACCAATGATGCGACCCTTCAAATCACGTTAGAAACAACGACTCAAATAAAAATCATCGCGTCCGATTGAATTTGCTATCGATTATCAAATTATGCCCACCAATTACCCATACCCAAGCGTACTATTAGTCCGAAATCTTCGTAGAAAATGTCTGAAATTTTAATGAAAATTGTCCGAAAAATTCAGTGGGAGGTCTGACCTACCTTCACAGCTGTTAACGACAGTGCCGGCTTAGCCTATGTGCTAAGCCAAGGGCGCTGGGAATAAGAAATGGGGTGCTGTAAATGGTAGCTGTAATACGAAGCCCAGGGCGCTGAAGAGGTGCCGGAAACAGAAAACAAAAAATGTAAATTTTATGATAAACGTCGGCTTTTTTGTGAGGGCCCTTTCGAGAAAAAAATTGGGCCCTTCGGAAAGTTGTGCACCCCAGTGAAAAATCCTTATAAAAGGCACTGATTTCAAGTGTAAGAAACGACTGACCTGACCACTGTTTCGATCTGAGAGATGATTTAGGTGCATTTCTCAATGCTGATTAAAAATACTACATCTCATGACTATTCAATGTGATCGAAAGTATAGGATTTTTCCTCAATGTGTAGCATGAAAGTAACGCTCCTAAGCGTACCCAAGCTTCATAATCTGAGTAGTTGAGATGTTTGGTGCCCTCAACGGAACGTACACAGAAGACTGACATGAATGACGTATCCCATTCACAATGAATTCGGTGTAAAAATATCTGAAGTCTAACTGTAGGAGCAGACATAATCAGCACCACACGAAAAATCCTAAAGGTTTGCTAACCTATAGGCGTGATTCGGAATTCAAAAACGTGTGGTCCACACTAACCAACACCCACCCGCACTGGCCCGCGTGGTGTTTCATGGCTAAATACCGCTCAATGGGAGGCCTACATCCAGTAGTTGATTGTAAAGGCTACAAATTAATGAATAAAGGAAACTGAAGGTAGGTTACGTCTAATAGTACCAAAAGCCTGTAGATTTAAGACCGCGTTCGTATTTTCCCGAATTTTATTATTTCCTTTCTATGTATTACTATACACACCCAAAATTTAAAGTACATACCGTCTTCTACTCAGCAAATTTGCACAGCTATTTGTACAAATAACTGTTTTTTTTCAACAAAACAAGCAAACTTGCAAATATTCTCAATGTCAGAAACAAATCCTAATTTTTATCTTATCTTAAAGCAGAAGGAAATGACCCGCCATTGTTAAGTATAAAAAAGCGAATTTCAGCGCGGTATTCAGTCAGATTTCATCTACATAGTGAATAAGTGAACAATGAAAGCTATTCAGAGCGTTATATTTGTGACTCTGGTAATTTTGCGAAGAAAAGACAGAAGAGTGTAACTTTGTGCGGTTGAGCAAAATAAATTCAAGGCTTAAATGAATTCCGAAATTGTTGGCCGCAATTGGTCTCATTTTCACCAAAACTTTCTATTTTTCAGTGCTTGAGTTTCGGGAGCTGTGACATTCCTGGCAGATTAGTGAGGGTTTCGCGTATTACTTCCAGGGTCGCTGAACCATCATGCCTCAACTTAGTGACCCCCATTTGTAAAGATTGTAACACGCTTCTGGTGCGGATTTACTTTCGACGCGAAATGCCATTGCTGTAACTCTTTATTTTACAGAGATGTTTGATGGTGGACCCAGCACCGGAAGTGCCATGTAAAACACAGTATCCCGATAGACCTTTCTGTCACAATGGAGCATGCGTTGCTGAAGCACAAGGCGATTGTGTGGTTTCCACTACATTTACTTGTACAGGCGCCGGATATTATCCAGATCCATTAAACTGTTCACGGTATCATTTGTGCGGTGCAAATGGTGCAACTGATCCCGATTATTCCTTCTATGAATGTCCCGTTGGATTCGTATACAATCCAGCAACAACGATGTGTAAGCTGTCGACAAGTGCTTCTGATTGTGCTGTTGCTGATTGTTCCGCTGATCCTACCGGTTATGCGGTATACCCTGCCGATAACAACATTTTCTTTTACTGCTCAGCCGATGAGGAACCGAAAGTGTTAAAATGTCCCGTTAACAATGTTTTTGATCCTGCCTCTTTCAGCTGCGTAAGATTTATTGTTAACGGAGCTTGAACAGTTCATTTCAAGCGAAAACAAAATTGTTTTTTTTATGACAGGTATTCCAATGTTCCCGTGAAGGCCGTATCGCTGATCCATCAGACAAGAAAAAATTCTTTGAATGCTATAAAAATGGAGCAACATACATAACGCTATCGTTGAGCTGTGTGGATAGTTTTGAGTTTGATGCTAAACTAGAGCAGTGTGTCAAATCTGCGGTACCAGCACCACCTCTAGCACCCACAGTACCGTGAATTATTTAAGGAATTGTAAAGTTTACCGCAATTTTTAATAAAATGGAATCTTTACAAATTATGTCTGCGATTCACAAGACTCTGTAATCTCTATTTAGAAAATTGAAATATTTTTGAGTAGAATTTATGCATCGAGGCAAATACTACAGTTACATTACAATGGTAAGTAATTTTTTGCCGAAATTTTACTCTCCAGTCCAGCTGCAGCTCTTGTGATTGTTGACGGTCAATAAGATAATCTTATGTCTGGTTAATTAACCAGAAATTGCTTCAGATCTCCTGTTTTTGCTTAATATTTTCCTTCTATCAGGACATAAAACTTTCTTGATTTGAACGTCCTTAATGCCAGACCCGCTTCTGAAATCACTCGATAGGCTCTCAGCGCTTTGTTACGTTAGGAGAAATTGTTCATTAACACTGCCTCGAACACTGCTCTTCTTCGAGAAAATTCCTAAAAATCGAGAGAATCAAATCTTAGAAAATATTAGAAGATCGAAATCAAATTTTAAGACCGTAAAAGCGCCTCGATAAAATCAAGGAAATTTTTCTCAATGATATACAGTCTCAGTGTTTATTAATTCGGTAGAACTAAGGTGAAATGATTGGAACGCATAAAACCCATGCACTTCATCACTTTTGCTGGGAGTGCGTCATAAGACTCATGAAAAATTAAAAACTTATTTTGAACTAAGTTCGGAGTAAAAAAACTTGTACAAATGGACAGCGATATCAAGCTGAAGCGATGAACTCTGTCTATGTCGTCTTTTGTAAGGCATCTCATGTTAAACTAGTGAAGTAAAAGATTTCGAAAATGATAAGTTCAAACGAAGTAGCAGATTCGATTTTTTTCCTGAGGTCGCCAAAACACAAAGCTATATAATGTTCAACATGAATTATCTAACACCACAATCGACAGAAGCTCAAAACGTAGTATTTGGAATTTTTTTTCATAAAATTCAGTAAAAAATTCGTATTTCTTCAACACTAAAGAAGTTGGTCTTCAAACGAGGCTTCCACAACTGCTCTTGATCGTTGTATTGAGATGCAATCAACACCAGAGTGACCTTGATACGGTTAGAAAGCGCCTTTCCAACATGATGTTAATGGTGATGGTGAATAGTAAAGGGTTGGGTCACGCATCAAAGAGATTATAATCTAAGAAATTCCTTCAAGAGATGTTTCAAGAAGAAGATGTCGCCGGAAAAGACTTGAAGAGAGCTGCGACTGGGGTAGGTCTCAACATTTTTTTAAAAATTAAACACATCCTAGGTATATGCAGTCATATTATTCTCAGTGAAAGCTTAGGTATGTCAGCACACTTCACCGTTTAAGCCTAAAGGTTTTTTTGTTATTTTGAAAACGACGAGTAAATGGAGTGTAGTGCGATTCATGCTTAAGGGCACTTACATCGTGTAGTTCTGAAAGAACAGGTTAAGACAACCATGAAGGCGGGCGACAACAAATTTTAAAAACAGATAGTGTGAGAAATTAACTTGAAGAAAATATTTTTCTCGAAAATTCAGAATTTTGTTTTTGTTCAGTTCCATTTTACATATAAACTTCGCAGCCGTTGACGCAACTGTGTGTCATCGCCTTCGTGATCAACTCAGAGTTGTCTTAACCTGTTCTTTCAGAACTTTGGTCTTAACCTGTTCTTTCAGAACCTTGCGTTTACTCACCGTTTACGCTACAACAATGGTAAAAGGGAGATAGAGAGCGAGAGAGAGAGAGAGATCATTTTTCATTATTTTCTTTAGCATTGAGCAGAGGGAGTGTAGGGTGTTTCGTGCTTTAAGCTTCGCATAGAAATTTCTCTCAAAATCTCTTAGAAAGAACTATTTTCAGAAAAGCAACAATTTTCTTTTCGCAAATATCAAGACAATAAAATCATTTGTTTAAGAATTTTTACGTCGAAGTTTCGTTTATCTAATTTTAGCTTTCAAGTACATAATTGTTCGTACAACAATTATATTATAACTGGATCACAAGTTTACTCTGTAAATCAAACGTAAACAAATGTTTCTGAGAAAATAATTTAATTTCGGCAACGCTATGCGGTTAAACACCCAAATTATCTTATCTCGTGTGCCGAAGGATAAAACTTTGGCTTATAAAAATCCAAAATAAAATTAATTCAAGACCAGTAACACGTGAACCAGTGAAAAATGAAAGCTATTCTCAGTGTTGTGTTTGTGATTTTGGTAATTTTTCGTTCAAGATCACTTTTGATGTACCATAAAATAATGGAAAAAAAATTGCACATTTTTAGTGTTCTAGCACTCTGGGAAGTGCTGACATACCTGGCACATTAGTTGGATTTTCTCGGCTTGCTTCCAGAGTCGCTGAACCATCATGCCTCAACTTAGTGACTCCCATTTGTAAAGATTGTAACACGCTTCTGGTGCGTATTTACGTTCGGCACTAACTGCCATTGCTGTAACTCTTTATTTTACAGAGATGCTTGATGGTAGACCCAGCGCCGGAAGTGCCATGCAAAACACAATATCCCGATAGACCTTTCTGTCATAATGGAGCATGCGTTGCCGAAGCACAAGGCGATTGTGTTGCTTCCACTACATTCACTTGTACAGGCGCCGGATATTATCCCGATCCACTAAACTGTTCACGGTATCATCTGTGCGCTGGAGCTGGTGCAGTTGGTACTTCTGTTGCCACATATGAATGTCCTGCTGGATTCGTATACAATCCGGTAACAACGATGTGCAAACTATCTACAGAATGTACTCCGGTGGATTGTTCCCCTGATCCTGCAGGCTATGTTGCATATCCTGCTGACAACCGGTATTACGCTTATTGCAGAGCTGATGATGTACCAGTAATCTTAAAATGTGGAACTTATTTTGTGTACAACACCTCGACGAAAGTCTGCGTAAGGCAAAAGTTTCGGATTTACAAAAGTGCTAAGTAACGACTCCCATTTTCAATTAGGTTTTTCATTGCCCGCGGGAGGGCCGCATCGCTCTTCCATCCGATACGAAGACGTATTACGAATGCTACTTGAAAGACACGACTTATTATTACAGAATATCGGAGTGCATCAACGGGTATGTGTTTGATCAAACCACTGAGCAATGTAAGCCTGCATAAGGACGGAAATGTTTAAAACAATTGCTTGAATATTGTAGAGCTCTTAACACTTATGTAATCAAACAAAAAATGGAATGCTTCCAAACTTCAAAGAAGATTTTTTTTTATTTGTTCATTTTCCCAATATGGAGACTGTGTTTCTCCTCTTGGTCTCATTACTAATATCAGTGGAGAACTTGTCCTGAGAAACAACATTTGGAGATCATCACAAATTTCAAGGAACCTGAAGATTCGCGTCTTCAAGACAAACTGTTATATGCTGTTATATGGCTTTGAGACGTGGAAAGTGACGAACTCGATAGCATCACAGATCCAAGTTTTAGTCAATAAATGTCTAAGACGAATTCTGAAGATCTTTTGGCCGAACGTCATGTCAAACGAAGATTTGTGGCGCATAACCGGTGTTGAGAACATGGCATTAATGATCAGGAGAAGAAAGTGGAATTGGATAGGACACACTATACGTAGTCCCAGTGAAGACATAGCGAAAGCTGCGCTAGATTGGAATCCACAGGGAAGAAGGAAGAGGGGTCGTCCAAAGATTACGTGGAAAAGGACAATCATCGAAGAATCCAAGGACCAAGGAAAGACTTGGAACGAAGTGAAAGCCTTGGCGCTGAATCGTGTGCGATGGAGGTAATTTGTTGCCTTATGTTCCCTCGCGGAGTAAGACAAGATGATGATGATGATGACTTGTCCTGAGACTTTCTTAAATAGGTGGTTAGTCGAGAAATATGAATTACCCTCACTTGGAAGGGCTGACATTTAGGGTTTAGCAAAATGTCAGGATTCGGCACATTTCAAGTGAATGCGGCAGTGGGATTAGGTGACGAGTATTTTCGCCCAGGGAATTATCGCCCAGACCGAAAAATTTAAAATCTGTATTAGAATTATGTCCCGGAGAACTATCACCCAGGAATTTTCACCCAGTTCGATTGGAATTATCACCCGGGGAATTATCGTCCAGGAATTATCACCAGCAGTTCGTAGCTGAGGAATTATGGCACAGTGAATCATAGTCATGCAATTGGGAATTATCACCCAGTGAATTACTGGGCACGGAATAACATCCACATTAGACAATTGTGGATCATCTTGCAGGCATGCACAATTAGCACAGCCAATTGTGCATCATCTTAAATCGATGCACATTTAGTCTAACTACAGTTAACGACATCTTATGATTTCCATGTTTTCAATGAATTCCACACATTCCACACACTCTGTATCAGTATGGTCCGCTGTGGTTGCCTAGGTTGTATATTATTAGGAGGTTGGGCCAACAGCTTTTTTTCGTGGTGGCATTAAATCAAAAATAACTGTTTGCTATTGTGTTGCTGTTGCGTTTCAAATTAGTTGAACTCTTCGCTGTGACATTAACGCGAAAAAATAAGTGACCGCTGCGAAGAATTCACCTAAATACAAATTCAGATTCAGATTTTGTCGATCGGCATCATTGACGTACATATTATAAGTTCTCATTAGCTTCTTTGTGTGTCCAAGCACTAGGTATAGCATCAATCAAAATTCTAAAAAGACAGGCCAGCTCACATCTGACTTGATCACGAAGACAGTAAACCAATTTAGAAATCCAATTTTGTTAGGATCTCAAATAGATCAGAAACTGTGAAAAATTCCTATAATTTTCTCGACCTACATGCTAAAAACAACAAGGGTCTAGTGTCCACCTCACTCTTAGGGCTCTATCGTACGAACCACTCTGACCTGATTTTAACAGACTTTTTTTCCCTGGTCGGCATTGTCAATACCTTTCATTTGACATGCCACACGCAGTTGTAAGCCTCTTATTTGAGTAGATATACTTTAAAAAAAAACTCAAACACTTATGAAGCCCTAGCTCAGGTAGGGCCAGTCATACCATGCCCATTTTCATTTTTATTCATTTCATTTTTTTGATACCAACATTGAAAAAGGATACTTTCGCCCCGCATATGAGGGGCGAAAGTAAAAAAATGCATCCCACGGGGAGAAAGTACTTAACGAAGAGCGAACGCAACTGAACGAACAGCGAAAGTGACTGACGTCACAGAAAATGAGAGAAATGAGTCGAGTTGTCAACAAAATCCGCTCATATTATGCAGAATACTTTGATCAAAATTGTAAAACACTGTGCGCCAGTGTTCTTATTGAAATTAGCATACAAAGTTGATACTTTTTGTTACTGAATGATTTGTTAGTTATATCTTAATTTTTGTGTGTGTTATTGTTGTGATGGCTAAATTATTAAATATTTCATACACCCCCGCATTTTCTGGCTAAATGCCTTTTTATTTCAACATTTTGTTGCGATGTTTGCGATACGTATCAATTTTCAATGTTGGTATCAAAAAAAATAGTATGAACGACTCGGGGCAAAAGTAAAAAAATTCAACCTGTGCGATTGATGCCCTTGCCTTCGGCGCGGGCATCAACTCTCGCACACGGTTGAATTTTTTTACTTTCGCCCCTTGTCATTCAATGTACTATTGCATTACTGTACAAATTAAGACTTATTTTAGTTTAAAATAATTGCATGTCGATATTGCTTTTAAAAAAACGCGGCATGGCAGCTCCGTCACAAAAAGTCAGTGTCAAATTTGTCAAAATTAGATGATAGAAAAAATTAGACTGTGTCAAAACGAAGTTTGTTTGCTAGAGATAGTATTGGTCAAACCCGAAAGTAACAGTTCAGGTTCGGCTCAGATTCGGGTAGAGCCAAGTCCGGTTTGGAATTCCGAGCTGGTTCTGACCACTGCATCGAAGGGTCTCCTCTTAAAACTCTGTTAGTCCTGTATCGATATTTTTCGTTTTACGGTATCATACACGCTATGTTACATTGTTTCCAATGTTGTTCTTAATTAGATTTTTCGGTGTTTTTCGATGCAAAAACGATATTCAAAATTGTTTTTCATTTTTCATTCATTCTCGATGTATTCAAATGAAATCAAATCCAATCTGCAGTATAGAATATCAAAAATTAATGAAAAATATATTTTAACATGACTCAATGAACAAAACTAACAATGGCAAATGTGTGTTTCCATAGAAATTTGGATGTCATTTGAGCATCCTTAAATGGAAACATCCCAACTATGTAATATAAACGTAGCAATGCCGCAAGTAAATTTCACTCTTTATGATATACCACCACCGCATAAATATACGTTTTACAAAGGACATGGATATGTTGCTTTACATGGGAAAAAAATTGTTGTTTTGATGCTGTTATATGCACCAGTTATTTAATATTTGCAATAGAACGTGTGTGAATGTTGGTATGGATTTTAATTAAAATAAACTCAATCATCATCATCATGATGAGAGTCAGTCATAGTCAGATGTGGATTGAATTGTACTTTTATTTACAGCCTTTGAAAGGATATCAAATGTTTAATCAAAAATTGGATCAACAAATTTTGTTTTTTTTTGATAATTTTAATGAAACATTGTTTCTATTTGACACAACAAAAAATGTCAGTGGATCGACAATCTCTCCATTGTACAAACTACTGTTATAAACACAAGAAAAATTTAACAAAAAAAAACTTCGTTTCGGAAACCTTTCAAAGATCGAAGAGATTTTCATTTTAGTTTACCGACAGCAGTCAACCGCAAGGGAGTCAGCAAATTTTTCAAAGATATCGTACAATTTGATTAATTTTCACAAGGTAGAAAGGGTGGAAAGCTTTAGCGATCGACCATATGGGAAGTCAAGCCTACTGGCTAACGGCGGGCTTTCTCAATTTTTTTGTATCAAAATTTAAATTTTAATTTCAGACTTTTACGAAGTACTGGGCTTATAGAACCGCTGTACCGCTTGGATCATGTGGAATTTGTAGTCGATTTTTTTTTTACTTGATAGGTATTGCCAATTGACATCACAGATAATGAGAAAAATCGGTCGAGTAGGTTCGGAGACCACACCAATCGAGGTTTATAAAATTCGGTTTACTCAACACACATGAGTGTTACTCTAAATAGGGTACCGGATCTTGAGAGTTTGTCGCACAGCTGTAAAACACTGTGAAAAACCATTCAATTCAAAATACTATTCTATTTGGCAGTTGTCAATTATGATCACTTTTGCTTGAAGTGCGTTGGTTCACTGGATCAGGAGCTAAAGCACATAGAGTGAGCGTAAATCGTGCTACTCGGCCGTGGTAATTACATTCAGCTTTTGAAATGATTAATGTGGTATGTTGGCTCCCAAAGTTGCACTATTCCTCGGGAACCATGAGTCATGGTATTGGTTAGGAATTTGAGGTATTTTCGAGGTTTTTTGAAAGATACCTTCTGGACTTTCGGGTGGCTGTGTGCTGATTCCCAATATTCCACAATCCCACAGTGGAGCATCTTACCACTCGTAGAATTAAAGGAATTTGAAGGATTTGCTAAGTTTTCTATACTTGTCTGGAATTTTTGTATTATTAAAGTAACAGTTGTTGGTTCACAATAATCAATAACTTAAGTGGTCTACCATATTTCCAGTTCGAGCGATCGAAAGCGTTAAAGGATTTGCAAGGTTTTATTTACTTTTTGGGTTGTTAAGGTGGTAATAACATTCCATCATTTTATGGCCGAAGGTTGTTTTGTTATCTTTTCCTGTTGTTTTTCATCTGTTGTCTGCATTTGTTATCGACATTGACGTCATAAAAAAGCGTTGAGCTCCTGATCTTTTATAACAAAATGCCAAAATAAATGAAGTAGTAGATTTCTGTAAATGGTTAAGCACCCAGGCTCACTTGACAGCGAAGGTCGTTTGATTTGTCAATTTCAGGTTCAACGTGACAAGTCATCCTGATGACACTATTTCCAATTATTACATGTTAACTGGCAGAAGTCGGACAGCCCATGGCTTATGCCGGCACTGTTGAGCTTGTATCGGTCAAGCTACTTTACAATATATTGCAATTGCATCTACAATAATACGACGTGTTTCATGAATGCTCTTTCCAATTTAAATATCATCTCAAAATCACTTGTAACATGTCCGAATGTCTAAAGCAGCTTACAAGATGAACTTAATATTTCAATGTAATACCCCCTTGGCCACGAAATGCCATGGGAATGATTTTGTTGATGGAATTGTCGATAAAATATCAAGAGTCATTAAGCTTACATCTAAATACCCTTTATCTAATATTACAGTTCAAAATCCGATATCCTTTCCCCCAAAAGCCATTTATTTGAAGTGTGCATAGCTTAATCGATAGATTTGTGTGTGTGTGTTTGTATGTTCCATCCATCCATTCATATTTTGTAGTTTGATGCGATAAACGGATAAACTATAACTCAGCAAATGGCATAAATTTCACGTCTTCCAGCCAAGACTATTGTCTCTAGTGCTCTAACGTCTCACTCACACACAATGTCGAACATAATTAACCGTATGTATAAGTAAGCACCTACACTGCATTTCTCATGGCATTTCTACAACACTAATTCCCATCACGTATACCAAAAACTATAGACACACGCTTACCGTATACCAAAACTATATAGATCAAGAACAAAACGAACGAAAGCTTCAAAGTTTGAGCATTGGGTTATATAATTTGTTAGTTATTTATGTCTTTTGGGTTAATTCTTTTTGTATCCATTTAAACCCCATGACAAATAATGCCTTATATTCGTCCGTTCGCATCTAAGTTTGGTGGGAGAAGAAAAGTTTTACTTATTGATGATGGTGATATATATATTAATGTATGTAACAAGATGTGCTACCAATACTTTTTAATGTTATTGACGAAACGAATATTTTTAATGAATTTTTCGGGAATTTCAGAATTCGAACCTTAAAAGTTACGAATCGTGTGGACCACTCACGGTGTGCTTGAAAGATGGCTAATTAAAAATGTAATTTAACTCAAATTTTATTGTAGATAAATGTTAGTCGATGTCCACTGATCATAAATCAGGGCAAGTCCTCGGAAAGTCAACGGAACTTTTTGAAATATTTTTGAAAAACCATTTTTAACGGGTAAAGCGTCTCTCCTGCACAACAGTGTCAACATGCAGGTCGTACCATACAGTTTAAATTAAAGGCTGTTCAATTACCTTTCGTCGAACGATACCACACTTCCTATATTTGTGTTTCGAAGATTTTTTAGTCAGTCTACTCTATGGCATAATAAGTAAACGTTTAAGCTTATATCATAAATAATAACCCAAATAAAATTGAACATTGGCAATGAAAAGAGTTTTGAGTTAAGTCGAAAATCTTATGGTCTCTGTACTTTCGCATATAAAATGAGCTGTACAGCACAGCTCTGGCACACAACACATAGTAAATCTGGTATCGTCGTAAAGCTGAGATCCAGGACAATTCACCTCATTCAAAATAAGACCCTTCTAAGCATCGTGTGGTTGCCTAGATGCTCAAAAGTGTTCGCTACGGTAAGCAAATTATTGACAAATATTGAATCAATCAACCAAACTAAACTATATTCGAGATATTTGGCCATTTTAGTCAAGAATAGTTCCTAGAATACGAAATTAACATCAAAGAGTCACGAATTTTACCCATCTTAGCTCTCAACATTGAGTAAATGCACTAAATTAGCTACTCTTCTGACATCACGCTTATAAACACAAATATAGAAAGTGGGGTATCGTTCGAAAGGTAATTGAACAGCCTTTAATTTAAACTGTACAGTTTTTAACATTCAAAAGTATCGACATATTATACATTTCTTATTTCTCCAACTTCTCTCATTTCTCCATAACGAGTATATGGAGAAATGAGAGAAGTAAGCAAAATAAGAAATGTATAATATGTCGATACTTTCGAATGTTAAAAACTGTACCTGTTATCTACAATAAAATTTGTGTTACATTACATTTTTAATTAGCCATCTTTCAAAAACACTGTGCACTCTTAGCATTAAGGTGACAACAGTTACTATCAAGTTTCGAATTCTTAAATTAATGATAATTGGCGCCCTGGGAATCGATTCTAATACGTTCATAACTTTAAGAATTCGTAGCTTGGCTTGACAGTTCCTATGGGATTTTATGCGTGCAACTGTCAAGTTACGAATTCTTAAAGTTAACGCGAAAACATCAGGCGATTTCATTAACTTTGGGAACAAGTGGTCTCCGATTTAAATAAGTGAGATCTCCTTGACCTCGTCTTTCATTTCATTTTTTCGATTTTTTTTTATTTTCTGTGTAAAGCGTTCAAAATTGAAGGCACGTCAGAGGGTCCCGAAAAAATATTTTCGGCACAAACTCAATAGTAGTTATTTACATCCATATTCTTGTTTTCCCTAGGTGTGTGTCCCTAGGGAATACAAAAGCTTGAAAATAATTATTTTAAATTATAGTTCTCGTGCGTCCAGAAAACGAGGCCGCACATGATTGTAAACCATCACCTTAACAAGATCGTCTGTAGATAGTGTTGTCTAGACTTAACCAAAAGCGACCAATTTTGAAGAAATTTATTTTAACTTAGTCATTACAAGTTAAAAAGCCTTTTCAGGCAGAAAGCATATCTTCAGTACACTTGGTGGCCTCTGTTACATCCTTTAGACTGAGCAGGTTAAAACAAAATCTTTTACTTCAATAGTTAAATTCTACAAATTTTTCTATATAAGACCACAATTGCTAGAAGTGATTGCTTATTTTTGTTTTCGATAACAGATGACATGCCGTCTGCAACCATATACCATCAACGACGTTTTTAATTGCCGTAACTGACTGACAATACACTAGGCAACAATTTGAAACTTTTGGAATGTATGGAAATGGTTAGGTAGCGCGTTGGATAGGTCTCAGTGCTCTGAGAAGTTCTCAGTCTCAGTGAGAACAAAGCACGCATCCGTTTGTCTGAAGCCGCTTCACAAAAATGTAAAAAGTAATGGGAACACGACAGTTATGGGCGCAACAGGTGCCGTGAGTTAAAAAACCGCACAAAAGGTCGTTAGATTTTTTTTAGATTTAATCAGTTAGGGTGACCATTTCTGATCAATGCACACAGATCATGGGATCCTTTGTGCTACCCTGTCATCATGAAAATCTTGAAGCCCTTTTCAGGACCTCATCTCCTTCTCAACCTATTGCCTTCTGCTCTACACGAAGGCGAGCAAACTGATCCCTATGATTAGGTACCAAAATGATAGCTAATCCTTAGGGCAGAAAGCAAAGAGTGACTGGCGTCAACCTCGTTTCATTAGACTGTAAATTGTAGAAAGCCACTGGAAGGACAGCTGTGTCTCACCCCTTAGGCCTTACACTAATGACAGCGAGTAAGGCAACATTGTCGCCCGAATCACAGTCCTTGTCATTGGGATTGATAAAGCCTGTGATTTACATTCCCCTCGATATTGACCTGGTCCAGTCTCATATTTTATAAGACCAGCCCGTTCGAACGTAAGCTTTCTCTGCAGTGGGCCAATATGAAAGCCGAGCCAGGCAGAAGCGTCACTCAGCAACGGGCCACCAAAAGGTCAACCGCCAAACTTTACCACTATTTACCCCAAAAGCCCTTACTTCCAAATTAGACTGACGGACGAGCCACCTTTGAGACGAGGACCACCGGGGCAAAAAGCGAAATGACAGCGTTTCCAGACGATGGCACACCACTGAATAGCACAACGACCCGACACGGCGACCATATCGTCCCTTTGCAAAGAGTTTTGCACGACATGGAATACATTCCTCGAATATAAATTCAGAGAGATGTACCCTGATCGAGTGTACGTTGTCTTTGCGAGGAATCAAAATAAAAGCCGGGAAAAACTAGCATCTTTCAGCGGCATAACACCACCAATCCATCCGTCGACCTTGTCCACTCTATAGCCCGAAAGCATAAGCTCTATGAATAGTCCGGATCATTTTACTCATATAGAAGCAAAATAGGACCCAGCCACATCAGTGAGTAAACTTTTAGACCATGAACCAACCAACAGAAAGAAAATTGAAGCTGCTGAAAAGATTAACCGGAACAATGTGGGGAACATCGAAAGACACACTACTACTGACATACAAAATGTACATTCATCCAGTTCTCACGTACGGAGAAGAATTACTGATAACAGCTAGTGATTCAGTCAACAAACAACTGGAAATAGTACAAAACAAGGCATTGAGGACGATTTGTGGTGGAGTCAAATTTACACCGATCACAGCAATGGAAATGTTCACCAATATAAAAGCATTACAATTCTCCAGAGAAGAAGCAGCTCTAAAACTACATCAGAGGATTATAAAAACCCCAAACAGCTTATGGAACAATTTCATTACAACCGAACAACGTCTAAAATCGAAATATTCATTTGTGAACAAAATCGAACAATTACACCGGAAATACGAGTTGAATTTGCCGAATAAAGTTCGAAAGTTCACGAATAAAAAAGGATCAAAATTACGGAATATGGAATTCAACGCAAACAAAATAATGATCAAACAGAACGTAGAAAACAGAATCACAATACACAATAGCGAAATGTCCGAAGGAAAGACGTGGTCAATAATCAACCCGAAAATTGTGAAATCAAATGTTAGACAGACATATGTTGCGAATTTTCGGAAAGTAACGGGACACGACCTGCTCTACAAACATTTGAATAGAATGAAATTGGTTCCTTCCCCTCTATGTACGTTCTGCAGAAATGAGGACCAAACATCAGAACATATCCTGCAATGCACTGGACTGAAGACAGAAATAGAAAATCTGAAAAAAACGTACTCAGATGAAGAAGAGTTATTCTCGAAAATTTATTGGCATGTTCGAGGAAAACAATGAATTGGATTTAGGATTAGATGAAGTGTTTTATATGTGGATTTACTATTTAAGTTATATTTCTCCTGTTTCTCCTGAATCAGGCCAGTTTCCATGGTTCTGGATAAATAGATTAGGGTAACTTTTGTTAAGATTAGAAGCCACTCCATGGGTGGAATTTGTTTCATATTATGATACAAATTTAGGTTTGAATTGATTTTAAAATGATTTTGGAAAATAAATGAGCATTAGATACAAAAAAAAAATGAACCAACCGAGAGCTAAAGCTGGCGAGTGAGGCAAAGCAACTAAGAGTCCTGGCAGTGACACACCACTGAGAAGAGTACCAATCTCGCCAAGCCTTCCTAATGTCTCCTCGCAAAGAAATTCCTCTCACAGCGTCCAAAAATTCACCGAAGTATGTTCTCGAAATATTCGTCGTGAATTTCTGTTGGTTCCAGCTGTCACTATTTTTTCACCGGTACGCGCATTGTGAGGTTATGACGAGTCCTGTATTATTAGCCGCACGAAAACGTTGGTTTATTGGATGATTATGCGAGAGCTCCAACTTTACCGGCGACCATGGCACTTCATAACCGAGATTTAGCCAACAGAAACGTTTTTCTGGTCAGTTCTGACTACAAAAAGTATAATTAATTTCAGACACAGAAACAAAACACTTGTTGACGTTTGCAGTGTTGCCAGCTCATCCACAAAAGGTCGTTGGTACAATGTCAAAGGTAGACATGTATGAGTAATTTGTTGTCTTCACCTCTGTGATATCCGTCACTCCGTTAAAAATTTTGACGTCTTACATCATGACTCTCAAAACCGATTTTTCGTGTTTTGTGGTCGCAAGACAACAAAGTACCGTACTGTCTTGCTGGGAAATTTTTGTTGGGGTGTGTGGAATGAATTCCTCGTCTTTGGCTGAAAAAAATAACCTTCCCGTAGGCCTCCACTAAAAAATGGCCCAGCAGAACATTAATGTACTATTCTATTTGTTGCAATTAAGGCGTCCAGAAGGGGGAAGGGATTTCAACAATGAACAGTGGACTTTGAGGGTGGGACTATCAAACATTATAAGATTTAGATTTACACCATTTATGGACATCCCATGACTTTGAATTAGTTAAAATCCTTTGGAAAAAATACCAATCGTTAGCTTGTCTTCAACATTGAACCAAACTGTAAAATCTTAATCTCGCAAAAAATATTTAAAATATATTTTAGAACCCATGCCACATACAGTGTATGCACAGAGTACGTTCACATAATGTAAAATGTAAAGGAAGAAGCGTATAATCCCATATCTGCCTTTTTCTATACCACCGTTTTGTAATCGTTTTGGTTGTCGACAGTCAACACACCATCTAATATTCCTCGTATGGACCCATAAAAACAAAAGGGATTGTTATATTTTTCCATTATAAGAAATCCCCTCACCTGAATCCGATGTTGATGGCGCGCGGGAGCGAAAGAGACTAAAAATTTAACCACAAAAGAAAAATCCATTCTGATCACGTAATTGTTCGTGAGATGAAAGTTTTAATTTGGTTGAAAGTTTATCTGCGTAATTCTGATTTAATAGAAGTGTAGCAGGTATAGGTGGGTACGGTTGTCTACATTTAAGTAAGATCCCCGAACGAGCATGAACTGTAAAAAGCTGGGCACACAAACCTGATATGCATTGATGATTTATTTGTGAACTGGTTGTTCGTTCTTTTCTTTCTTTTCTTCGGATTTTTTTCCCTGCAAGTTATTTATCGTATATACTACCGACATAGGACGACTCATTCAATAATGAGTAATGCAACTGGGTGGATGTGCATATAAGAATTATGTTTTCATTGATTTCCAATTCAGTACGTCAGGTATTCGTTTGCTAACGAGTGCCAAAGAAATGAAAATTTCGTTAATTAAAAATTAATTGCTCCGCTTTATCGCTCTTCAACTTTACATGCACTAAAGCGAAGAAATTTCAATTGTATATGCACAACATACATCGAGTACAGCCATGCCCTCTCCAACACCAAAAACTTTAAATATTCAATTAGTTTCCTTGCACTGAATTCTATACATATCAAAAACCCTAAAACTCATTTCAAATCGTTTTGTGTTTGAAAATAATTTGGCGAAATTCCAAGCACACGATATCCGTCATCAAGATTCAGCATGTAATCAGCTCCGCATTCATTCATTTCAAAATACATTTTGATTAAGTGTTCGGTAGTTAACCATGTGATGTCATCATTATGCTACACATCGCTCAATTTAGAAAATAAATTATTTCACACGAATTAATGCCGCATGTGCTAAGGAGAGAGAATAATGCTTTTAAAAGGTGTTTCGAAACTGGGTATACAAAATGCTTGAATGCTGATGGCGGGGAATCTTAAATGCCAAGCTGAACGTTATTTAATCTATTTAAGTTTAAACCGAATTAAACTTTAAATAATACTCTCTACACCCAGTCGGCGTTAATGCCAAATTAAACCGCAGCATTAGAAAATGATTTAAAAAAAAGAAATTTTCCGAGTTGTCTTATATGCTGAAACCAACCTGTTGATCCTATTCAAATGAAGTCTTTTCAATCCAAACGCTCGTTAATTATAAAAACGATGCATGAGCAAGCAATAAATTAATTGAGGAAATTTAATCAATAAATTTTCACCGATTTTAGTGTTTTCAAATAGAATTATGAAAATAGTTTGGCTTTTGCGTTTTAACTGTTAGGCCTATTGGTGATGCACACCAGACCACGATGATGAGTGAGAACATTTTAACGGTATATGCAAATAATGAACGCAGCGCAACGACGTATATAAATTGCAGCTCAGTTTTTAAAAATATATAGGAAAAAATCGCGTATTAAAAAACAAGGCGGTTTCTCAGGGCCAGACTGGCAATATATAAAGTAAGCCCGATGGCTTCATTTGTCGCTTGAAAATCTTATATTTCCGATTCTTTTGAAAAAATCTTGCTTTTTTCCTGATGCACCTTTTGATGGTTAGTCAAACCCTGCTCGGCCTGCATGGTATGATGAGTATGTATCAATTTTAGTCACAATGTCCCCTGACTACTTGCATTTTTAATTTTACAATAAAAGAACAGAAAAAGATTATACATGTCAAGTTGAATGAAAAAAAGTAGAACAAAAACATAAATAAAAACATTCACCAATGTCACATAGGAGTGAGTCACGTTTCGTTTGACCAATAACCAGAAAGTCGTCAATAGGTCGTTTTCTGAGCCACTTGGAAATGAACGGTTAGTGGTTAGCGGGAGCCGAGCGATAAGACTCGGAGTTAAGTCGTGCAGGTCCAGCATATTTGCAAGTGAAATCAGTCATGACATTTCGATCTTACCATTCAATTTGATTAGAATCTTCAACATTCTAACAGTCGTTTTGAATGAGTTCCGCGGCATACCCTGAAACCAAAGCTGTGAGAAACGGTTAAATTCCAAGCACATGTTATTTATTGGTTCATGGTAACCATACTTAGTCCTGTGTTCATCGACAATGAGTAGATCGTCAGCTCGAGTGGGACGAGGATTTAGAGTAATTCTTCTCGTTATTTCAGATGAATCAAGACCACCACTTAAAAGGTCAAAGGTAAACAATGCACAGGCATTTATCCTGCGTCTAGCAAGCGGTTCATTGTCGATGGAGCAACACCTGTCAATGTAAGGTGGAAGTTTATAGTTCTCGTCACGTCTCACTGTTCGTCTGAGTGCAAACATCAAAAACTTCTTCTGAATCGATTCAATCCTATCAATGAAAGTTTCTTGATACGGGTGCCAAACGACCGAAGCATATTCCAGATACGAACGCACATGTGCAAAATATAAACTCTTCAAGGTTTTGACATTCTTAAACTCCTTACAAGTCCTGATGACAAAACCGAGCATCGAATAGGACTTAGCGATTACGTATTCGACGTGTTTACCAAAGGACAGTTTTTCATCCATGAGAACTCCTCAGTCTTTCACCAGTTTCAAGCGAGTCAGCACAGTATCGTTGATAGAGTAATTGAATTCAATCTTTGACCTTTTGCGAGTGAAAGACATCACATTGCATTTCTTACGTTTAAATAAAGCTGGTTGACTTCGTACCACCGTAAGAACCTGTTCAAATCTCTCTGAAGAGCAGTGGCATCAAGTACAGTTTTGATCACTTTGAAGATCTTCAAATCGTCTGCATACAACAGATGAGTAGAGGAAGAAAAAACTTTCGTGGCATCGTTCATGAACAATATGAACAGAAGAGGGCCAAGATGGCTACCTTGAGGAACGCCAGACGTCACATTAAAAGTCTGAGATGACCAACCAGACAACTTTATGAACTGCGTACGTCCGCTTAGATAAGACGCAATCCACTCCAACAACTCAGAATGAACTCCAAACTTCTTCAATTTGAATAAAAGAATTGAATGCTTAACTCGGTCAAAATATTTTTGGAAATTAGTGTAAATGACATCTAGCTGATGTTAAGACTCTATGACTTTAGTCGCATGACTTACAAACTCCACTAAATTCGTCGCTGTAGACCTTCGTTTCATAAAGCCATGCTGAGATTTCGAAATCACGTGATTAAATTTCTCGGTTAAGATTTTAGTTACGACGGCTTCGAACAGTTTTCCAATAGTTGGGTGAATAGCAATACCTCTGTAATTTTCTACGTCACTCCTAGATCCACTCTTGTAAATCGGTGTAATATACGACGATTTCCATCTCGTAGGAAACTTACCAGTTGAGAGTGATGAGTTAAAAATGCGGAGAAGTGGATAAGACAGACTATCAGCACAGTTCTTCAAACGAACGGGTGGTATTTTGTCAGGCCCTTCGCCCTTACTGGTGTCAATACCACGTAAATGGCTCACAACATTTTCAATAGTCAAAGAAATTATTTTTTCTATATTTACAATCATGATGCAGCACACGGTCTGAAACGAATCATTCTGATCTTCGTATCATCTTGAAGTTTGAAGTTTTTTTTTTGAGCTAAGCTTATCAAATATCCAAACTGAAATGTGGAATATATTCAGATGAACTACGAGTGTAGGATGAATATTGTTGCAGCAGGCATTTATACATAAATGGGGATACAAAAAAGGCCATTTTTCGTGAGAATTTAAATTAGAAAAAAATTCAAACAATGCTTCCTGAGTCGTTTCTAGAAGATGGTAAGTCTAGTAATCCTAAATATTTATCGTTCAAACTACGAAAAATGACTCAGACAACTAAAATCACGTTATTGGTGGGTGAGGTCCCTTGACGGACTGATTTTCTCAATCAATTCTTGTGACAGTTACAAATATCAGAAGACTGGGCCATGATTCTCATGCTATATGCTATCGTAACTCCAGTTGTTTGAAGAAAAAATCATAAGTTTTATCAATAAATTCATAAGAACTGTCAAGTTTCGAATTCTTAAAGTTCCGATAATACGAGACTGACATGTTTTCTCATAACTTACACATTCCTTTTACTTTATTCAATAAACTAAGTGAACTATGTCTTACATTTTCAAACGATCGTAATAAGTCCTATTGTCTGCTTAAAAATACGTTGACAAGATTTCTTGCTTATATATTGAACAAAAATTACACTCGTGTTGATTGCGGCCTTCGCTTCGCTCTGGCAAAGTTAACACTCATTCAATTTTTTTATACAAACGAAATCACTCACAAAATTCTTTACAGAATAACTCCTAGACTATGTATTCATGAATTTATGGTTGGTCATACATTCATGCATTTTCAATCATGGTAGTGACAAACATTTTAGAGTGTTTATCATCCGAAAGACCGATGACTTTCAGTCAAGGGAACTATACAATTTTTCATATACTTGACAAGATTTGAACGCAGGATCTACAGAGCACAGTTGTGAATCTTTACGAAATACGTTCTTTTATCCCTAACCGTCCCTTACTAAATGAAACAAAGAAAACGGAGGTCACGCAGGTAATGCGGCATTATTAATGAACTTGAGAATAACTTATAGGTTTGTTCCAAATCATGTCCGGAGCGTTAGCGGAGGACTTGACGCAGTCTAACTTCCAAAAAAAGAACGAAGAAATTTTTTTGAGACGCGGCAACTATCATGTCCGGAGCGTTAGCGGAGGACTTGACGCAGTCTAACTTCCAAAAAAAGAACGAAGAAATTTTTTTGAGACGCGGCAACTATATATAGGCGAGAATTTAAGTTTCTTTCATTTGGCCTGTATCACCACAAATCCTATTCTTTCTTATTCGCGCTTCAAATACGAGCAAAACGAGCTATCACTCGACTATGTAACTTTAAAATTGCCGGAGATACATCGTTTTGAAGTTGGTCATTTTGATAGAAAATGCACCAAATTAACGTTTTCCAAACAATCAAAATCTTTCAACTTACTCTGTATGTTTCTGTCTATCTGTCTATCTATCGACGGTCGATCTCGGAAACTAGTCAGCCAATCTCCATGAAATTTTGCAGGAACCTCAGGGTGGGCATAAAAATGAAAGTGTGATACGCCATTACCCCAGGAAAAACCAGAATTTTGTTTTATTGGCCTCGAAGTGGTTTCTGAGTGTGGTTTTCGAGGGTTGGGAACGCGTTTTCGGCTGTAGGTTAGCTGTATTGAAACCTACAGAGCTGTGCGACCCATCAAATGAAAGGTATTCGTAACACGATTCGAACAAAAAAATAATAAAAAAAATCGGGGCAGATTCGTTTGAGCTAGAGTGATTAGAGTGACCAAATTTTGAGCTACTCGAGCGTAGGATGAAAGGACTGATATTTTTTTGGGTTATGAGAGATAGAGAAATACTTTCTTCGGCAAAGTCTCAGAGTTTTACGAGTAGTTATATGTGAAAAATGTCGAAAGTTGGAAATGGGTGGGTCAATTATGTTTTTAGAGGTATATGGTGGCAGATAGAGAGTTACTTTCTTCGGCAAAGTCTCAGAGTTTTACGAGTAGAAAAGAAGGGCATTTGTGAAAAATGTCGAAAGTTGGAAATGGGTGGGTCAATTGGGGTTTTAGAGATATTTCTTCAATGGTGGCAGATAGAGAATTACTTTCTTCGTCAAATTTTCGATTTTCGTCAAATTTTCGATTTTCGTCAAATTTTCGATTTTCGTCAAATTTTCGAATTTCGTCAAATTTTGGATTTTCGTCAAATTTTCGAATTTCGTCAAATTTCGTCCAATTTTCGGATTTCGTCAAATTTTCGAATTTCGTCAAATTTTCGAATTTCGTCAAATTTTCGAATTTCGTCAAATTTTCGAATTTCGTCAAATTTTCGAATTTCGTCAAATTTCCGAATTTCTGTTATAAACTGTTATAAAAAGCAGTGTTCTAAAACTTCTAAAACGACTGATATCCCAACAAAAATCTCTTCGAGAAAAGTGTGACGCAGTCTTTGAAGTACAATTTCTAAAATGAATGATATCGCTAGAGTTGACGCTTTCAGCTTCGTTACGCAAAAATTAAATTTTACACCCAATTTTAGTTCCAACAAGCAGGCTTAGTTTTTCTCATCATCTGCCAAATAATTTTTACCAAAAAAAATTTGACTGGAAACAACCAAAATTTTACCAAAAAAAATCTGCGTCGCAAAGTGGCAAATGTTCAGGAACAGACCAGCAAGAAAATTTATCTGCCACAAAATTTTGGTCAAGACTCATGCACACTCATGCTTGCGGTGCGTTGGTGGAGACTTTAATTTGCAATATCTTTATCTGTCTATCTCCCTCCCTTTCTCTTTCTTTTTTTAATTTACACTAACATTTATTGCACCTACGACTAATTGTGTTATACAGAACTACAGTGTCTTTGAAAGGACCTTATAATATCATAGCGTACTGTTGTGTAAACTACGACATCTAACTAAGTTCACTCGAAAATAGATTCAAGTGAAGATGCAACAACCAGCCTACGTAAATATTTAGTTGACAAAGTCATTCTAACTATTTCTTAGTTCACCGAAACGAATTCGGTCTGGTTACGTAAGTTTGTTTATCCATTTGGGATAGTCCCATAACCGGACTTGAAATCTAACGAAACTACCTTTATTGACATAGAAAACGAAACTGATGACGAGTTTTTTCGCATTCATTTCTGAGTTTCAAGACTTGTTCCCTGATAATAAAAAGCAGAAAGCCGTGGTCCTCGGTTTCTTCTCTGTATAATAGGCATAGGTACGGATCGTAGGAATCACTATAGATACCATCATGTGCGTTCTTCTAATAAGAATCACATCGATTTGGAACGTAGCCAGAAATGCTATGTGACTATTTCGATTAAAATCGTAATAAACACCTACTTATCAGCATATGTGTGTATAATAATGCCGGTGTGAAATAGAATGCAACACTGCCACTTTAAATTTGTAAGCAAAAGTTACACAAAATGCATTCAGAAAGCAATTTCATTTAAAATTATAGTTACTATATACACACACATGACGGCATACCAAACATAATTTCTTATCAGAAATCGATTTTGGATTTTTTTTTTCAAATATTTTCTTTACAAAATAATCAAATTTCACACAGCGAACTAATAATACAGTTTGTATTGTGATCGCATATAGTATACGTATGCGAGTGCAACGAAAATTTTTATCAATAAAATGTCAAACGGTCATTGATAAGAACTGTACAGAAATTTAGTGTTAATTACAATTTGAGCCTTGAGATTTACAATGTAAAGTTTGAGTGAAAAGACAGTGACAAAGTATATATACATCAATCGATGCAATCCAGAGCAGTATCCAGAGCACCACAGCAAGGGAGACATTACTACTCCTAGCATTGCTACTCGTATAGCAATCGTCAAAAAGCCTCCAAGTTTTGATACAAGTATGTTGTGCAATTGCATGGGTTGTGTGTTTTAACTCATACTAAGAAAGCATGGCCCGGTCTTGACGAAATAAATGTAAAGCCGACTCTAATACCATCAGCCTCCAAATTTTTTCTTAATTAATGCTAGGAGCAGTGCCATGCAGAAGATAATCACACGATTTCGTATCTCGCTTCGTATAGTGGTAAAAGTTAGGATTATTTTTTGTATTCATTCCTTCATTTAGTTTTCGAATCTGAGTGGGCTGGCGGATCGTTTCTGTTAAACAGCAAAATTTACCAAGCGAGAGCAGCGAGCTATATTTCTTATTCATAATGTTTCAGCTGAGAATAATTCCTGAATGTTTGATTTTTGTTATTAGATGATAAACACATCATGCACTTTTAAATACACACTTGACTCCGAATTTTTCCATTAAACAAAACATATAAATCTGGAATAAAATCTCCCTCTGTTGGCTATCGATTTGCGATGTGTGCGACATCTTTATTATTTTTAAATGCACACTAAGCAGTCGTAGCATTCACTTTTTATTGTGTTTCCCCTACACAATAAGTCATCGCCTTTCTACTCGGCTCTAAATTTCACACCGAAACCTTCCAGGCTACACTATTATAGACGCATGATGTCATCTGTTATTGACAATGACGAAAAAAATTTGCGATGGATTCCGGATGTTGTTCTATTTATATAGCAAAATCGATGTTAAAACAAGTGAAGTAATAGATTTTGTAACAAAAACTAACTACATTTGTTTATGATAGTTTATGACCGGAAAATTGGCATATTGGTGAACTAACTGTTCTTAGTCAGCACTGCAACAAAATTATAAAACAGGTATGGTCCAAGGTCGGCCCGGAGAACACAGAGGTTCTGCAAACGCACACATTTTTATGTTATTTTCTCTCCGATGTGCCATAACTGTTTTTTCTTTAATGGGGCAATGGCGGTTGATGGGTCTCTATAACTGTCCTGAGCAGATTCCGCCAATAACGGTCTGTTGCGTTACAATTTTAAAGACTGAAGACTCTAGTTTCAAGACAAATTCGTAGTTTCAGGCATTAGACTGATCCTGCCTCTATCGCCTCAAAGTGTTAAAAATTTCATCTGAGGTAACTGGTCTGCATTTTCAAACCCATATTCTACGGCGATCTCCACTTTCAAAATTTTTTCTCCGCCAATAACGGATTTGTTCCATAGTTTTTCACGCTCTATCGTCTACAGCAAGTTTTATTCGTTCACTATAGAAACTCAGGCGTCCGCAGATAGACGATTTTACAGATTTTGAAAATTTACCATCAGCGAACGCAGAGTTATGTGGGAGGACAACCAAAACTTTTGAGTATGGAAAGAGCCGGAAAAACTGTGAAACAAATCCGTTATTGGAGGAGAAAATTTTTTGATAGATAAGACAGGCTCTAAAGTTCCAATTAAACAATATGCCCTTTATGAAAAGACGATTCTTTAGACAAAAGAAGTAGTAGATTTAAAGTTTTTGTTTTGTTTTTGCGCAAACTGCCTTTAGGCCAGATATCTTGTAAAATTAGACTAAAATGATTTTTTATTGTCAATTCAATCTAAAAAAAGTGGTACCTGAATTAAGTTTATAGAATCTAAGCGACAGATCTTTGGGCCGATCCATCATCAAAGAGACGATTACATCCGCCCTTTTTACAAATTTTTGGACCCCACTCTTGTCCGCACTTTTTAAAGAGGATGGAGTTTATGGATAGTCCCTAAAGACTCATAACTTTAACATTGTTTGTTCTGTTTGGCCCATCCCCTCCACTCCTCCCCATAAATCTGGATGTCTTTCATTTACATCCCTATATAATTTTCGAATGAATGACCCGTGCTCCGTTGAATGAACTCATCCCAAATAGTCGTTGATCTTATAGTACATCCAACGAGTAGTAAAATTTTTTCGCAGAACTTTTCTTTTATAACTAGCCGTTAAAACTCAACAGTAAAAATATTCCTGTCTACACAACCGACATAACAAAAAAACAAATTTCCTAATTAATTCGTGATATACCATTTGGGTGTCTGATATTTTCAAATAAAATTCACTCTGTAAACCACTTCATCTGTTATCGTAAACTTATAAATTTAATTCTATAAACCCGAACAGGCGATCAGTAATTTGCTATCTTTCGATTAGAAAACTCTGCGCTCGGTGTTTTCTTGAACGCATTTGTTTTTTATTCTATTTCTTCTCTGTGCTTCGTGTATATTTTGTTATTTTGATGTCTTGTGTCGTAACATTATTTCATTAAGAAAAGTGTGTTTTGTTCTGCTTTATTCGTTTTTTTTTATAAAATAAATTGAAGAGCGAAAAAAAAGATTCATTCGAATTGGTGGAAATATATAATTCATGTTCTCACAGTCATTCAACTAAATAAATTTAAAAAAAGAAGAGAAAATTGTGTGTGCCTCCTTCGTATCGTTTATCAATGCAATTCAATAATAATCCGTAGACAATATATACAATTGTGTTATCATCTTAAAAATTAAATTTTAATTGACATCTTTAAGTTTAATTAAGGTATTTTATATGGACGAACACTTGTTGCTTTTGTTGTAGTGGTGGTAGTTTTGTCTTGTTTTAAGTACCTCGAATTATTTAACTTCATCAAAAAATTTATTATTTTAAAATCACATTTTCAAATTCATAAAAATTATGTCACCAGTTATCGTCTTGTATGAGTTGAACTGTTGCTTGTAGCGTTTTGGTTGCATACTATATTTTATTCATGTAGTACATGTCGTTGTAGTATCGTTCCCGCGTATACTTTTCACTTCAGTTAGTGTCTCTTTTAACCAACACGAAATTACAATCCAAAAGCATTCAATACTAGAATGAGTCACGCGAAAAAACCGTTCAAGTTACACTAGTTTTTTAGAAAGATAACACAGCAATGCAAGGTTTTCCAGTGCGTTATTGGTTATCACCTTTGTCGATTAAGGTGTATAACAGTTACACAACAATCGTATGTGTGTCGAATCGTCAGTCGCAAGGATTTTTTTTTAATTAATCAAATCAGGGCCTATTTTCGTGAAAATTCTCGAAATTGTTACGGAATCTAGAAATTCTTGAAAATTAAGAATTTCAATAATTTTCAAGGAACTTTCGAAATTCTCGTGAATTATCGATATTCTTGGGAAATCTCAACATTCTTGGGTATTCTCGAAATTCTAAAAAATTCTAGGAATTCTTCGGGAAGAATTTCAAGTATTTAATATCATGAAAGTCAAAATTCTTGCAAATGCTCGGAATTCAAAAATTTTTCTGGAATTTTCAAGACTTTAAAAATTTTTCATGTAAAAAAATGGAAATATGTTCGCAGTGTACCTTACGTGATTAACCAATTAACAGGCCCAAACTGGGCAATCAGTAAAAATTTTTGACATGCCTGTATGAAAAACCAACACAAAAACGAAAACATCTTTCGATTTTCATACAAAATTCAAATTTTTAAAGGTCAAAATTTATCTCTCTAAAAAATTGTAATGTATTGTGTTCGGGCGATTTTTGAAGGGAATTTTTTAATTTTCGTCCCTTTTACAATTGTGTTTTATGTAGCCCCCCCAAAGAGCCATTCCGGCCTTGGCAAAGTAAAATCATATTTTATGTCAGCAAAACATAATTTACATTGCAGTGCAGCAGTGTGCATTAATAGTTAATTAGTTAATAATGATCTAGCACCTAGTCCTTCGTGTGTTGCTGAGGCAATTTGTTATCGTTACGCATTTAAAGGAAGACCAAGGAAGACGCCGTTCATATGGCATCTGTTGTCGATAGCGATGCAAAAGAAAATGCAATTTTTGGCTAATGTTGCCTTAAATAACTAAATGTATCTCACATCTAGTGAAGTAAAAGATTTCACGTCCATCCATTGAATTTTATTGAATCAAAAGAAGTAGTAGACTCGATAAAATTATAATTGTGGTATGATTACCTCATAGAGCTAAACAGAGTTCTTCTAGAACTACCAGTAAAAGGCGACAGATCGTCGCCAAATTAACTGTGCCAAATATATCTAAAACATGAGTGGTCTACTTTCATCATTGAAATATTTTAGAGCAGATTGAGAACAGATCATCATAATGCACGATTTGATGAATATTCTATTCCAGCCAAATAATTGTACTCAAAGTTTGTACGGTGAATCAAGTTAAATAACATTTTCTCAAAGACTATGCATCTACAAGTGCTTTCACCAACATATAACCGATAAGAACACCAATTAACTGCATTCGATGCATAGCAGAGCGTGGTATACTTGAATAGAAAATGGTGGTGTCATGTCCCTATAAATAGCTCACGTCGTCGTCATGTCAGTGACCAAAAAGTTCATCAAGACATTTTATTAAGTTCAATGGTATATATTGGTGTGCTGCATGTATAGTGAAACGTACATTATACCAGAGAAAAGAAAAGAAAACACTAACAACACTACAGGACGAGTTTTATAGAGACGGCACTCATCATGATGTCAATAAATTCTTGAGATCTCTTCACAGTTTTAGCTAATGCACACAGATTAATCGTTTTGGTGTTGAATTGCCTTGGATATGCATTTTCCATCCCGAAGATCCATAACGAGCCTGTGGTTCTACCTTGACAACTCTTGAAAATGCTTAAGGCACCTTACATCGCAATGTAAACATTTAACCTGGCCTAAATACGATAATTTTCAAAAATTTCGCGAATTTTCAAGAATTATTTTCATGAAAATATCCTATATGTCCTACACTCAACATTCCGTTGGTCCATTGGGACTGTGTGGCTTTAATTCAGCAGTTTTTTTTTCTTCAGTAGGTAAATGTGAAGAGTATAATTAAGTCAATTTACATCAGGCAGAGTGAGTATAAACATTCTGAAACGTGGAATTTTCCAACAGGCAATTGCGATTAAAACCCAGTGTATTCAAAAATTGAGAAATGTACATGACATTGTCGTTTTTTTCCGTCGATCTAAATACGTTTCAGTTTAATATAAATCGTGTACACAAAATCTGTCGCCGATGACCTAATTAAAACAGCAATAAACCAAATTTTCCAATCTGCAATCTATCGGTGGTGCAGTGGCAGTTTATATGTTAGAATCGAAATGTAATTTCACAGTTCAAATTTGTGATTTTAACAACAAAATAGCAAGTTGTGTGTACCGATAGTTTATTATTCCAAAATCGAAGCGCACATTTATTTTCGAAATGAAATTTATTACATATGAGTGACGGTTGTTTTCTAACTCTATGGATGTCATTTCATATAATGTAACAGTAAATTGCAAGATTGCTATTTCTGTTTTAGAGAAATTTTAGTGAGGACTTAAAGCACAGAATTTATGGTCCACGTAACATTAAACTTTTTTTTGTTAAATGCAGCAAAATAACCGAATGAGATTAACGGGTTCGGTAAAGCTGCCACACTGGTCTGACCTGATTTGTTTCAATAAAGAGGAATATACGGGAAAGTCAAGAAATCTCGATACACTCGCCAGGGCCATTTTTCTTGAAATTAATTCTTCAAGTTCTCCAAATTTTTGACAATTCTTTAAAATTCCAAGAAAAAAAAATCGGCAGTTGCTGTTGCTGTTGTGGTTCATCCCCAGAAATTTATGCGTCCGAAACTGTAAAAATTCTTAAATTCATGTCGAAGGATTGTTAGAGACAAACTCTATGTCATCTGTTATCGACAGCAATGATGCAGACATAATCAATATGCTCTTAACAATGTGGCCTAATATATAAAAATATTATTTGAAACTTTCAAAGTAAAAGATTTTTTTTATCAAAATATTGAAAACAGTTCAATCAAAAGAAGTAACAGATTCGACAATTACATAGAGTAATCCAGTTCGTTATAACTCAATTGTGGTCCGCAGCCTCTATTCGAAAACTGTGCTAACTGTTAGAACTGGAACAATCTATTGGTTATATTGCCATTAGTCTCAACTGTACGAAAACTGTGCTAACTGTTCGAACTGGAACTCTCTATTTGTGATATTTCCATTTGTCTCAACTGTTAGAAGACTGTACTAACTGTTCGAACTGGAACAGTCTTTTGGTCAATATGTTTGCCATCAGTGAGAGAATAACTTCATCTCTGAGTGAGGAGAACGATTTATCTCCATCGTTTACTCAATTTCCATTGACCGCATGGGTTGTAATTCGACACATTTTTATTCGCATTTTAAATTCAGTTGAGTGCGTGAGCTCCCGTTTAAACATTTTTGAAATTAAACATTTAAACAAAATTCAAATGAATCAATTCAAAGGATATCCCGATTCAACACGGCCGAGTGAAGTCAATCCAAATAAATCAATTTTTTATTTCCACCATAAAAAAGCAATTAATCTCAATTAAGTTAGGTACTTACGTCATAAAGTGCTGGAAAGAAACCGTGATAAATGTCTTAAACACAATTTGAGTTTCGAACCCACTAAGCAAACGGACACATGCAAACGTGCTTGCTCAGTATAACTAGAAAAAAGTGAGTCAAATATATTCCAAGCAATTCAAAATACACCGCAAAAAATCGCGAACTGTCCAAGCGTTCATAGCAGCGATAGCACCTGCTCAGATAGTTGCTAACAGGCAGGCGGAAGCAACGCCACCTGTTATCAACTCTCTGCACCAATTATGAAAACAGACTCTAGTCATGTAAGTACAAGTACCAGTATTTCCACTGCACTTGACAATGTAAAGCGTTGATCACTGTCATTTGAGATGTCAAATAAGTTGTCATTTTCACCCAGCTACCTTCAAAGTTTGAAAAATGTATTCGAAATTAACAACTTATTTGTCCCTCATTTGAGAGGATTAGAGAGTTCGACATTGATCTGTGCAGTGTTAATGGAGAGAGTGATATATCACTCTATATAGAGAGGTTCGAAGGCAATGGCAAGAGAAACAGAAATGTTTTTCAAAAGTCTCTCCGTTATCTGTATTGAAAATTTTAACGGTCCAGTTTTCGTGTGACGGTTGTTGATCCGAGGCGACTCAGAAGTCAACAATCACATGCACCTCTTTCAACGAAAAGTCACGTTTTCGTGTGGTTGTTGACTTCGGCTTTCAATTCAATTTCCAATTCAATTTTATGCCTTGTTGTAATAGTATTTTACATAACTAGGGACAAAACGATGAAAAGTTTTCGTGGGAATTTTGTTGATCCGAGGCTAAGCCGAGACCTTTCTTTTTATCCCGAGTTATGTAATACATGCTGAGGGCGTCAAAAGATGTGCTAGAAACGAATTCGCTAAAAAAGACTTTTAGCATTAGTTCCGAACATCGAAATAAGCGACGAAATTGCGATATTTCAACACTAGTTAGGAAAATGACGATTACATGCTCGAGTCGCTAGCCCACCCTGACATCCACAATTTTGCGTAAAAGTCAATTTCAAAGGCAATGCAATTCAATCAAAACAAACAAACTCACGGTACGCAGTGTTATGCTTTCTGGGAACCACAGAGCTAGTTTTCGATATTTTAAAACAAAACGCAGTCATATTCAAATGGTTTTGATATTTATAAATAACCGTAATCGGTTGGTGTTATGGAGAATATTGTAGGAAGTGGAAGCATGGAATAAAATAATAATTCGGTGGAATTGAAATATTATTTTTTGTTAAAGTTTTAACGAAGAAAATTAATTTTCAAATGTTTATTTGAACCAATAAAATGTTGTAAATAAATATGTGAGGTCCACGAGGTACAAGGATTTTTGCAAATGTTAACATTACTACGGATGGTCTATTTCGACGAATATAATTGCACTGGATTTTAATATCCGTAACTAAAATTTATTGTTATGTGAAAGAAGACCACATGTGCGCTGAAAAAAGGAACGGAAGGAAATTGAAAACATTCCATAAAATTCAGTTGTTTTCTCCGCCACCCCATCCCCAGACTCTGAATATTTTACTATTATCCTAAATGCTCTGGGTGTTATTCTCGGAAAAACAAGAAAAGAACGGGAGCGAACCGAAAAAAAAATGTTTTCATAATAAAGTAATTGCATGAGCTTTTCTCTATCATAGCAAAGTGTAATTTATGTAAATAAGAGTTCACATGGCAAATAAATTTTGCAGAAAGAGCAAGCTTTTTTTATGTGAAATAAATAGTTTAACATTACTGTTTCAAAATGTGTCTGTGTGTTGTCCTCTTTAAATTGGTGCCCGCGCGATATTTTGAGTAGTGATTTGTTATGTTTGTTTGTTGTCTCTGTGTTTTTTACATTCATTTTTACTGTTCGTCTGTGTGTCCTCTCTCAGTGTTATTCATGATTCCATAGATCGTTGACGATTCAAGTTGTGCACTTGATATAGAATGGCAACAATGAGGATGAATGGATGTTGTTTAGGAAGCAAGATTAATGACTGGATTTGGAGTTCAACTGAAAAATGGTAACGAAATTGTTATTTTAATGTTTGTTTTTAAGTCTTACCTAAAAAAATGTAGATTGAAATGTTCTGCACTCTGTGACGGGTTATGCACAGACATAAAATATAGCGTCTAGTCTGCAGAATTTTTTTCCATTTTTTTTGTTCGTAATTCATGAGTAGTCTCATTGAGTAGTCTGTTTTTGTATTTTAGTTAGTCTAGCAGGAAGGGTCAACATAAAAGTCAGACGGTTGTAAATACCGATTCAAGAGACATTTTTAAATCAACTTTAGTAAAAAAGCTTTAATTTTGTTCAATAAATTCTACATACTCAGAAACGAACCGTAACATGATCTTCTTCAACTGCATGCGAGACTCCAACAAAATATCAATTACATTTCAGTCATATTTTAGTTAATGAATTTTCAGGACTAAACTACAAGTCAACGACTTTGAAACAACTTATTTCAAAGAAGCTAGGAGGGATTCTTTTGAAAAGCCGCCTACCAAAATCGGACCCATTTCGCCTGGGATTGATATATACATGGTTTGAAAGGTCTTTGCCAGTAGACCTCAAAACAGGCCTCACACGGTCTCTAGCCACACCTGGTTGCTGGTTGAACATCTCCGAAGTTGGTAAAATGGTGATTTTTATCCGAATTTTTTGGCCGGTATAAACGATCGTCCCGGGCGAGAGTGGGCTCGTTGGAAAGCTGAGTTCAAGTAGTTTCGGGTCATGCCTAGTTTAATTTAATTCATTGATATAAGTTTGCAGAAATCTGCAAGAAAAATTTTCAAAATCTGTGTGAACTTTAGACAGGTCTGGGCTGGTACTGATGACGCTTAATGGGAACCTAACATGCTAGTCGTAACATACATTGTCTAAGCTTTCCATTGATTACCCATTTGCAGTGCTGGTGATTGCTGGCGAGTTTTAGGAGTAGCGGTTGTGCTAACATAAAATTCTGTTATGTCGGCAATCACCAGCACTGCAAATGGGGTATCAATGGAAAGCTTAGACAATGTATGTTACGACTAGCATGTTAGGTTCCCATTAAGCGTCATCAGTACCAGCCCAGACCTGTCTAAAGTTCACACAGATTTTGAAAATTTTTCTTGCAGATTTCTGCAAACATATATCAATGAATTAAATTAAACTAGGCATGACCCGAAACTACTTGAACTCAGCTTTCCAACGAGCCCACTCTCGCCCGGGACGATCGTTTATAACGGCCAAAAAATTCGGATAAAAATCACCATTTTACCAACTTCGGAGATGTTCAACCAGCAACCAGGTGTGGCTAGAGACCGTGTGAGGCCTGTTTTGAGGTCTACTGGCAAAGACCTTTCAAACCATGTATATATCAATCCCAGGCGAAATGGGTCCGATTTTGGTAGGCGGCTTTTCAAAAGAATCCCTCTAGGCATTTCATTGCAGATGTCTTTTACTGATCCACTCCTACAAACGAAAGTGTGCATGAGGGAAATAGAAAATTCATGACCCACGCACCTCACCCGTATAAACAAGTAGAAGCACTTTTGACTGCACATAGGTATGAAGTAATGAATCGGTCGGGAAGAAAATGAATCGGTTAAAAGGGAAATGAATTGGTTGGTAGTAACCCCAGCAAATTTGCATCAACACGTCAAAATTTAGTTCAAAATAGCCCTGTACACACTTAGCATATACTTAACTTACATCTTGTGTGTGTATTGGACAGGGATCACTTTAGGTCTTTTTTCTGTAATGTCGAGAATTTTGAATAATTCCCAATTTTCATAATTGTCAAGATTCACTAACAAGGAAATTGGCCCTGGTACTGGAAATAAAATATTTTCAAAAAAGAAACTCCTTCGTCCACAGTTAAGTCAAATGAATTTATTTAATCGATAATTACATTTTATGAGATGTCTGACAGTGACTGTATATCCTGGCCAGTTGGACAGTACAATACATGTTGCATGTATTCATCTGTGTCGTTGTCCCAGTTACACATTGATGATTGCGGTTTATTTGTGTAGTTATTCAATCACAATTTAATTCAACTGAAACCATACACACCATCGAAAATCGATTTTATATTTAGAATCAATTGATCAGTGAGCGAGAAACTTTAGATGGTGAACATGAAGTGCCAATAATTGATAATAGACAGTTTGAGCAAATGACGTAAAATGTATAATTGGACAATTATCAGTCACATCGTCATACAAGAAGCTCTTAAAAGTTACTTATGATTTCCAACTGCTGACAATAGAATTGAAATCGAAAAATCTTAACGTTGACCTTCACGTAACGCAGTGCACAGAAAGAATACTCGTAAGCTACAAATCATAACAGATGTAGGTCGCCTGATTAATAAAAACTTGACCTGAATTTCTGTGGTCTCGACTTTATAAAATAAAATGTGTTTTTTTACACGTTTAAAGATAATAGACTAACGTCCCCAGACACACACTTCATTCTTATCAAAATTTTAATTTTGCATAAAGAGGTACGTACTATAGCATTACTAGATCGGAGCATATGAGTTCAGCTACTGACAAGGAATGTGTCGTATCATTAGATTAGACATATGACCAGTATACTTGATCTCACATACTAGCTCAATCATATGAATGAATTTCCTGCCAAGAGAGGCGGCACCAGTCTCCGGATCATGTACTAGTAGACGGATACATATTGTAACTTCATTCATAACAGAGTTTATCAGTGAAAGTACGATAGATGTCCGGTACGATAGTGGTACAAGTCCGGAAACTGGTAACTGGAAACATTCGCAGGCCAAAAGATCACATTTTCTCTCTAAGACTATCTCTGTAGACACAATTTTCACCGTTTTTTCTAACAAACATATTCTCAACTTCGTCGACAGATGCCACAGTCTTCGGCGATTTTCCAATTGTGCTACTGCCGACCCTCAAAAACTCAATATTCATACGCTCTATCATTGACCAGTGCCACATCACATGAAGGTTGAAACTTATGGCAAATTGCTAACCCGGTTTTTTTACGAACCCGCTAACGAAAATTGTATTTTTCATTATTTGTTTTCGATTCTTCATTTAGCTCTCATACCTTCATTATGACACCAATTCGGATTTGCTACGATGTGCGGTTGCCGAAATATACACTATCCTAGTGTCACTAAGGCTACACTCGTTCTAGCCCTTCTAGGGCTAGATTTCAAAAGTCGTAGCACAAATGCTTTTTTCGTATCGGGTAATGTAACAATTTGGTATATGTACTCAAAATGTCGTTGGGCACTGGTCTAATATGTATAACTGTGGATTTAGGGTACAGGTAATCGGTAGAGTAATTCAGTTATCACTCATTTTAATGAAATTTGTCTTTACATTTGATTTGAATCTTTTTGTTATAACTTTACGTACAAGAAAACGTCATTCTTGTAGAGTCTGTTGTCAACCGGTCACAGACGACAGACGGCAAGTATGTTAACTGTTTTAATCAGTGCCGGTCTGGTTCTATGGGCGTTCGGGCGATTCCCGAAGGGCCTTTTGATTTTTGTATGGATAAATGACGACGAAGGGTCTTTTGAAAAATTTCTCCATACAACGCCCGAAGGGCTTTTTTGAGCCAGTCCGGCACTGGTTTTACTATCTGATATATTACTTCATTTGATCGAAGATTTTCAGAGATTGATTTCAGAAATCTTTTACTTCGTTTGTTTTTAACATGTTTTTTGCTGTATAAGACCTCATTAGTCAGATCTTGTCGTTTATTATTGCTGTCGTTGTCGATAACAGATGAATTTTCATTTGTGCTTTATATTGTAACCTCATTTCTGTGAAGATATTCGCCAGTGGCGCCATCCACGGTGTCCATACAAGAACTCAGACGAACATTATAACTGACCGCACAATCAATGAACATTTTAGTTCAACAAATTTCTATTCGAAGTCTTCACATTGCACACATCCAACATAAAATCCAAATAAATTTCCCCGATAACATCGTACTGTAATCAGCAATCAGATAAAGTTACTTGAACCCATTGCCCATGATCCGAATCATATATTTGATGGATGAATTTTATGAATTTCTGGATTTTATTGTAGAAAAACAGAGTATCCGACCCGAACAATACCGGGTCATTGCATTTTTGAGTTTACTATTGACTTTTGAAATAAGTTTTCATAAAATAAATCCATTGCGTGGGGTTATAAATAGCAAAATGTAATTTCGTTGAATAAAAATAGATTTTTATATGAAAATGTTTATTTTTATATCAAAAATTTTGGAGTGAAGTGTGTTTGCACAAGAGATATCAACTTAACAAGTTTAGTCAACACTTGCGTCTTTTTTATGGGATTTAAGAATCTCATTTAAATGAAAGTTATTAAGAAAAAAAAATTAGAGAACGGAAAAAAAATTCTCAATAAAATTAGATTTCATTTTTTAGTGTATAGTTGATCAGCTCAGTTGCACCAGAAATAGAAAAATTTGGAAAGTGATGATATACCAAATGATCCATGTTTGTAAATTGTTTAGGTATATAATGAGCTCATGATACGTTCATGTCGACTTTTGCAAAGTTATTTTATTTATCTCGCAAGTAATAGTATCAGATACCTATTCAATTCTCGGCACGGCGAACGGCACATACGCGATTCAGTAGGGTAAGCCATTGTGGTTCGTAAAGTTCGTAAGTGTGGCAGTTTCGTGAACTTTTGACATTTCTCCGATATATTTTATGTCAAATGTCTACGAAATCTCCACACTCATGAAGTATATGAACCATAATGGTTTACCCCCAGTGTAACGAACTCCGGGTAATGCTACATGTAGCAAGACACCACACACATTAAAACTAATTAGGGAAAAGATTTTTCATTCGACAGACGCAGAACGAAAGAAGTTACTACCTTAAAGGTATTAACTTCTTTTGATCTACGTGTAGTGCCTTTGAGAGACTTTTTCTTTATTTTCTCGAATTCGAGCAAATCAAGGAAATCGAAATTTTTTCGTTATTTTGTGGACTTTAATGAAAGTTTTCTCATTTTTTTCGAAGAATTTTCTCAAACGCATTCAGTGAAAAAAAAAGTATTAGGATCGGACACAAGCAACGTATATTCTTCTCATTCTTCTATAATATTGACTCAATATGCTAAGTTTGTGGTGTATTCCTAAAAGAACAAGGAATGAGAGTCATTCGCAACAGGTTTATAAGGCCAGATCAGGTCAAAAAAAAATAATCAATTTGTCAGATTCAGGTCAGTTTCAGATAATTTGTTTGTGTTAGAATTGAAACTATTTAGCTTGAAGAAACTTTAAGTCAAAAATTTGGTGAAACTAAAGTTCTTTGTCATCTATTATCGACGCTGGACCTGCCGCAACACTAGACGATTGGGCAGCAAGACAAGACACATATTTGAAGCTAATGAATTAAAAGAGTTTGCATTAGTCGAAAAAACTTAGATCGAAAGAATTATCAGATTCGATCAACGTGAGTTTTTCTCATTCTTCTATGTGATATTTGCTCAATATGCCCATTATAGTCTAACCAATACATACTTATTGGTAACAGAATAAACAAGAAATTTAATCTTTCTTAGACAGCAAGTATATCAGAAGTTTTACTCTAGAATCTACTACTTCATTTGATCTGAGGATTTCCAAGCCATTCATTTCAAATCTGTTACTTCACTATTTGAACACGTATTTTTTACTATATAAAACCACATTAACCAAAGATTGTAGTTTATTCGTAAGGTCGTTATCGATAACAGATGATTCGTCGTTCGTTGCCCTTTTTACCGGTGCTATCTAGTAGAAACGCTGCTAGACATATAACTATCAGGTAGCCCTCATAACTGATAAAACTACGGGCCGAAATTTAATACCTACCCTCGTTCACCTTTAACATGTGAAACTCATTTACCGGAAAAATCGACAAGAAATTTCGTAAATGTTCACGATGAAAAACCACCATCCCTCATTAAGATAATTTTAAAAGCTAATCAATATCTATCATTGCACAACGTATATTTGTCAATCAATCTTAATTTCTATATGGTTTTCCCAGAGCTATTCCATCCTACGTAATAAAATTCTGTTATTTCGCCTTATTTTTTCATTTCCTCTACTATCTTATCGACTAACAACGTAATTATGTTATTGGAAGTTTTCTTGATACTTGAGCAGGAGTCGAATGAAACAATTTTTTTTTTATATTCTTCGTCTAGTTCCTTCTCATTTACCTACATGTATAGCGTACACTCCAGCACACTGAAGGCATACTTTCTCACAAACATAATGTACATGAGCTCTCCGTGCGATATAGGATATGAAACAAAAGCTAAAACTCCAGTCAACTCTATTTTTATTCCAATTAATTTATAACAAGGTATCAATTACTGTAATCTACTTAGGAAGAGAAAAAAAAGTTTATTACAGCGGAAAAATAATGTCGGAACGATCAATAAAAAGAAGATATTAAAAATGAAGTGAACTCCAGTTTACACACAGACCGGAGGAAGAAGAAAACGTATAGAATGTTTCTCGGCTAGAAAAGTTGAATGGTTCGCAAGTTGGTGATATTTGTTTTTGAGATAAAAAACGAAACTTCTTGGAAAAGGTTTCTGTTTCTGTGTTTTGTTATTTCGAATAAAATATTGAACTGGCAGTACTGTACGTATACTTCATCGTTCGCTATCATATCGACGAAACAAATAAAAAATTTAAAAAGATTTTGTTTCTTTCATCTCTCCTCTCCGTATACCCAGTGAGGTATCGATTTAATCCCTCACAGTTTGGAATGGTTTGAAAATATTTATCGGATATTTATGAAAACTTTCTGTTACAATAGTTGATGCCGCTGTTTGAAACAGTAAATCTCAAATAAAAATTGGAACAAAAAAAATCAAACTACGAAGTTAAATAAGCATTGAGGAAAGTTATATTTGACGTGCACAGTAAGGTGGACTGTGTTGATTCTATTCAACTTCGGCATTTTTCACTCTCTTTACCAGATTTCAGGCTCGATCCGAATTTGACCTGAACCTGAAATTTGCGATTTCGGATTCAGCCCGAACATCAATTGGTTCGACTCGGACCAGAACTTTACTTTGGCATTGACCTGAATTTGACCTGAGGCTGCAATTTTCAGGTTAGATCAGTTCAAGTTCGGGTAAAACGAAATTTTTCGTAAAATTTTGTGATTTCAGGTTCAGGTTAGACTTGGGTCGAACCAGAAAGTAAAAGTTCAGGTTCTCGTAAGATTGTGGGCGAACATTTCTGGTTCAGGTTGAACCATAGATCGAAAATTTTACTCTGAGTTCGAGTCGAACTTTGAACTTTCACCTTTAAAATGAGCTATCAAACGTATCTGTCCGTTTCACACAGACCTGTCAACAATTCGACAAAAACACGTCTGCGCTGAAACTCTCAAGCTATTTCTTCGATGTCCCCAACAACCTCCAATCACTCGTTTGCCGGAACTCGCTCGGTAAACGTTCATTGCGTTATCGACTACACTACTAACTATCTCACGAGTCGGTCAATAATATCAGCGAATCTGTTCATTCTGTTGTTAAACGTTCATCTAGTGTTTTGTACGAAATCTTTTACTTAATAAGACGGCCAGCCGCACTTCATCGTTTATTTTGTAGTCGCTAACATCGCTGTCGTCTGTTCGATCGCTATTGATCGTAACCATTAATCAAATGCAACTTAACACGACAGAGTAAAGTTAACCGCCTGGTTTATTTTACTCTGAAGGAACTTAACAATGTATCAATCCACCCTATGTACTACTAGAATCTGTAACAATCGATGTTGATAGCAAACGTAAACAATTTGTTTCGCAAAAGTAAATTCAATGGATTGCATTACATTTTATTGTTCCGACTCATCACAGTTACTTTCCCAGCAACGTTTCCGTCGTTAAATACGAACAATGTTTTCGTTGAATACCTACACAACGTTCGAGGTAACTTTACTAATTTTGTGACGGCGATAGCGAAAAATTCGTGGAAAACGTACAAATCCATACATACCATTGGTGCCTGAAACCATTCCGAATTACATGCGATTCTGATATTTATTTATATAAAATAGAAAAGACGAGGGTTAAGATAAATAATTCTCATTGATGGATGAAGCCGACCCTTACGAACCTATATCAATCTAATATCCAAACAAAATTGTAATCACGGCATTACAGTTTTTAAGTTAGTGCCGTTATGTTGTTCGTTAGTACATCGGTTGCTATTCAAATTCACATGAAAACTGAATTATTACACCAAATCGTTATTGCATAACATGATTGCATGCATGTGTTGCATCGATAGGTTTAACACAATTTTAATTTAAAAAAAAATGGTTAAAACCGCTGACGGTGTAGACTTTGCAACAGTGTTGAATTATTGATAACAGGACTAGAGTAAATTTACCCTGCCATAAACGCATAGCAATTGTATCTGTGATGCGAATAGCAAACACTACCGAAACGTGTGTGAGCAGTTTTTTCACCGAGAATACATTTTCGGAAGCGACCTCGCATTTCTCTCTACTTTACATAAATATCTGAACTAAATGCAAAGTGGTGCAATAGGTGTTGCTTGCATATGTTTTGTACTTTTCCAGTCCATGCTGCTTGACGTTCCAATGAACGGCGTGCGTACCGCGGTAACATCAATAAATCTGTTACTTCTGTTGTTTTAATAATCTTTTATGGTTGGTACGAAATCTATTACTTCAGTTGTTTTACCGTTCATCTAGCTATTATAATGGGACACCTGCCAGGAAAATTTGCTTATTTTGGTCATAGTTGTCGATAACAGATGAGTTGCTGTTATTTAAGAGTGTACTGTTTTATGAGATGCAGCTTAACAACTCAATAGTGCAGTGTGTAAGTCGAGACTTTACATTGAAATATTGAATTGCCAGTTACGGGTTCGAAACTCAAGCGCAACAATAATTCGCTTCATCAGGTTGTTGTCCACAATAATGATATCTGATTGAATCTGTATTAGGCTGAGTCCTGGATGGCGAAATTAGCCCATAGCCCACTTATCCTCAACATTGAACACCAAAGTGAAATAATAAACTGGATGAAAGGTGCATCAAGATGCGAATTCAAATATTAGATCTGAAAATGTTGGTGTTGGAGCTGGGAATCGAAACCAAGCATTTCTTCCCTGGCCGAAGCAGTGCTCTACAATTGGTAGTAATTGTAAATCGAAATAGAAACTTTTTAGATGGTTTGGTTTTTATTGGAAAACATCGATTTGTCATTCATAATCATACATGACGATATGGTTTGACTCTTAGGATTGATGTTTCTTCAAATTTTAGCCCGAGTCGACTGCAACGGCTATAATCAGACTCATCAGTTCACAATAAATTAAGGAAAATATGGTAAACACTAGAAAAATGCGGGAAAATTAAAGAAGATATTCGTTGGCAGTTGGCAGAATATCTCCCCGCCGAAGCCTGGTTTTATATTTTTGAATGACAATATTTAACCTTTCACAGACGGCAAGCGTATCGGAAGTTTTACTACAGAATCTATTGCTTCATTTCATCTCAGTATTTCGAAAAGATTCAATTCAAATCTTTTACTTCACTTTTTGAACACGTGTTTTTTGCTATATAAAACGACATAACTCGAAACCTGTCGTTTATTCCTGAAGTCGTAATCGATAACAGATGATTCGTAAATAGATTTATAGTTGTGGAAACTAAAAATTTTCATCAGGGACTATTTCTGAGAAAACATTTTCCATATTTTCCTTAATCTTCTTAAGTTTTCACACATTACCCTAATTTTCCACACAAATCATTGGAAAATTTAGGATGATGTAGAAAAATATAAGAAAATATGTTCTCAAAAATAGTCCCTGATATAAATACACAAACAATCTGCAAGCTATAGCTGTAGTAATGAAACATCAATTTAAATATCACAAGCATGTGATCAAGAAAAAATGTTGTCAATAAATATGTTACGTAAATTGATTGTTACGTAAATAACTGGTGTCGACATTTATCCTTATAATTACTTCAAGTGAATATTATTTGATATTTTACTGTCAATATTACACTTCTTCTATATAATACCCTGCGGCTCCTAACACTGAAGTCAAATAAACTTTCTAAAAATAATGTACACAAAAAAAAGAACCTCACACAAAGCTTTTAGGCATGGTATTCATGTATATATATAAAGAAAGCGAGCGTTTTTATTTATTTATAATCAATTAACCATAATTGATTCAAAGTTAAATTCATTTTTTATATGTATGACGATGATAAATATTCCAACCGAATATACCAGCGAAGCATGGAAAAATATTTCTTCAACATAGAAAATGTGTTCACAACATCAATTAAAAAAAAGGGATCGAATCGAAAACATCTAAAAATAGCGAAATATATCAAGCGATGGTCATATAAATTTAGGGTTGTTTTTTCCCCTGCATGATGTGTGTATATTCAGTGAGCTTTAAACAGAGAAATTTAATTCAGGTCAAGTGATGGGATACTTTAGTGGAAATCGGAGTGTATCCACCGTTTGGAATTACATTTACATAAGAATTGTCGTTCTAAGTTTGTTTTTAAGGGAATGGTCAATATAGGACTGCAAACAAAACGTTTTTGTTTTGGTGTCGAATGTCGATTGGACGAAGCGATTTTCATTTCCATTGGTAAGCTTTGACACCTGCACTATATACCACTAATTGTCTCTCCTACAGTGAACGACATCTCAAATGTCTCACTGTCAAATTTTTCTGAGAATTTTATTGTGTCATTGCAAATTCACAATGACATTCTCTGAAAAAAATGACAGTGAGACATTTGGGATGTCGGTCACTGTAAAATTTTCTTTTAGCAACATTCACAGTATATCGTTAGGTAGCTTCTGTGTACCTAGCTTAAAATTCGATCGATTTATGAAGATATCGATGATTACAGGCGTAAAAAACCATTTTATCTACTGTAATGTCAAAATATTCATCTTAACGTCGGTGTCTTAATAAGGTATATTTGAGCATGGTACTTATGAACCGCCAACTTACCTCTATGGATGCTCTCGTTCGTTTTCTGCTCAGACCTATACCCTTGAGTATAGATACCGGTGTTTAAAAGTTGCCATGTACCATGATAATCGGTATCGGTATTGTGTCGTGGCGAGTTGATATTGTTCATTACTCGATAGTAAATGAGAGTTTTGCGCACACGATGTTATGCCGAACTCGCTTCGCTCGTATCGGCAATGTAACATTTAGTGCGAAAAACAACCGCATTTGCTGCCTAGTTATGAAAATAGCTATTTCAAAATGCATTCATGGTTCGGTGCTCTATTGTTGTCAATGTTGTTGTACTCAATGTACTTGTATGTACTCATACTGTATGTACTCATACTAGAATATGAAAGTGAGCTGGAGAAGCTTTTTTATGGGTTAGATTTTGAGTATTCGTTAGCTTTGTACCCACACAACATTTTGAATAACTGGTAAGGTAATTCGCTCGAAAATTCTATTTTCAAAAGGGTTTTTAAATTGATACCCTGAAATCCCATACCTGAATGGAGTTAACGGGCTTTTAGCGATTTTAATACAAAAAATATTTATTTTTAAATTTATCGAGTGGTTTTAATAAAAATGGTGAAGCTGAAGCTTTTACATTTTGGAGTGGCTACTTCACAACGTTATTCGTTCGAAATGAAATGATTTATTTCACGTTGAATATGAAATATGAACATTAAATTTAGTAACATAGACTGCCTGATTGCCTGGGCCGCTATGTATATTTTCTTCAGTTTTTTGATTTAATGAATAAACCAAGGGCAACATTGTTTTTACCGTCAATACTTTTTTGTCTGTATTACCAATCTGTTCGTCTGAGAATTTGTAATAAAATCTTTTACTTCAGTTGTTCAAAGCTAAAAAAAAATTCTATAAAATAGATCTCCAGCCAGTAGTGATCCCCTATTCTTGTTGAAATATTGAAATATTGAAATATAAACTCTCGCTCTCAATTCGGCGTGATTTGATATCCCCGATTTACGTTTCATAAATTTTTTTAACATTCCTTTATTTTATTTTAACTTTAAGACTTGATTATAATTGAGGATCATCTGGTCGATATTGCCCGTCTACCAACTTGACATCGGGAATTTTATTGCTCGTCGGTTGAAGCCAAATATTTAAAAATTGGTTCAAAATTATCTAAGTTATCATCGTGCTATCAAGCATTACAGACATTTTCGTATTTTTCCTTTTTTGCCAGCACTTCGTAGGGACCTATTTTATGACGTAAGAAGTATAAGCTAATAATTCTGTTTCGCTGCAATCTCTACCCTTTGATGCCGCTAGAATAAGAAAAAATTGGTTCGAAAAATCGGTTCCATGGATCGTGAGTTATAACGGACAAAGTATGTAGTTATTCTAGGCTCTTCAAGTAGTTTTTGCAGTCTATTTGTAATGTTTATACGGTTATACGGTTATAAATTGAGTAAACTTCAAGGGATTTCTTTTATTTGAAAGGCAAACAGCCGAAAAGTAGTAAAAATTTGTGTTTCCCAAAAAAGGGCCGACAGCTTTAGGTTTTTACATGAATAGTTAAATGCAGAAACGTGACGTGTCATATTAGCGAATTATAAGAAAAATGGAATTTCATTGATTCAGCTCTGTTCCAAATTAGTTGGCGATGTCAATAGAAAACCTATTCGAAAGAGCCTCGAACGGAGCTCAATGAATGTAATTTTATTTTTCTTATAATTCGCTAATATGACACGCCCGTTTCTGCATTTAGGTTTTCAAATCACTTTTTTTCAAATACATTTTATCTAATTTACACAGAGAAATGTTAAGTTGGTACACATGTGGCGAGATAGACTGTTTGCCTTTCAGAAACAGTAGATCAATAGTTAATGGAAATTGACAAGTGTATCATCACCGGACAAATTCAAGATTGTTCAGAATTTTTATGTGAGACCTTCTTCACCTAACACAAATTAAAGACCTTGGATATGTAGTTGACATTTCAATGTGTGCAACATAGAAAAACTAGATTACAAACTACCTCTTGCTTTCACCAACATAAAACACACTTCCTAAGCGAGGTTACCTTAATCTATAACAATGATCAATAGACACTATAATTTCTGATTGAAAAAGGTCAATCTCAACTGATGTTAACACTATGAAGTACAAGATTTTCTCTAAAACAGCAACGAATATTTTAAAGGTCACAGCCGACAGATTTATCCATTATTCATTGCTATTTGCAATAGATTAAGTAGACTCAAACGCTCTGGGAATTTTATCGATTGTTACATTGCATTCACAACTCTTGCTATATTACATTTGCTGCGATGGGGTTTTGTTGATTAAATATTTAACTAACCAAGTCAATAGAACTTTTTTTTTCAATTATTTTATTTATTCACTCTCATATTTCCAATTTCCATTATTATTCCTCGTCTATATACACACTCTCGATATTGCCATTCAATGCCAAAAAGCCAACATAATCTCAATATATTGATTCCGTGTCTGTTTATATATACAATTATCCTGTTTCCATATTCCGAGATATTGTTGATACTTACTTATGCTGAGCTATGTACATATTTAAATCCACTACGATGACATCGCTCTCTCTCTCTATCCCGGCTATAACCGAAGAAGAATGTCTTATATTATGTATAAACGTATATTGCGATTTCGTTGTCCTTTTTATCAAAATTTTATTTCATTTTGATACACACACTATTTAAATATAAATTTGGGATTATGCGAATTTAATGTCGGTTTTCTGTTGATCAAAATTAGATTTAATGTCTCAATTCATGGAGGCGGCGTATTTCTTTATTTTTTATAAGATGCTCATAAAAGCGAAGCATCAGAAAGGAATTCTGAGGAAGCATTGCTTGAAGGATGGTAGCACGATATTATTTTCGTCGTTTTTTTTTTATTTTGAGGGATTATTATTTATTGATTTCGTATAAAATTGAGTAAAGTAGAGGAATAATAAGTAGGTAGAAGTGATATGTTTGGAGAAAAACACAAACCAGAAGAGAAAAAAAGGTCAAAAGCATGGCAGAAATGATGTATGTCAAAAAGGTGTGTACAGTGTTTTATGAGCTCTTTTTTTATCGAATTATTTATATGAGTCGGTATGTTTGGTTGCAGGCATGGATATAGTAAATACATAAAAAAGGACTTAAAAGATTTATCTATACGGTTACCAGTTTATCTCCCTGTTCGTCAGTTTCTATTTTTATATTACATTCTTTTCATCCATCATTGACCCGGGCTATCGCTTTTGGGTTAGGCTTATGAATATTAAGGGCTATTTTAATATATAAATTGGATTAAACGTTAGTATAGGCGGAGTGTAGTTTTTTCTGTCGTATATTACATGATGGTTTTATGTGTCGCTCTATTTATGCTATCACATATCCTGAAAGTCGGTTAATTGCTTTCACATGGTTTAGTTGTCGAGGTGGCTGCTACAACTGAACATTTACTTAGATAAATCGTTGACCTTCTGTAGATGACAAGCCAATCCTGACATTCAATAAGTCGTTCCTATTAAGTCTGCTACTTATTATGTTTCAACTATTTTCTGTGGAAATCTTTTACTTCATTTGTTTCAACATTCAATCTGGTATAGAAACTACACTAGTTGTTTCTCACCGCTTACTTTATCACCGTTGCTGCTAACAAATGAATAATTTGACAAATCAGCTGTGGCCTCATTTTTCTTGATTTTAACATATTGCAGAATAATGCACACGCTGGAACTTTAGACACCCTTGAATGTAGTAAAGGAGTCGATGGTTTCCTTCCAAATAAAATTTAAAAAATCGAAAATTTAATTTTTGATTTTTAGAAATTTATTTGTAGGTATTCCTCGACTGCTTTACTGATTTCCAGGGTGCCTAAAGTCGACAAGTCACATAAAACCGAGTTTGAATGTGACAACCTCAGTGACTTCTGCAAAATCTATGAACAATATTGAAGGGGTACCACGAGAACAGACTGCATCTCGATGATTCTCGATCTATGCATAATTCATGAGAACATGTTGTACACTAGAACCGACTGATTCTTCTAAATTTCCCCACTTACTTAGGCGGGCCCTACAACCTACTATTGGTTTTGGCCTCCTCCAACAGTCTTCTCCAATCGGACCTATTCCCATTGTGTCATGCACCCACCTTCTGAGATCCATATGCTATAACTGGTCGAATCAGCGATCTGTGCTATTCGCACTTAAGGTTGCGGTTGAGTGTTTTTGACCGGATGAGTTTTTGAAGACTGTAGTAACTCTTGTTAGCAAGCGTTAACCTTCTACGTATTTCCTCTCCGATGCTATTATCACTATTGACCAGCGACACAAGGTAAAAAAAGCTGTCGACAGTCTCGAAGTGTTTTCCATTCACCTGGTCCGTTGGTGTGCCATCAGGGATTTGAGGGATTCTTATGAAAAACAGAAGACCGAAATCGGACGCATTTTCTATTTTTGTAAGAAAAGTGCATGTTTTCGGTTTTTGATCACCTCACACTAGCCACACAAGCTTCGAAGAAGTTTTTTGAAAGTGCACATATAAAAAATTGCAATAGAAAATGCGTCCGATTTCGGTCTTCTGTTTTTCAGAAGAATCCCTCATCTTCAATTTTCGTGAAATTCTCTTTAACGATGTCAACGTTCCGTCCAATTAAGTCTAGGTCGTCAGCATGTCCCAACAACTGACTCAACTTTCTGAACATTGTACCGCTGGTTTCCATCCAGTCCATCGCCTTGTCTAAGTCCTTCCAAGGCTTCCAAGGTATCAGGTTCCGAATTTCCCCACATTTTTCCAAATTTCCCCAATTTTTGTTTTGTGAAAATTTAGGAAATAATGAAAAATAGAAAAATGGTTACTCGTTCATATAGAGACCATTTCCAATGCACACATAATCAAAAATATATTGGCAATCGTTTAACAGCTCCCTAAATAATTTCAAACGAGTACCGATGATATTATAGTTTAACGCTGTGTTTCAATAATCAGTGTATTAACCGACCATCCATCTGGTAATAAGATTATTTTACTGAGGTACGAAGCATTAAGGGATTGTCCACAAAGAATGAACGCTATGGGTAGAGGTCATTGTTATATTAACCTTCCACAAATGACATCAGAGAAAGAGTTATCACATGAATTACGTTTTTTGATCTCAGTATTTCCTACAGATTGATGAAAAATCTATTACTTCAATAGTTTTAACATGACATTTGATATTTAACATGACATAAACCGTAGCTATTCGCACTTTATTGTCGCAGTTGTCGATAACAAATGAAATGAAACATTTTGAAAGGTATTACGAGAATTCTGAACATACTTTGAATGCGACCAAAAATTGTATTTTATAAGTAGACAATGCATGTTAGACCATCCCATTTGGGTTGGATATACGTCGATGCTATAATCACAAACTTCAACCTACCATACCTAATAGCAAAGTACAGCCCACCATTTGACATAAAAATCGATTTGAAATACGTTCGTTCTTGAATCGCAATTTTCATGATTGACAAAGTAATATAGCCAGCAAACTGTAATCCATTCATGCACAATGCATAATCCATAAACTAATCTTCAACTTTTTCGAACGTACAGTATTTATCGAACATTCTGTAGTACAAGCAGGACTGTATTTCTCTCTGTCTCTCTCACACTCTCTTTAATTTACCATCATTATGGACGTTGTAATGAAATATTAACAAAACTACCGAACAATCAAGCAACCAAACCATAAAATATATTTTATATCCCTTTTTGCATTCACCTGAGGGGGTAGTTGAGAGCTGATAAAATATTAAACCTTTTTTCTGATCCCAACTACCCCCCATTCCCCACCCGCCACATACACACAGTGAACTCGTTCCACCATGTCTCTGGACTTGTCGAAGACCACTCTTGATCGACATGTAGAGAGTATACAGGTTTTAATGAAGGAATAGGTTTGTCTTGTATTTGATATATTGCGGTATTATTAGGTTGTACGTCCAATAAACATCGTGGCAGAACATATATTTTATCGAAACATGAAACAGCGCTCTACATTCATTGCATACACTATCCATTAATAGTGTACATACAAGCTAATTTCTAGTTGGGAAATTGAAATCAATAAAAGCAAAAAGCAATTATTTGTTAATAATTTATCACCTAATAACAGGATGTCCTAGTTCTGTTGTTTCGAACGACAACTTATAATGTTTGCCGTTTGCCGTAATAAAGTTCGAATTTTAGTTACAGTCAATCCATATGCCGTATGATGAGTATACCAACATTTTGAAATATGGTTTTGGAAAAGTCATTTATTTATTCATTTAAGTTCCAATTCCCGTATATTACAGCGAAGTGTAAGCCGTAAGTTGCATAATATTCGGAACGAAACTGAATTATTGAACGGTGATGGGAATGGATAATTTGTGGGAAATTTATTATTTGATGTCTTTCAGCTTGTCGATGAATGGTTTATGGCTGATTAAGTTGGAATTGGAATTTTTGTTGCATTCACAACCGTATGCCACACTGTGGTATTGCCACAGCCTTTTATAAACTGATAACCGTCTGTGATCGTCGGCGACGGCAGAAATTAGGGACTATTTCTAATATGCGTGCTTTCTTATAGCAACATAAAGATAAATAAATAAGGAAATGGTCAGTGGTGTCTTGGGGTTGAATGTACAATACTAACTAGTTGAACAATCCCTTTTCCATCAATCTTTCACTGTGAATCGAATCTGCTGTCTTTGGTAATAGGTAAAGAAGTAAAAGATTTTACGTCAAACACTAAGCGATGCTTGAAACAAATGCAGGCCCGTAGCTACGGGGGGCTAGTGGGGGCTAAGCCCCCTCTGGAATTTCCAAAAAACCGTTTTTTTTTTTAATTTTCCCCATACTAAAAGTTTTTTACCATCGTTGAGCCCCCTCTGGGATGTCTGAGAAATGGTTTCTAGCTACGGATTGACTTGCAATTTTCTCCTGTAACATTGATGCAATTCATATTATTTCTATTTTTTGTATCTCAATCGGAATTCTTTCGGACGAATTGGGTGTAATATACACTGAAGTCTATTCTACTGTTCAGTATTTCATCGTGGATGGACCAGGTGTATGTCTCAGCCATCTCAAATCTTAAGATATCCAAATTGTGAAATCTAAAAATAAATTTTGATGGCTCTAGGAGAATGATGTTTAGTAACTCAGAAGAAATGTAATTGAGTTTTCCCATATTTTAGTACATTTTGTCATAAAATTACTGCTGTCACTGCACTTATTTTCATGTGAACCAACTTCATATGGTGACATTTGTTCTGTAATGACAAATGTGAAGTTGGTTCACATAAAAATAAGCCGCAGAAAATGAAGTACTATGAAAAAAATTTGGCGTCTCTACAGGCCAACCCACTTGTCCCGCCAGATTTTCAAGCAGCAATTTTATTTTACATGCTACATGCGTCGAAAATTGTACTTCATGTTTCAAGCACTACTTTCGACGCGTTCGACGCCCTCAGCATGTAAAATCCATTACATAACTCGGTATAAACATGAAAAGTCTAATTTTCGTGTATTTAATGACCTCGGCTGCGCCTCGGATCAATAAAATTCACACTAAAACTCTACTTTCCATCTTCTTATTCCTAGTCATGTAAAATACTATTTAAGCTTAGTTCTTATTGTGTCACAAATATTTTGATTATTACAACAATTTCGATTCAAATAGTTCAGATATGGCAATACGCGTACCTCTTATAGAGACGGTTACCCAGATCTAAGATCCATTGTTTCCTTCTCGCAAGCCTTACTCATTCTATGACTGAAACTTCCCAGTTCTTAGCAAGAAGTTGTTAAGGCGCTCTCCAACGAAATCGTAAATTTCCATTGTAGAGTTCGTGATACGAGAAGGTGTTAAACCTGAGGCCCTTGTAAAGATGACAATACCATAAGGATAAGTCTCAGGAATAGACTTCTTTCCCCCATTTTCTTAAATTTTCCAGTATGGTCTAAATTGGGAAAATGTGGAAAAACCAATGAAAATGTTGGAAAATTCAAGAAAATATAGACAAATTTTTCGCAAAAATAGTCAATGAGATGTTCAGGTGAAGGACCACACTACGAGATAAATCGAATGATCTATTCTGTGGAAGTCAGGAACTAGAATTGCTAAAAGTTTCTTGTATGCAGAATGAGCACCAGCTGAATATTACCAGCTGGTGTACAAACAAAAACACTTTGTATTGTATACAATTCAAAGACAACCTACACACAGTGCATTTCTACGTTAACGTCATCTACGCGCACATCACACGTATGAATGAAGTAAACACATTGTTAAGAATGTGTTTCGATTGTTTATCATACAATAAGTGTGTGTTAGTAGATCCAGCTGATGATATTCAGCTGGTGCTCATTCTGCATATATGAAACTTTTAACAATTGTACTATTGAAAACATTTTCCTATATTTTCTTGAATTTTCTCAGATTTTCCTAGATTTTCCATATTTTCTTTAAGTTTCACATAAAATATTTTTGTGAAAATTTGGAAAAATGTTGGAAAATTTGGGAAAATTCAGAAAAATATGGGAAAATGTTTTCGCGAGAATACACTGATAGAAAAGTTAACGCGCTGGACGTGTACTGTACGTAGTGGACGTGTAAATTGGCTGGCAGACAGCTATTTTTGGATCGAACTTCGGGAACGTTTAGTACACGTGCACTGCGTCAGTAAACGTCCAGTACGTTTGCTCTGGTATCCGAAATAAAATGAAATTTTGATGTACATTATTTCGTCAAATTTCGTTCTTTTTAATTTTAATTTTTTTATTTTTCGTGTTTTTATTCATTTATATCGTAACTTTTTCTTAGATAAAAATTTTCTCCATGTTTGGTGCTGGGTTTGAACTGGGGACCTCTTGATCTCAAAGCGGCGCTTCAACCAATGTTGCAATTAAGACATACTACATTGATAGTTGTATTGTGAAGCGTTGGTAGAAGTAGGTAAACGTGGAGCACGTTTGCACACAAAGTACTTATACATGCTATACGTTTACTTACATGACACACATATGAAACTTTGAAAATATTTTTTTTTATTCTAATTAGAACTATGGTATATGACAATGACCTAATATCGAGAATCGTAATCGTAATTCCTTCTTCTTCTTTTTGCGTAATATTTCGATATTTCAACAGTATGAGATAAAAGGGAATAAAACGTTTTGAAATTTAAATGACTGAATTTAATATTTCTGTTTTTAAGTGAATCCTAAAATCCTGATACAGATACATTCATCTCATGTACGTAAAGGACTTGACATAGTTGCTATTAATATAAAATGCACAGTGTACGAATGTTAACGCACAACAAGTACGATCTTTTGACATCATACTTACCATGCGTATACAAACATCCTAAACGTGTGCTTTTCTCAAACGTGTTGGGCGTATGAGGTAATTTTGCGATGAAGTTACACATACCAAAATTTTACACATGTCCTACGTCGACTACACGCGTGAGATGTATGGCACACATATCGTACGTAAACTTACATACGACAGGTTTGCCATACATACCCGACGCATACTATGCATAACAGAAGTATATCATACATATCCGAAGTACACCGCCAAAATCTTTTTTATCAGTGTAGTATCTGATGATGATGACACTGCTGTCTAAATTGAGAGAAGTTTTTAAATACAGAACTAAAACTAAATCTTTCCATACAAAAAACCTTCTTTGCTTTTCTTCGTGCCAGTCTTACAATTATTGTAATCCAATTGAGCTGGACTCCATGAAAAAGACATTATGCGTGAACGTGAATATGATCCGTGTTTGTAGACCATATTGTAGCCAGTAACCGGAGGCCGTCATTTCCAATTAGTCAGCGATTTTGTCTCATAATAAAATAAACAAAATGAAAATCTCCGCGTTTCCAAAACGAAATGAACTTCATCCTTAATTTGAATTCTTCATCTTTCGCATTTCTGCGAGTTAATGTAAATACAATTGAGCATTATTTGTGGAATTGTTTTGTAAATAATGGAAAAGGAAACAGAGAAAAATAACTTACACAAAACTCAATTTAAGAAGCGAAAAAACAACAAAAACACACACAAAAAATCAGAGAAAGAGGAGGAAAAAAAAACTCTACGAATTTTGGCAATCATAATCAACATCATCGCAAAAAGCGTCTATTGCAATGCAAGATGAGATGAGGTAAGTTTTTCGCATTTATATTTGGTTTTTTATTCGTTTAACATTCCAGTATAAGCAAGTTCATTTATAACTTTTTCTATTTATTATGTGAAGCTGTTGAAAAGTTCCCTTTGAATTGTACAACTACGTACTTGTTACAGACGGTTAAAGTACACATACATTTTCCGTTGAACAGAGGTTGCAACGAATTGTAACACAATTTCAAAGGTGAAATATACTTTCATCCAGTTAACTTTTATTTAAAATTCGAGTCAAGACGTCGCAGTTAAAATTTCCTGTTGTTGAAAATCTGAACTTTTTCTTGTGTATTTCGAAGCGGATTTGGCAGTGTTAATGCGTCGAGAATAATCTCAATATCGAATTTGTTTAGCGAAGAAACATTTCCTCGATTTAAAGTCAGTTCTTTGTTAGAGCTAAAGACCTGTAACTTCTGATGAGTATGACTTTTCGCTTAGATGTATACACACAGTCTGTAAATGAGAACGAAATATCGCATAGAAGTAAATTTTCCAATCGTGTAATCTATGCAGTCTGTACATAGATGGATGCAAAGTTTTCCCCTTTTCACTTCTGAACTCTGACTATGTTTAATTTCATGTTTCGGTAATTATCTCTTTCTTGTTGTGCACTTAATCCCGAAACATTTCTACAAAATCAGTCAAGTACGTGGTTCGAATTTTGCATATATAGATTGATGACTGTTTGCATTGGTAATTTTTTATTGTTAGAGCTCATTCAGACAGAATGCATTTAGCACTACTCAAGCGGGTGAAATATACTACAACAGTGACGTTCTGAAGGTATTAAATTTATAACAAGCAGTTGTAGCTGGAAAGAAGATAGATTTATACCTCGACGCAGCATCCTATCTTTTTGGTCTGTAGCAACCGTAGCAACAGAAAGCAATACCGGTTTTGAGGTGTTCGATAACAATAAATTCAAATTTTTTGCACGATTGTGATTGGTTGATTTTGTTTACCTTACACAGTGTCTCCACCTGATTGACATTGACATTTATTGACATTGACATTGAAAAAAGATTCTCGTAATTCTGATAAGTTTGAGACTACTCAAGTAAAAGGAAGTAGGATCTTATAGCAAAACGTAGGCTAAAATAAATGAAGTAATAGATTTCGCAATCAATCTCTTGAAAATGGTCAGATCAAAAGAAGCACCAGGTCTCAATGATTGTTCTAGTGTACACATTTTCGACGTTTTCAAGTCGAAGTCGAAGTGTATCAAAGTTCTGAAAGAACAGGTCTAGACAACCACGAAGGCGGGTGACACCAAATTTTATAAACAGATAGTGTGAGAAATCAACTTAAAGAAAATATTTTACTCGAAAATTCAGAATTTTGTTTTTGTTAAGTTCCATTTAACATATAAACTTCGCAGCCGTTGACGCAATTGTGTGTCACCGCCTTCGTGATCAACTCAGAGTTGTCTTAATCTGTTCTTTCAGAACCTTGATTTGTATGCAGACAATCTCAAATCTATTACATTTTTCGATCTAAGTAAACCAACTAATAAAAAATTAAAAATGTTTTATTTCAATAGTTTCAATACTCGTTTTGCTATATAATAACAGATTTTACGTGTTACGGCATGTTTCATTTTCATTTACATTGCCTAATCACGTAAAGCATTGTACTTACGAGGTTCCAAGTTGTCATTTGACACCCCACTTATCAAATAAACAACTTGGAACCTCGGAAGTAATATACTAGTAATGTTGTATGTAAAAACTGAATTATCAGCAACGAGTAGAACTAAATTCCGATTTTATAGTCTAATTGTCGAAACCAAAACACTGGTATCGTATAAGATAAGCCCTTTACTGCACCAGTGTCAGCGAATACTTACACCACAACACTGCTCCTATTATTAACACTCTAATGTCACACGTCAAAAAACCTCTAAATTTTAATACAAATTATATGAGTGTACTTGCTTGTGTTGAGTGTCCAAATCGTCTTAACGAAATTGCAAATCCTATAGGGAAGTACTGTTTGGAAACTAAAGCTCAAATGTAAAAGATTTTTGAAATTCTATTACATTTCTAGTACATTTCGTTATAAAACTACCAATGCCAGCGCTCCATTTTTAGACCCGTACGAAGTACTGGGGTCTTATAGGTTTACGCATACGTTTGTAACACGTCGAATTGGACTCCCTGAGTAAGGGGAAACCTATTGTGGTTGTCTAGAGATGCCAAATCTGCGAAAAAAAAATGTCCGTCTGTCCGTCTGTCTGTTTGCACGATAACTTGAGTAAAACGCATCCGATTTTGAAAATTCTTTTTTTTTCCCGTTTGGTAATGTCAAAAGACAGGCTAAGTTCGAAGATGAGTGATTTTGGATCGACCCCTCCCGAGCTGTGGCCCAATAAGTGCTTTACGGTTTTTCGAAGATATCTGCGGACATTTAAACGTTAAACTTGTAAGTGATACGTCAAATAAAAGGTATTTACAATACCGATCGACAAAAAAAAAGTTTATGGAAATCGGATGACCGACTCGTGAGTTAGACCCCTTGGTGTGGAACAGGCACAGGGCGGCAAGCAGTTTTTGCTTGTAGGTCGGCCACATTTGAACATATTTCGTCTGTTTTAGCTTTATTAGATAGGTATTGACCGTACCAATCAGGGAAAAAAATTTATGAAATTATGTTCTCCGGAGCGTGAGCTAGGTCTCTTGGAGTGAGCTCTTATCTGGCTACTCGGAAGTACAGTGAACGTGGTGTATTTTGACAATATCTCGAGTAAATTTTGACCGAATTTCATGAATTTTTTTTTGTTTGAAAGGTATTAACGAATGTAAAGCGTCGGTACTATTTCCGGTCTCCTAACAAAATGGCTGCCGGCGGCCATATTGGATTTTAGTAAAATAGAAATATCTTGGGAAAAATGGTACTTAGAGAGTTTCTGTTAACATGGAAATAATTTGTTATGTGTGTGGGGTTTCAGGGATTCCATATACGGACATCTATATATACCTATATACAGCTATATTGAGCTATATACAGGCATATAGAGCTATATAATAGCATATATTTATCTGTGAAATGTTTATTTATAGTGAAATATAGTTAAATATAGCGGTATATAGCTGTTTAAAGAGGAATTTATGAAATTTGTCTTCGTACGGGGCTGTCTATATTGCCTCCGGCAATTTAGTTGTATATGATAACAAGGCAAAGAGTGGATAATGTAAGTGATTTTAAAGGGAGAATGGTTTTTCAGCAGAGAAGAAAATGAAGTAAGAGAAATGAAGAGTTTCACATTAAAGGCTTTTGATACGAATAGGTGTTTCGTACGGGTCGGCGTTAGCTATGTTTTTTTTACCAATTTCGCTGCTATGACATTTTATCTATATTTACTAGGATGGGTCGAATTTTCCATTTTAATTTACATTCAGGCAGGACGGTCCAGAGAATCTTATGGAAGAAACTTTTTTTTTTTTTAATATTTTTTCCCAAGTCTCAAGAGCGATTGTCATTTTCGGTGTAGTAGAGTGAGGTTGCATGTGTCGCTGAATGATTTATCTGACAATGTCAGACTGACATGTGTGAGATGTAACTATTTCTATTGACTGGAGTAATAGCTGAATACTGTACACGGTGAGCTTTAAAAAAAAATTATTCGACCTCTCGTGCACATGGGATATTTTTATGGGAATGTGCTCAGGGGCCTCCCAGGATGACGAAATGACTATTCCCAAAATATTTCGATGGGAAAATTTTTAATTAGATCGATTTTTCGTTTTTTTGGGACCTGCGGGAAGCTTCGAAGACTGTTTGGACCTTACTGATGACTCGTTTGAACACAAAAATATAGTTGCTGTTTAGCCTGAGATGTAAGCTTTACAGCGATACCAATCATGACATTCATGACTACCAACAAACATCTTGTATGAGGCATAGTCATTCAACTAGATGCCTGCGAATTTCAAAGGCTGTATCACACGTGGATGATTTCTACTTTGTCTCAAAAAGTATGTTTAGTTATTTTACATAATTTAAGAGGTGAATGAAGGTCTTCATGAGAGATTCTCTCGATCATTCTGGGCTTTCTAAAATAAAATGTAAAATTCGATCCACCCTAATAGTTACAGGAGTGAAGCTATTTCACCAAAAATAGACCACAAAGAATTAAACGTGGCGCCTCTGCAGGCCAACAGAGGTTTTCTATTCTAATACAATCAGCCAAGGTAAATATAGTGAGGAGGTACTGCCATATATAACCTCGTTGAAAGCAAAAAATCAAATAGCAAGTCGGGCCATCTGTTGTAGCGAAAATATTTTTGTGAAATACAAGTAAACCGAAGTCAACCATATTTAAAAACATAGCTAACTCCGACCCGTACAAAACACCTATTTGTATCAAAAGACTTTACTGTGAAACTCTTCATTTCTTTTACTTCATTTTCTACTGAAAAGCTATTCGCGCTTTAAAATCACTTGCATTATCCACTCTTTGCCTTGTTATCATCAACAAATAAATTACCGGAGGCAATATAGACAGCCCCGTACGAAGTCAACTTTCATAAATTCCTATTTAAACAGCTATATGCCGCTATATTTACCTATATTTTCCTATAAATAAACATTTCACAGATGAATATGCTATTATATAGCTCTATATGCCTGTATATAGCTCAATATAGGTGAATATAGATATATATAGATGTCCATATATGGAATGCCGAAAACGACCAACACACACAACAAATTATTTCCATGTTAACAGAAACTTTCTAAGTACCATTTTTCCCAAGATATATCACTTTTAATAAAATCCAATATGGCCGCCGGCAGCCATTTTGTTAGGAGACCGGAAATAGTACCGACGCTTTACATTCGCTAATACCTTTCAAACAAAAAAAAAATTCATGAAATTCGGTCAAAATGTACTCGAGATATTGACGGACAGACGGACATTTTTTTTCCACTGATTTGGCATCTCTAGACAACCACAATAGGTTTCCCCTTACTCAGGGAGTCCAATTCGACGTGTTACAAACGTATGCGTAAACCTATAAGACCCCAGTACTTCGTACGTATTTTTGTCGACGTTATCTGTAACAGATAACAGATCGTAATGCTGTTTTTGAAACTAAATCAGCAAGATTTTATAGTCTAATTTTCGAAACCGAAACACTGGTATCGTATAAGATAAGCCCTTTACTGCACCAGCATTTTAACACTACAGTGTTAGCGTATACTTACACCACAGTACACTTGCGTGTGTTGAGTGTTCAAACCGTCTCAACGAAAGTGCAAATCCTATAGGGAAGTGCTGTTTGGAAACTAAATCTCAAATGTAAAAGATTTTTGTAATTCTATTACATTTCTAGTATTGGTCATAAAGCTACCAATGCCATCGCTCCATTTTTTTTACCAATTTTGCTGCTAATAGCAGCCTGCTATGACATTTTATGGATATTTACTAGGGTTTGTCGAAATTTCCATTTTATTTTACATTCACGACGGTCCAGAGAATCTTTTATGGAAGAAACTTAATTTGTAAATATTTTTTCCCATTTTTAATTTCGGCCGCACTTACGGCGTGAACTTTTAGTGTAGTAGAGGTAGGTTGCATATGTCGCTGAATGATTTCACTGACATGTGTGAGATGTAACCATTTTTATTGACTGGAGGTAATAGCTGAATAATGTAGCTTTAAAATGTCTCTTGGAGATCGGATTTTGATTCTGAATGTTTCCGAATTATTCAGAATTTTCGGACTTTAAATTCTCTGAAATAAGTCCTGCTGAGAAATCTTCAGCCATACGTGCAACCTCACTCTTCTGCAACAGAAATCATGCTCTTGAGGCATTCTGGGCTTTCTAAAATCAAATGTAAAATTCGATCCACCCTAATATTTACAGGAGTGAAGCTATTTCACCAAAAAATAGACCACAAAGAATTAAATACTTAAACAAATGTGGCGTCTCTGGAGGCCAACAGAGGTTTTCTATTCTAATACAATCAGCCTCCAGATATTTTCAATGTTCATGATAGTTTGCATTTGGAGAGTCTTTCACTTTGCATTTGGGGAGTCTTTCACTTTGCTTTTTGTGGTGACTGTTATAATGGTCGGCATGAATTTGCTTCAGCTGTTTTTCAGCTGATCCACAAAAACAATCAAAACTGTCTTTCTACGATTTTGACACTACCATGCGTACAGAAATTTCTACAGTACAAACGAGTATAAAAAGTTTAAATTGTATGTGTGGTTCGGCTGAAGCAAATTCATGCTGAAATTTCGCTGCCTGTCAGTGTAGCACAGTGGCTCAACGTAAATATTGTCCGAAAAAAAAACGACGGCTCTCCATCAAACCCCTTTCGCGGAATACCAAAATGCAAATCATCGACATTGTAATCCGTTTCAGAGGAAATGCAATGATAGACGATGCTCTATTACATGCAAATAATGAAGGTTCATCGATGCAGTAACTTCATAATTTTGTTTGCCTGCACTGGTGAAAAATTCGCCAGAAAAACTCCTTCATTAAATAGATGCATGCGATCGTATTAAAATGCGATTACACCAAATCTAATTACATCAGCATCAATGCATTTAATGTATGTATGTGTGTGCGTGTTTGTCATTCAAATCCCAAAGACAATAGCAATCAATAGATAATCCTAAAACTATCAGAGCAATATATATTGATGCTTCTCTCTCTCCGTGTGTGCCTTCAATGTAATTATCAATTTTAGACCACTAATTAATTATTAAATTAAATCATTCAAATAATAAGACATCAGTATGTCAGCTCATCTCAATTTAATTGGTAATAATATAGTTTGTCATCTCATCATCTTCATTCATGAATACATAATCTGATTAAATGCAATGTTACGAGATTTAAATAGCACATGCAAAATCACATTTCACCACGAATCCCGTCATATAGACGTATATCTATAATAGAACGTACACACCAGTATGGATGTAAGAGTATGTTCTGTATATGTATACCATTATGCTTCGTCGATGATTATCCCACATGAAATCTAAACATTATTTCAACACATTTGTATCTATGGCTCTGTTTACAAAGTAATTAGCCTTAAGCATAATTTCGAAACATGCAACCCTCCAACACATAAACTGGTTGATATATCAAATGAATGATTGATGCGTGCGTTTGTCAATTATTGCGCATTCTAATATACCCCATTTTAATTCTATTTTCGGTTTTTATCTTTATTGCAAATATATAGAGAGGGTCAACGCCGTATATTATCAACCCGAGTTTATTTCACGTCTGAGATATTTTCTTTAAAGAGTTATCTGGTCCCCTCCATTCCGACAATGATTTTTATATTCGCATCAAGTGCGGACACATTTTCAATGTTCATGAAAGCGTTGCATTTTCTCGGTGGTTTTTCTTTTCTTTTTGTCTTTAACCCCAACGAAGTGGAGACATTTTTGTAAAGGAAATTATTTCCACCGCCGATAAGTTTCTGTAAACGATGTAAAGAGCCAACGTCTAATTCTTTTAATTAAAAATTTACCTTTAAAACTCAATTATAAATTATGTGCGGCAATTCTTCTCGTTGCCTTTACTTATTTCATTATTTTAATATAGTTTTACGGAACGACAGATGAAGAAAAAGAGAAACTTAAATTAATTAAAACCTTGGCTTTTATTATTGTATGGGTGCTGTGTGCGTTTTTTTCCTTCTACTTCTTCGCTTTGCTTTAATCAGAAATCAGAAAAATGTTGAGTCTTATGCTCAAGGCTTTAAAATTGGATTTAATCGGATTATTGTTTAGTTTGAGATGCAGGTATGTACAGGCCATTTTGGGATACCGGGCATCGACGGTATTGGGCCTTTTGAATTAATTTCTTTTTAAATAATAATTTTAAATTTATTAAAAATGCTATTCGCACATTGTGCGAATAGTCACATTATAACATCTTGGCTATTCGCACATTGTTCTGATAGCCAAAAAGAGACTATACACGTACACTGTGCTAATAGCCAAAAAATTATAAAGTGACTCGCACACTGTGCGAATAGCCTTTTTTCGCTATTCACACTTTGTGTGATTAGTGAAAGGTGTCGGAATCTCGCACACACGAATCATAGTATGCGCCCTTTTACGACATTTAACAAAAAGTCATAATTGTGCGAGATTCACCACTAAGAGGTGGACTAATGACAAAAGACTAATGGCAGTTTGTCGAATAGTCTTTCTTTAAAACTATTCGCACACTTTCACTAAACTGAAAAGCTCTTTTCACAACACACGCGGGAATATAGTCATTTTATCTCCTCCGCTGAAACTTCGGAAGCCTCTGTTGTGAAAACGTTGTGTTTAACTCGGGAAAAAAGTTGGAAATTGCATTTTCTCGGGTGAATTGTGGCCCTCGCTACGCTCTGGAGGAGAGTGATGCTTCTTTTTACAAATGTTTTTATAGAAGAGAGTGATGCTTCCTTATACAAAGTGTTTGTAGAAGAGGGTGATTATCTCAAAACATAGAGGTAGACTACCTAGAGGAATTATGGCCCGAAATAATTTGAAAAATTATATCACACACACCACTAACACGAAAACGTCAACTTTACTTTGCTTTTGACGTTATGAGTCCCTTTACTTTTGACATCAAGAGTCCCTTTTAACTGTCTTTACACGGAGCTGTCACACACACATTTCAATATATGATTTTTCAATTTAATTTTTCAGTTTGCTCTATTGAGAGGGCCCTTGCGTCAAAACAATGATTTAAGTCAATGCTAGCTTCATTAACTATTATTTGACTATTCGCACTTTGCACGAATAGTACCTACCTATGATACTTTGGCTGTCCGCACAAGTATTATAAAGTGACTATTCGCCACAATATTTCTCTTTTTACATACTTCTCCCAGTGAACCTTTTGGAAGCCAGTCCGGTCCTGCCGAGTTGGATATAAACAATTTTATTCGATAAAATTGTCAACATTTTGTTTCACTGTGATTCTTTTTAATTAAACGATTAAATAATTAAAACGTTTCAACCTGGGTGTATGCGACTATTGGATTGCTAGAGGGATCCATATATGTATTAAACGTTTTCATTCGGACTTTCTCAGTGTAGTATTTGTTCTCTTTACACTTTTGCAAGTGTCTATCTAGTCACTCATAAACATTAAAAAAATGTGAACGTTCGGTTTGATATTTCGAGCGTCAAGAAACTACCAAATCAAATACGAGCCCCTACTGTAATACGAGCCTTCTATTGTCTTTTATATTGTTCGTTCGAACAACAGCGTTGCAGTTGGTGCTCGATGGTAGTTTGACCCTACGTCCGATTTCTGTAGGCTGTTTTAAAAAGGGACTCTAGCCTCAAAGTCGACAGTAAGAAAGACAATAAAAAATAACCTGGATCTGCTATCGACAGCGACGAAACAAATAAACGATTAGCTTTGGCCAAATTGTTCTGTTATAAAGCAAAATGAATGTTCAAACCAACGAAGTGCAAGATTTGATAAAACAATGTCTAAAAATATGAAGTAGTAGACTCAGTAATAGTTATACGGGTAAAATGATAGTCGCCTGTGAACGGTTGACTTTAAAGATACAACCTCAGAAATGACTTTTTTCCGTAGAGGAGAATGGAGTGTTGAAGATAATAGATCGGATACTTACGTGAACTGGATAACGCACTTTACACCATCCAGTTATTCTTATAGTCTTAGGCTCCATTTGATTTTATCTTGATCAAAATTCCGTCACGAAACCTTTTTGCAAATTTACCAAAAAATAGGCCCTGCCAATGGCAGGCTACCATGCAGGAAAAATTGCATATTCGAAATGTCGTAAACTTAAATCCCTGTCTGAAATTACATTGCGCTCTAGTGGTCAAATCATCAGTACGCAGTATCGCAATTTCGCCTTACGGTCAATACAGAAAGCGTCCATATACCAGCAAGTAATATTGTTATCAGCAGACTTAGCTTCACTTGTTTAAGCAAAATATAACAGAGATAAGGAAGCGGCGACGAAATTCTTATTTTTTTATTTTTTATTGGACACGTTTTGTAAGAGCTTAAACCGTGTTAGCAGCGATCCAAGGTAGAAAACTGGTGGTGCGAACGAATACGGATGGCAGAGTATTGTGGCAACTAGCAATGACAAAGCTACAGAAAGAAAACAAACAATGAAAGTCAAGTTTAAAATGCCAACGAAATGTCTCTCTTCACCTGGCAATTCCAACATGCATAGATTCACCACCTCTGCGAACAGTGAGTGGACCTAATGCGGGACAAAAATGGAATCAGACATTGAACGAATTTTCATAAAAAAGGTGTCACTTACCGCCACTGTCACCCTGGCAGACACCTCTATTCTGAGTTCCAGTCATGCAAATATTATTTGCGTTAGCTGTACCAATACTAGAAATAGCGCATTGTTGCACGGTCAGAACATTATCGTAAACATATCTCAACACTTCGGACACAACTGGATTCGCTTGTGAATAAACTCCCCAACCGGATGCAACAGCATCTTCACCGGCAAAGTCATAGTTCATATCGGCAGTGGTTGGCAGAATGGCAGCACGAATAACTGATGGAATCTGTGGTACAACACTTGGCAATTGAACAACAGCAACGTCGTTTTGAATCAACAGTGAATTCCAGTTTGGATGCAACAAAATGTGAGCGCCGGTGTATTCAATGCGTCGTTGATTCGGTTCGGCCACATCACGCCAGAAATGAGCTCCGAAAATAGCAGTACCTGAAGTACCACCATCGACACAGTGGGCGGCTGTCAAGACGGTCCGTGTTCCGATTAGAGAACCACCTGAGTGATGTAAATGTTTTGAATTTGTTGAGGGAATGAATCTATTTTGGGCATACCGCAAAAGCCTTGACCTCCTACGTCCGGGAGGAAAGTCAACAAAGCTGCTTGATATGGGAATTGATGTGGCCTGAAAGAAATGATTTTGTGAAGACTTATCGCTAGACTCTGACGATCTGTTCATACTGAGCAATTTGACCGCCAACGATGCGTCCTTGAGAGTTTTGAGCCTGGCGTTCATAGTTTTCAAAGAATTTGGCCGATGGACGGAGCTCGGGAGCTTTATTGTCCCAGAATTTCGGATAATAAGCAACTGGTCTCACTGTGCTCCAGTCGATATCACTGTTGTTAAATTCATCAGCAACTGATGACGCGACCAAAACGGCGAACACTAGCACAAACAACTTCATCGTTCAATGATTTCTTTGCTACTAAAGATTTTGCGAGACACGTCGTAGAGACGGAAATCTGTATGGGCAACAAGTCGTTGAAGATTCTAGTTTATCACGTCAGTACGCCTTATCAAGTACTCCAAAATACAATAGACAAGATTCCTATTTTTAGATCCCATTCACACAACAAAATACTTAAGAGCAGATCCAAAAACGGTGATCGATAAAATTTTTCCATTTATCTCTAGCAATTTCATTCATTAATCGGGTTGTTGATAACGCAAATGGCAAGTTTCAATTCTCATCTCCGCATAAATCAAACCATCTACGAAAATTTAATTTTAAATCGACTTCAACGGCAATACAGTTTGCACGTTCCCATATAATTCTGTCATCATTTAGTTATCTGAACTCCCTCGTTTCAACCTTTTTTTTGTTGCTGCATAAAGCTTTGAGGAAAAATCAAACCCTTTTTCGGTCCTTCCTTTACGGTTATCTTCAATGTAAAATTTATATTTCGCTCAAATTTCCTCTCGTTATTTTATTTTCTTCCACACACAACAACAGGAAAAAAAAAGTACCCGGAGTTTCCCAAACTTTTTTACAAAATAAAAAAAAAATCGTTCCCCAGTCTTCCCATTCTGATGATTATGTACACTTATTACAACATTAAATGTTAGTATTCCGACTATACACAAAAACCTTTTTTCATTCTGTATACAAATCGAGAAGAAGAAGAACAGAAACCCGAAATTGATAGGGAAATCAAAGCAAAAATGTAAAAATGTAATAACATTATCCTTAACCGGTTCATTATAATATAAAAAAGTCAGAGGGAAAAAATTGGTTTGAATAACGTAATCGATACCCATACATCATTGAGAAATTGCTCACTATATATGCATGTGGAGTAGCCCCGGCTTCGCTCGGAATCAAAAAAAAGTGTTCACGATTTTCACGCGTCAAAGTACATATTCCTGGCTCAAGCGAGTTTAAATATTTTTTCCAGATTTTTCCGCGTCAAAAACAAATTTTCATCCGTCAAAAATATTTCCACCAGTCAAAAACAAATTTTCCAGACTTTTACGCGTTAAAAACAATTTTTCATCTATCAAAAATACTTCCATCCGTCAAAAGTATTTTCTTTTGACTTTGACGCATCATAAATATTTTTTTCGACCTTTCAAAAGAAAGTTTCAAAACTTTGACGCATGAAAAACTTTTTTTTTAAATTTTACCCGTCAAAAATATTTTCACACGTCAAAAATATTGCGAAAAATTTCGAAAATTTCCTGAAATTTCAAGAAAATTCTGGAATTTTCAAGATTTTCGGGAAATCTCAAAAAGTTCGGTAAATTTAAATAATTTCGGGAATTTGATCAATTTTAATTCTTCAAAACTCTTGAAATCTTGGTAATTGCAGAAGATCCTAATTCGAGAACCTTCAAGAATTTAGTGACTTTTCTAGAATTTCGAGAATTTTTAAGAATTTCAGGAATTTAAAATATTTTAATTCTTCAAAATTCTTTAAAAAAAATTTAATTGTAGAATTTCGAACATTACCGCAATTTTAAAGATTTGAAGAATTCAGTAATTAAAAAAATGAAAATGATTTTTTTCCACAGCAGTTGATATGTCAAGTCTCTAGTACTTTTCACCCGAAGAACCAAACCAACAACCAAACATTCAACTTTATATTATAAACATCACGTTGATGAATATATAATATGTATACGTTTTCACGTGTGACAACGTATCTCCATATTCACCATCTTATATCCACATAAGAAAAAGATACCAACGAACCAACAAAAAAAAGGGATCGAAGAAACAAATCATGACAAATTCATTAAAAAAAATCAATTGAAATTGTTACCGATAAACCGTCACGATATTCGATAACAGAAAGTCTCATTTTATGTGTGTATATATAGAAAAGCGCTACCCCCCATCAGTGTCTGAAAGCGTTATAATATAGAACACCCTGGTTTGCATGCCGTTTTTCTCTCCTCCGTCGTCATATAATATGAGTATACGAAGAAAATCCTCAGATATTGCTTTTGTACAGAAAAACAGAATGTAAAAGAGAAACAAAAAAGCGAAATATTTTTCTGATGTACACAGAAACAGAACGGACAAAAAAAAACTGTAAACACAAAAGATCGTTCCCTTTACCTCACTAACTTACTGCAGGCAATGAGTTAAGTTTCAGTTGAGTATGTATTATAAACTGTGTTCTGAGTTGGATGGCATGAACTATGAAACAGCGTCGTGTATATGGCAGAATATATACACGAAGGGACAAGACTCTCCAGAAGAAATAGTATATTACTATACACGGGAAGGGATTTGATATTTCGTATCCAGATGAGTAAAAGTGTTCGAGGGCTTTAGCCCGAGCTACTTTTACTCATCGTGATACGAAATATCAAATTATTTCCCGATTGTAGTATGATGTTTTCCTTTACGAAGAAGCAAAAGACTTTTTCCTAGGGACGGAAAGTCCATTTTCCCTCCCTAGTAAAGGAAAAAAACATACGTAGTCCCATGCATAGTTCCACACTCCACTATATTTACGCAAACAAATATATGCATACACACATATCGGAGCCGATATCAGAGGGAACATCAGCGATGTATATACAACAGAAATGAGAATGAGGAGATCAAAACGAAACAAAAATAACTGAGTTCAAAAACGAGATTCCAACTGAGTTTTAAAGCTTTTTCAAGCGCATTAATGTTGTGTTGTAAAGCTTATTCGTACAACATGCACACACATATAGAGGGCTACCCTTATACGATGTAACAGTGTAAAAGGGAAAATGAGATATATGTAGAATGCCGTTCGGGGGATATTTCTTCTTTTTTTTCGTGTGCTGTGTGTTATTATTATTATGATTTTCGATTGGTTGTTGCGCATGCTTCCATTTTAAAATTATTTGTGTTTCTTACACCCTCGCTGTAATACAACATTTTCGGTATTACTCGTTCAGCAAAAATTTACTTAGTATGTTGAGTTAGCTCGAAGTGTTAGGAACTCGGTATCCGGTTTTTCGATTATTCTATTCCGAAGAAACAATTTTCAAAGAAATTCATTACTGTGACAGGTTAAGTGTTTTGATATCGAAGAAGGAAGAAACCGTATGAAAACCAGAGACATTTCGATTTCATTCAAAAAATTAACGGAACTTTGACAATGTACTTTAATGTCTTTAATTGCATGTTATGTCGATAGAGCTTAATTCAATATTTGAAAACAAACTCCTTTACACAATAATAATAAGAGAAGACGTAAGAGTATAATTTCGGGTGAATAAAAGAGGAAAACTTATACAAAAATCAAAAAATTTCGTAAATGTCAGTCGGTGTTTTTCCTGTCTGTTTATATATTTTAATCAGCCGTTTGATCGGTTCTTTTTGTCAATCATCAAGAAAACATTTATTTACAAAACCGCTAAAAAAGTGATACATGTCGTCGTCGTCGTCATAATATATAAATGTAACTTAAGAGCAAATCAAGCGATTGCCTAAATAAATCGCATGTTCTGTAAATAAAAATAAAATATTGTTCCGTTGTGTGTGCCATATGTGATGTCGTAGTCGTAGTCGTTTGTGTGATATGCCCTCACAATATAAATAAATACTGAAAGTATAGCGCGCGCGGTGTATATCGAATCGTATAGCGGTGTATCGATATTTATAGTGGTAAAAATGCTCTTCATGTAGCAGGAAGTTTTGTATGATTTTTTTTTTATATATATAAAATATTACCCGAGAGTCGCGTCTGTGATTCGATTAATTGAAAACGTGCCATGTAAAAATATTGAATTTTTGTTGGATTTTGTTTTTTCATTGGTAAAAACGGGAGGAAAAAGCAGTCACGGAAAAAAACAAAAACAAAACCGATGAAAGAATGAAAATACTCTCGCGCGTTCTATGCAGTGAATGTCAATAGGAAAAAATGTTGTTTATCGATGTGATATTAGTTTTCTGGTATGCTGAACCATTTGTTCGAAACTTGTAAGAGAACGAAAATCGGATAGCCAAATGGTAAATTAATTTTTTTTTGTCTTGTCGTCGTTTTTGGATTCATTTTTTTTAAACTCATTTTTCATTGCAATTTGTGTGAAAAGGTTTTTCCCTTTTAATTAATGAAAAAGTTGCATGAACTCAAGTTGCTTTTGTTTCTCTCAGAGCTTTTTTTCCCTTCTTTTCGTGAAATAAATGCCAGAAATTTAACCCCACTCTAACCTTTTGTGTAATTCTTCAGATCCGTTTATACTTTGTTGAATTGCACACTGGTGTTTTGGGAACATTTTGGCTTTATTCCAAAAAGTTTTGAGAGTTCTCATTAAAAATGTATCTACTGTGTCCAAAGGACATTGTGAGCAAAAAAATAAAATAAAATTTCTTTTGATTATAATCACTAACGGTTACTGTGCTCATAGACATTCGTTTCGTTTCCTCTTTCGAGACGGTTATTGTTAACATAAAACAAAAAAGTTTCGAGAAAATTTCTTTTACTTTTCTCGTTATAAGGAAATCACTTGCACTTGCAGTGTTTATTTACACTCGAATCCTTTTCTTAAATGAAGAGACACAATTTTATGTCAACTTTATGTCCGTAACAGTGAAATTAGCACTGTTGTTGCCGATGGCATGCCGGGTTTATTTACCAAATTCAAATATAATTTCATTAAATCACCGAAAAAAGCCCGTCTGCAATTTCATAATTTTCCGTTCCATTTATTTTATTCAAATTTCCTTTCGAATGCGTTTCGACTTTATCTGGTGCATTTGGCTTTTTTGGTTCGGAGTTTTTCATTGAGAAAATATTAGTACCACCTGTTGTATCGGTGGAAGACGTAATGAAAATGAAAATGACTAAAAGAACGGTGGTGGCGGCGGTTGGATTTTTTCGTCGTTAAATAGCCATTTATTTTCAATTAGAATTTAGAATATTGACCGAGAGCAGGACGAAGATACTTTTATGAACAGGTGTACGTAACAATGTTTAACGATTCTTTTCATGCTAATGCAGACGTGAGTGCAAAGTGTTGATAATTGACGATTTGCGAAGAGTTCAAGTTGAAAGTAATTCTGTCGGGGAAGATTGGATTAAGCGCAAAAATGTGGTAAAATGGGATTTGACTACTCTAGTGACTGTGACCTATTTTTACAGCTTCCTAATTGGTTTAACATAATTTTTGCTAGAATAAATGTCTGCATCTTGAAACAGTTGGATTTCGAGGCACAAAACAGAAATAGTTTTAAACGGTAGATTTATTCTAAAACTTTTCACACCAATTTCTACTCAGCTAACCGTTTATGAAAAGTTTTGTGATGTAAAAAGAAGCTACTGAGTCGACGGTTGAGTCTGGTCCTCGGTGACGAGGAAGCCAGTCTGGTCCTCGGTGACGAGGAAGCCAGTCTGGTCCTCAGTGACGAGGAAGCCAGTCTGGTCCTCGGTGACGAGGAAGGCAGTCTGGTCCTCGGTGACGAGGAAGCCAGTCTGGTCCTCGGTGACGAGGAAGCCAGTCTGGTCCTCGGTGACCAGGAAGCCTTGAAAAGTTGGACACAAAAAACAACCGTTGCGAATTGTCTTGAGTTGGACACCACTAACAATTTTGTACCATTCATCGAGCAATTCTTTTGTTTTCGAAAACTCAGTGGTCCAGTGGCTGGTGTCTTCATAAGGGACATACGTATCACGATAGTAAACCTATTCCTTCTCTCGTATAACATAGTTGATGGAATTCTTGATGTTTATGAGTCTTAATCAGAAATAGTTGATGGATTTAAAAACAACCTTTTACTTCAACAATTTTAAGACACGTTTTGATATATAGGAGATATCGCTAACCCGAGCAAATCGTTTATTTTTGTCGATGGTACCGATAACAGATTGTTTCAAAAAGACAATTTTCATTTCTTTCATTTTTTTCTTTGCATTTTTATAATTAAATGCTCGTAAAACATCAGGAAACGTTCAAAAACGTTCAAAAACTATTAACGAGCAAAGAAAAAAGAGGAATTTTTCGGGAATTTTCGGGAATTAATTCCCAAATATTAGGCTTTGATTACCACAGTCTAGAAACTTGATTATCAATGACGGTCAACCGCAAATAGGTTCGTAAAACGAAACCACCTAACTAATTTGAACTTATTTTATTACACACCTCGGATGAATAGGTACATTTTTGTTTTGGACCTGTGTGTTGGCTTTCGGTGCGGTGTACACATGTCAACCAATTATTTTTTCATATGTGCACCGATTGATTAACCGTATTTCACCAAGAAACTAATGTACGTACACATTTCTTACATTATTTTTCAAAACATTTATTCCCCTCGGCAAAATAAGAGGGGATAAAACTCTATTTCTCTCAGTGTACTGTCATCAGACGAAGCGTCAATTAAACGTATTTTATCATGTCCTTAGTAGAGAAAAATTGTGAGGAATCCTAAACGTTAAAACTTTATAAAAAAAAAAATTGAACGCTATCGTTTGCATTATTTGTATTTTCGTTACAATTCGTAACGTTAGAAGGACGTTTCCATCGATGTAACGTTACAACTCTATTTCTAAAAATCGTACAACCTCGGTACCGTTGCGGGCCGTAACTTATTGAAAGTAACCTCGAAAGTAACGTAACAAATTGTTAGTTATTATAACGTTACGCCAGTACCTATTCCAAAAACTAACATTGTGCCAGATGCCTAAGAATAAATTACTTTACAATGCACGCTTGAAATAGTTATTTGTTTACCGAGGGATTCGTTAGCTGCGCTCTGGCCGCAAGACCATTTGGCACTCTTGTGGGAATTAACTCTTTTCTTCCAGAGGTGAACACAACGTTTTTCACGTTTTTCGTATGTGAGATTTGTGGCTACGAAAACATTCATTTCAGAGAAAAAAAAATGTCTATTTTGTCTCCTATTCTCTCTCAAAACAATAGGGAGAAAATGGACATTTTCTTCCCAAAAGGGTCATCAAACGAAGCGTCAGCAAAACATAAGGTTTTCATGGCCATTTGTTAACTCTTGGCTTTTGCAAGTTTTTTTTCGTATCAAATCAGTTTGTGTTGTTGACCTTTTACAGACGGTAAGCATTGCTTTACCAGTTACCATACCTGTTACTTCTTCTGATTGAAATATGTTGAACAGATTGATATCAAATCTGGTTACTTCATTAGTTTAAACATGCATTTTAATATATAACACCACATTAACCAGAGCTGATTGATTTTGTTTGTTGTAACAGAGGGACAGATAAAAGTAGAAAATTCTCCTGCGCTCAAAAGAAAATCCTTTGTTAGGAAAATCTTCAGAAAATCAATTAACTTTTAAGGAAATACTTGAAAATCAACGCAAAATCAAAGGAAAATTGTGTAAAAATGCTTATAATTCCTTTGAAATTGAAAAAAAAAATCATTTCGAATCCTAGATGATCCTCAGAAAATCCTTTTGCATTCCAAATGCACGATTACATGTCGCTCAGTTGTAGGTGCCGTTAACAGATGATTACAGCCGTCGGCAGCAGTAGTTATTCTGATGGCTTTAGAGAGTATAAACAACAGTCTAGCCTGCTATGTGTTCCTATTGTTATGATGCCATCAAATTTAATCTCGATTTATGATGCACGAAAAATCTCTTCAAATTTCCTTAACAAAAATCCAACCGAGAACTTTACACACAAATTATTCTCATACTTTCAATTAAAAGTGGATTTTCCCCATTTTACTAAACCAATTTACCGCTTTTGTCATTGAAATATCGCAGGAAAATCCGAAAATTCGTTACACAATATCAGCGCTCCACACTAAACGAAAAACTCGAAACTTTAGCTCGTAAATTGCCTGATATATGACGGAAAAGAAGTTATCATATCAGTCTAACACCATGGCTCCGAAACGTTATCATATTCAATGGAATAGTGGGTATATGTGGTGCAACAACCCCTTTTTGTTGTCTCTCGAACTAAAACAAAAAAAAAATCGAAAGGGAAACAAAGTCAAAAGTTATTACCTCTTACATACATGTTCTGACTTTATTTTCATTCGTTTTTATGATCCGATAAAAAAACATAATTTAATTCTATTGTTTTTTTACGTGTTCCTTTATGTGTTGTATAATATGACAAAAAGGACACCACAACTTTATCGGGGTGAAGTTAGCCCAAAGCCAAAATCTGGACTAGTAACAATTTAACCTTATGTGTGTGTGTGCTGTATTTGTGTGCTGTATGTGTATGTGTGTACATAACAAATCCTATTACATAAAGAGTTATGCTCCGGCATTTATATATAACATGTTCTGTTATTTACTTGGGATCGTACATTCTATAATCCGATTGTCTGACAAGATATTCAGTTCTCATGGCTAGTGTGTATTTTGGTCGGACCAAAGTATTCAATGCTCTTGGCTGGTGTGTATTTTGGTCGGACCAAAGTATTCAATGCTCTTGGCTGGTGCGTATTTTGGTCGGTCCAAAATATTCAGTTCTCTTGGCTTTTGTGTATTTTGGTCGGCCCAATATGTTCAGTTCTCTTGACTGGTGTGTATTTTGGTCGGTCCAAAATATTCAGTTCTCTTGGCTGGTGTGTATTTTGGTCGGACCAAAACATTCAGTTCTCATGGCTGGTGTGTATTTTGGTCGGACCAAGATATTCACAAAATATTGACTGGTGTGTATTTTGGTCGGACCAAAACATTCAGTTCTCTTGGCTGGTGTGTATTTTGGTCGGTCCAAAATATTCAGTTCTCATGGCTAGTGTGTATTTTGGTCGGTCCAAAATATTCAGTTCTCTTGACTGGTGTGTATTTTGGTCGGACCAAGATATTCACAAAATATTGACTGGTGTGTATTTTGGTCGGACCAAGATATTCAGTTCTCATGGCTGGTGTGTATTTTGGTCGGAGCAAGATATTCACAAAATATTGACTGGTGTGTATTTTGGTCGAACCAAGATATTCAGTTCTCATGGCTGGTGTGTATTTTGGTCGGACCAAGATATTCAGTTCTCATGGCTGGTGTGTATTTTGGTCGGACCAAGATATTCACAAAATATTGACTGGTGTGTATTTTGGTCGGTCCAAAATATTCAGTTCTCTTGGCTGTTGTGTATTTTGGTCGGACTAAGATATTCACAAAATATTGACTGGTGTGTATTTTGGTCCGACCAAAATACACACCAGCCATGAGAACTGAATATCTTGGTCCGACCAAAATACACACCAGCCAAGAGAACTGAATATTTTGGACCGACCAAAATACACACCAGCCATGAGAACTGAATATCTTGGTCCGACCAAAATACACACCAGTCAAGAGAACTGAATATATTGGGCCGACCAAAATACACACCAGTCAATATTTTGTGAATATTTTGGTCCGACCAAAATACACACCAGCCATGAGAAGTGAATATTTTGGACCGACCAAAATACACACTAGCCATGAGAACTGAATATTTTGGACCGACCAAAATACACACCAGCCATGAGAACTGAATATTTTGGTCCGACCAAAATACACACCAGCCAAGAGAACTGAATATTTTGGACCGACCAAAATACACACTAGCCATGAGAACTGAATATTTTGGACCGACCAAAATACACACCAGCCATGAGAACTGAATATTTTGGTCCGACCAAAATACACACCAGTCAATATTTTGTGAATATCTTGGTCCGACCAAAATACACACCAGCCATGAGAAGTGAATATTTTGGACCGACCAAAATACACACTAGCCATGAGAACTGAATATTTTGGTCCGACCAAAATACACACCAGTCAAGAGAACTGAACATATTGGGCCGACCAAAATACACAAAAGCCAAGAGAACTGAATATTTTGGACCGACCAAAATACACACCAGTCAATATTTTGTGAATATCTTGGTCCGACCAAAATACACACCAGCCATGAGAACTGAATGTTTTGGTCCGACCAAAATACACACCAGTCAATATTTTGTGAATATCTTGGTCCGACCAAAATACACACCAGCCATGAGAACTGAATGTTTTGGTCCGACCAAAATACACACCAGCCAAGAGAACTGAATATTTTGGACCGACCAAAATACACACCAGTCAAGAGAACTGAACATATTGGGCCGACCAAAATACACAAAAGCCAAGAGAACTGAATATTTTGGACCGACCAAAATACGCACCAGCCAAGAGCATTGAATACTTTGGTCCGACCAAAATACACACCAGCCAAGAGCATTGAATACTTTGGTCCGACCAAAATACACACTAGCCATGAGAACTGAATATCTTGTCAGACAATCGGATTATAGAATGTACGATCCCAAGTAAATAACAGAACATGTTATATATAAATGCCGGAGCATAACTCTTTATGTAATAGGATTTGTTATGTACGCACATACACATACAGCACACAAATACAGCACACACACACATAAGGTTAAACTGTTACTAGTCCAGATTTTGGCTTTGGGCTAACTTCACCCCGATACAACTTTTCGTTTTTATCGTTTTTACTTCAATATTCCCGCACCGAATATTGTTCCTCTCACATATAACCGAGGAAAAAAACACTCACACACAACACAGATAGAATCCAAATCCATAATAATATGGTGGCAGGCTATATATAGGGTACATACATAATCTGTAATACAGTCTAACATAACGATATAGCGGAAGTAATCGAATTTTTTGCCTTTAAGCTCGTTTGTTATGTTTTCTGTTGCTTCGTCTGTTGCATACTTAATTTGATCTTGATTTTTTAAAATCAACCAAACACACACAGATGAAACGAACGAAGTATATTAATACACACAGCACAATGGGAACAAAACGATTTTTTTTTGGTTGGGAGAAAATGAAAATCGAAAATTTGCTTGAGAAAAACCTCCGTGTGTGTAATTGGAGTTGAATGATTTTCTGGTGAAAAACACGCCGAAATGGAGAGATTGTTAACATTCCATAATTCCAGTTCGAATATTTTCCTCTCCGTTACCGTGCCACACCGAATAAAACTTGCACTTTGTGTGTGTGGTGGTGGTGGGTTACCTTTTTTTTCTTGACGTTTTATTAGCATATCGTTTTGTTATGGTTCATTTTCCGGGGGGGCGGCGGAAAAACAAAAAATTTAATTGACTCATTTATTTGTAAAAGTTTTATTTGTTTTCGCTTTTTGTGTGGATTTTGTTTGGCTTTTTTATTCGTCTTCTCTCTTCCGCTTAATTTATTTTGAGTGATAATCGCTTGTGCGTGTAATAAAATGAAATTCACGGGAATTAAGAAGTTTAACTTTCGCGAAACGGCGCTATAACGATTTATATGCAAAAGTAAATTTGAAAAATGATTGAGCACCGAAAAACTTCTCAGGCGAACGTTTAATTCATATTTTTCCGCGTAGCCGGTGCAGACAGTCGTTACCAGTTTGATTGATCGTCTGGTTGACTTTTAACACACTCATAATAGACAAAGAGCCTCACGTACATTTCCGTTTATCATCTCGGTTCCCGGATAAAGGCTTGTGCAGTATTGTTACCATTTTGTGGAAATTGGAAAACATTTTGTTTGCTGTTGACTCATAGGAAGTATTGAGGCATCAAGACACTTATAGAACAACTATAAATACCTTGAGTTCTTGGCTTACTTTGTCAGATCCAGTGCATATTTTCTGGATTTTCTTTTCAAGAATTTTGAAGAATTTCAGGTTTTTCAAGAATTTCAAGAAATTTCTAGAATTTTGAATAATTTAATTTCGTGAATTTTCAAGGAAGAAAGAAGGTGTTAGACACATCACCTTGAAAGCAGTCACTTCAACTAGATTTTTTCGTTGACAAAGGATTTTCAAAAGAAAATCCTCTGAGGATTTTATGCGTATTTTGTATGATGTTGGGAAGATTTTCTTTACCGATTTTGCTGAATTTTCAAGGATTTTATTTTTAAGTTTTGAAGATTTTCATAGATTTCCAATGCTTTCCTTAACCTGTTACAAACGGCAAGCATTTGACCAGTATTTATCGGGTCTATTTATTTCATAGATCAAAGTATTTTTCATCTGTTGATTTCAAATCTTGTACTTCAATTTTTGTAACATGCATTTTCCTATATGAGGAACCATATTACCCAAAGCTTGTCATTCTTTTTGTCGTCGTTATCGATAACGGATGAATAGGGTAAGTTATTTTAGGATTTTGTTGAGATGATTTCCTATTTGACAGATGATTTTCTAGTTTACCCGCTTCTTATTAGGACACTTCTTTTACTCAACAACAAAAATTCGACAGCACACGGAGTATCGGTTGACCTACGGAAAGTGAAAAAGTTGGAAAGTATGCTCTCGGACTATAACAAGTCGGTTAAATTGCTTCAAATTGATCCAAGATTGAAATGAGACGACCCGAATATTTGTTTTCAAGTAAAGTTTTTGAGTATCTGTGAACGTTTATTCAAACTCACAGAACTACGGCTCATCGAATGAAATTAAACAACCAAAGTTTAAAACTTTGCCCTGCTAGAAATTCCGATATTCCCAACAATTTCTGTATTATGGACAAACTGAGATAAAATTATCCGAATTATGTAATACAACCAACAAAATCATCATCTGATTATTTGTGCCAAAATTCACTTAAAACTTTAAATTGTTTGTTAGTCAGTTGAGAGCGTAGAAGAGTTTTCCTCTAAAGTGCATTACCCCCATTTCCAATCATAAACTGAAAGAATAAAACAATAAAAACAACGAAACAAAACCAGAAATATTGGCAACGAACTTGAAACTTACCAAACAAATTAATTCGAAATTAGAATTTCCATGTCTAGACATAAGTTGGATCGATTAACCAATTTTTCCCCTTTAGTTTTTTGTATGAAAAATGGAAAAACTTAAAATTTTTGATTTTTATTTCGTTCATGCTGCACGGGACGAACCTCTGGTTATAAATTGATTGTATATTACGACTGACACAATATTGTAATTGGGTATGCATTGAAATAAACAGAAAAATTGTACAATGCGGGTGGTTATTTATGGCGCGAATGTAATTTTTTTTATTTCACCACTGAAAGAAGTTTTGAAGTTTTATGTTAGATGTTGCTGTGTTCCCGTGAACTCGGTCAAAACAACTTCACGGTTGAAATGTTTAAAGGAATAAACTTTACTGATTCATATACAACACAAGCACTCACGAAAAAGCAAGTGGAAAACGAAAATTGCGAACATAAATATGTGCATTTGGTTTGAAGATAAATTCCGTAAGATGGATAGTTATGGGAACCAGTCAGGGACCATCTATAACGTTCTCACGTACGTAGGGAATAAGTGAATGAAAGATGAACACCGTTAACCTTTGAAAGAGGGCAAAGTAGAAGTAACTTGACCTATTACTTCCATTGTTTATCGAAGGCGATTAGTATTAGATGTAAAATCTTGTACTTCATTCGTGTTACCATTTTCTATTTTGATGGTTTTATCATATAATAAGAGAATGTTGACCACAGCTAATCGCTTATTTTTGTCATCAGTGATAACCAGTACCGGACTGGCTCGAAAAAGCCCATCGGTGGCTCCATGCAACTCAATTTAAAAAGGCCCACAAATTAAAAATTCTCATACAAAAATCCAAAAGGCCCATCGGGAATCCCCCGAATTCACCGTATGGCCAGTCCGGGCCTGGTGATAACAGTTGATAACAGGTGACTATGACAAATTTGAAAGTTTGACGTTTGTGACCAAGTAGTCAAGTACAATTTTTCAAATTTACGAATTTTGAAACCGAATTTACGTAGGTCGCGGAACACAATTCAAGGGGCTTAGCCGAAATTAAAACTCTTTTTTTAATTTTAATTTATAAATTTGAAAGAATTTTTTCGTAGTTTAAACCTCTCAGAAAATCTAAGAATATCTTGGTGGATGAGATCCAAATTCAGTGACTATTTTTGGGAAAACATTTTCCTATGTTTTCTTGAAATGTCTCAAAATTTCCTAGATTTCCTTAATTTTCCCAAAAAATTATTTTCGGAAAATGTAGGAAAGTTCGGGAAAATGTAGGAAAATTTTTGAAAAGTTAGGAACATTCCGGAAAATACAAGAAAATGTTCTGCCAAAAATACTTCATGTCAAAATTTGGATACCATTCTATAACAAGTCCCCCAATTCAAGTACAGACGTTGTTGCCTTAAGTGATTCGTCAGGTGAATCACTACAATCCGCTTGATTTTTATAGCTTGGGTCCATTACGTTTTCCATACCGTTCCAAGGCGAGGCTTCCATTGACCAGGTTATTAAAATCGAAACATTTGCCATTTCACTCATTGCTTATCGAATGGATCGACTCCACCATGTGTAATTTACCCCTTTGTTCAACCAAGACGAAAAAGGAGCAAAATTGATTTCCGGCATCCCTTCAAGACCGAAACTTAATTTCTTGTCAGCACAACAGCTCTGGGGTTATTTAAATTATTTTGATATTAATAACAATATGTTGTGTTATGCAATGCGCCCGTTCTGACTGTATTATGATGCCAAGAATATATGTGGAAACTTTCTTTTTTGAATAAACACCACAAAATATCTACTTCGATATATTCACCAAAACTCCAGTTCATATATGATGTTCAACAAAGAACAATAAGATAACAACGCGAGATACGAATTCATGATGTTTGTCTTTTCGGTGTTGTGTTTGTTTGCTCGAAACGTTTAAATAAACATATTCGCTTCCTCCGCATGTACATACGTTGTGCATGCCATACCGTATATTCTCTTGAACAATATAAACACAAAACATAAAAGTTGTTGTTTTCATGGATTTTCTACAACACTTTATGTTAAACCAATTAGTAAATTAATCCTAATAAAATATACTATTTCGATGTGCTATACCATAATATAATAATACACCGGCTATGTCTGTCTATATATGTGCACCACTCGCCGGCCGTACACTATTCAAATTTATACTCTTTGTAGTAGCCATGGCCGAAAGAGGATTAAATTGGAACTTGGGGGGTAATAGGGAAAATTAAATAAATAATGAACCCCAGGGCGCATAAGATTCACAATCAAAATAATCGCAAAACACGCAACCAAGTCATGCACAACACAATCGTAGATTAGGATGATTGGAATGAAAAACGAAATTTTTTTCCCTTTCTGTTTTGTTTTTTATTTGTTTTGGAAAGTGATAATATAATTAAAACTAATTGCATTCGGTTGATGTTTCGATTATATTTTGTTTTGTTATTCTAAATGAGAAGTGAGAATTTATTGGATTATTATATTTTGGTCGTTTGTATTGTATGTGATTCGAAATTGTTAGTGAAAGTGAAATTTTAGCATAGTTTAGGTAGAGACTGCCAAACAGAGACAATTTTTGAAAAATCATTTTCTTGATTCTATCGAAATTTCTTGAAAACTTTCCCGAATTTATCGGGAAGCATTTTCAAGAAAATTCGATAAAATCGAAAAAATTGAAGAATTTATTGAAATCAATAAAATAGTTGAAACATTCTTCACTACAAGCTACCAATTAAATCGAAGATTCGGATTTACAGATCAGTTGTTGTTACAGTTGAGCTATATGAGTAGAGTTAACTTTATTATAAGCGTGAATGTTCAAATGTTAGAACGAAGCAACAGATTTTGAAGAACACACCTGATTAACAATATTTTAACAAATGAAGTAGCAGACTTCAAGACTTAGTAATTAATTGCAAATTTGAAGTTGTAGCATCGGCGCCATTATTCATTGATCGAATCATTTATGTTTTTGAATTCATTTCCATACAGTAAGCGTCTGTGAAATTCAGACACCAATCTACTTCAGCTGATTTTCAAACAAACAAAAGTTCTCTTGCACCTTTATGTGGATAAATCAGTTACAAGTGCGCGGTAGTGTAATACCATGTAAAGACTTATGAGCAGTTTTGTTTGAATGTATTATGCAAATGCATAATTTAGTTCAACTTTTGTTCAAATTATTATAAGAACTGTTGGGGAAAAGTTAGCTAGAAACAAATACAAGAACTACTCCTCAACGATGTAACTATTCACACAACCGTCGTTTCATCCGTAGTGATAATCACAATATTCAGCCGAGCATATGTTTTCGTTTAAATGTGGAACGTTTTGTGATTTTGTTGCCTTCTTTTTGGACGTTCACACATTTTCAAGCAATCAGATATGTAGGCACAAGCAATAACTTGTGACCAGTGTTCTCTTATATATTGCAAAAAATATCTGTTAAAACCAGTTAATTGAAAGATTCTCTTTGTAACACCACATAATGTTTCAAACAAACGAAGTAGTAGATTCATCCTCCAGCGTTCTGCTTGTCATTAATAAAAGATTAAGAATGGTTCTGTTTCAGCATATCACAACTGATTTTATTACAATTCTTGTCTTCTTTAACACGTTTCAAGTTACTTTTCCAGTCAGACCTGTTAGAACTTATTATAATCTCTGAGGCTCCCTAATTTTGCGAAGTATTTCGTAACAACATCATCTGATATCGTCAAAGAGGATGAAAATAAGCAATAAGCAGTTTTTAATAAAATTTTTGTATTGCTTGGTCAGTAATTCAGCATTGACAAAGTGTTGTATTGCTTTGACTTGACCAAAATTGTTGAAAAAACGAAGGGCGAACGAAACGTGTTTGTTAAAACCTGCGAATGAAAAGATTTCCTTTGGAACTATAGGCGATGTTTAGAACAAACGAAGTAGTAGATTCATTCACTTGCTTATATCGTTTGTAAATGGTTAAAAATGGTTTTGTTTCAGGCAAGTATTATTACCCTCATTGACACGGTCGTAAATTAGTTTCTAATTACATTTAATTTGTAATTTTGTTCGACACAGTCGAAATTGCTATCAAACGAATACTCTATAGTATTTGGCACATTTCAATCAATAAAATCGTAACTACCTAACTACCTTTTGTAATAGCTAACACAGAATTGTGATATCTGTTTCAATTTCATTTTATTCCGGCTGAAAATGAAATTCAACTTCCGCTGAAAATATATTCCAACGAACCCTTGCGTATTTCAACGCAATGTATAATTAAAAAGTTTCCCTTAGTCTCGAAATTGTATCGTATAAACACCAACCACCTTCAAAAATATTTAAATTAAATTCTTTATTTGTGCACACACAGTGAAGGAAGATATCCTACCCTTTTTTATTATTATTATTTTATCTCTCGTTGTTGTTGTGTGTGTTTTTTTCTGCTCCTGCTTTTCATTTATTTGCACCCCGTTCGGGTTTTTTTTCTCGTTTGATATGATATTAATTCACACGAAATATCTGCATTTTTTTGCCATTCTCTCCGGGAAAAAAAACAACATTCATAAACCAAAATAATGTTTTTATTTTCTGTAATGCGGCAAGAGGAATCATTACATCGCTTTTACCGTATATAGAATAATACGGTAGCGCAAGGTGAAGATAGATGTTACAGACATCACCATTCAATATGATAAACAACTCCGTTGCGTTCTTTTTTTCCCTCTTCTGCCTATACAATTCTAACAACCCGAATTGTAAGGCAGACATTCGGAGTTATTTACAAAAAAAAAAAAAAATCTTCGAAATTTGATCCCAATGGAAACGTTTCAGTAGAGAAGCGGCAAGAGATAGTGATAGTAGCAGTAGCAGCATTGTATTTATGCGATATTCCCATCAGCTTTGATTAAAATATCAAATTTGTACAAACGTTATTGTAACTGAACATAGACAGGGGATGGATATATAGATCCATGCACAGAACTTGTATATATACAAAACAGATATTAAATACCAAATTAAGCCCGCCAGGAGCATATTAAATTTGCGGATCTAGGTAACGTACAACGTAAATATTTAATTGACGTTTTCGATAAGGGTGTTTCTACCTCACATCTATAGATAGATGTAGGTGGTGGTGTGGTTATGATGCATAAATAAACGGGAGTTATTATTTGGTGCCACAATTAAGGATATGATATTAAATGTAATATTTATGATTTACAGATATATTTGTGTTGGTTGTAGACGTTCTGTGCCAACTGGCAAACGTATTACATTGCTACGATATTAATCAGCATTTTAGTTTATCGTTTGCGAGATCGGGTACTTCAAAGCAAATGTTATTATTTGTGGCAGGCTCATTATTCCGATCGAAAATACACGTAAATCGTTCTGTAATAGCTAGTTATTGACAAGTACATTTTCACCGAAAAATGAGTGGATGGTTCGAGATATTTTCTGATGAAGCCCAATCATGACGGATTATAAAATAATGCGTTCGAGTTCGCTGAAGTATCTCGCAATTTTAAAATGAAATCGATTGTATGGTGATAGGCTGTGTACATCAGTTAGTAATTATAAATGGGTAGGCAAGGGTGTCCAGTTCGGATATAGAGATGATGATGATCCGGTACAGTCAGTTTGAATGTTGCCAGTGAATAGTAGCCATATTAAAGGTAGGTACAGCTATGTTGCAAAGGCTCGTAGATCTACTCTCAGTGCCATTTTTTTCCGACTGGTAACGGTCGGAAGCTGCAGGAATTTGCTCACAACCAAACAAATAAAATGAATTTTTGGCTAATAATCAAAACGTCGAATTCCAATTAAAGTCTTTGTAAAATTCTCTCGAAAATTCCACGAAATCAATGCTCACATTTGCATTGTTGTAATTTTGTTGTACCAATTAAGTATAACAACGCCGTTCGATAGCTCAAACAATTAAAGCAAAGTTCTGTTCGATATGAAATTTCAATATTCCCATCCGCGTAACAAACGTTTTTGCAATTAAACCAAAAATGCCATTTTATTGTGAGCCTATCACGCATATAGCTACGTTCATTCAAAATCAAAATTCTACACAAAAATGTGCGCCAACAATGCGAATTGAATGATCAAACTCCGAACGTTTGAAATGCATACAAGGCACAGTTCTATCGAATGCTATCTGTTAAACGTTCACATATGCCCACAAATGTTCAAGTGATATTTCGACCAAAATATGCAGTGTAGCTCCACCAAACTTTAGAGAATGAGAGTTCCCAAAAATGATGTATTTCCCAAAAAAAAATCAAAAAGCTTTGTTCTTGTTTTCGGACTCTCTTCAAAAGGGTGCTATATAGCATCTGTTGCCGAAAACGTTGACAATGTAAGTGATTAACTGTGACTGGTGTTCTCTTATACAACAAAGTGTACCATAAACGAAAGAAGTAAAAGATTCGGTTTTACCAAGTAACTTTTACAAAAAAGTAACAGATTTTCCTACTGCAGAATTTAGTATTAATGATGAAGAAATAAGTGTTTCGACCTGAACGAAGTCTAATCAACTCATAAAAATAAGAAATCGTTTGAACAATTTGAACACAAAAGAATAAAGTAAAGCAGGCAGGAGCAAATATATTGAACTTACGAGACTTACGAGCCCAAAGGTCATTCTTGTTAGGCCTATTGTGTCTTTACCCTTTAATAATCTTTCATTCTTATACCTAGTCTAATCGTGTATCTAAGTTAGATTCCCACATTTACATAATCGCACGCTTTCTATTCAGAGCACGCAGCATGCTAAATGAACCTGGACACATGTGCCTCACGTTCTCATGTCTCTACCAATACGTGACTATTCTCAAGGCCCAGCTGTGTGAATCAATTGGTGGGAATTAAGACCTTCTTACCCATGTGGTATACTATTGTTAACTCTCGTTAACAGAACATATATTCGATACATCTTCGAGCTCCCCATACAACCATGCATATTCTGAACAAGCCTGTGCAGTGCATGCGGTCTACACACAAACTTATAAATTAAATACGTTCTCTTAGGACATTTTTATGAGTAATTATCAACCTGTTTCTTTGACCACATAGTTAACGTGACTTTCGAACCACACATTAATAGGCTAGCACAAACCTTTAGGGTTCTTTATATCTCCGCCTAAAGTTAGACTCAGATATTTATGTTCTTTTTCTTTGAACGGATCGTTGAAGGAACCAAATACCCCAACTAGCCAGATTATGAAGCTTGGGTGTGCTTAGAAACGTTACTTTCTTGTTATACATTGAAGAAAAATCCTATTTACCATGGCATTATTACCGGAATTGAACCCAGGTCTTGTTGGTGGAAGACCAACCTCCGAGCCAACTTCCTCAAATTTGTATTAGTAATCGTTTGACGCCAAAATCAAAGTGCTGAAATTTATGTCCATCGTCAAATCGATTGTTACTACCTGGTTAACGTTACGCTACTGTTTTTGTCAGTAAATTTATTATTTCCCTCACAATATGTTCGTCTCCAGAGACATTTATAGAATTCGTTATGGCAAATAAAACTTTGAATTTTTTCCGATCAAAAATTTTCATAAAATTCAATCACACAACCTTTTCATGGCTATAAAGTGTTAAAAAGTCAATGTGCAGATCCAATTTATATTGCAACAGAGAGGGAAAAAACGACACACCGAAAATACCGGAATTGGAATGAAAATTTGTTAAAATCAAAACTAGGAAATTATGGATTTTATCTGAAAAATACGATAGAATGCATAGCTGTAAAAGCGCAACTCTAGATGTATTCTATTCGCAAAATGTTTTCGAAAAACAAAATAGCAATAGATGAACGGTATGTGCACTGTGTACGTATTGAGTGGAATTGCACTTCGATTCGTTGGAATATTTACCAACACCAAGCCCCAAATTGTTTACAGCACAGACTAGAAAATAAACCATTTCCATTTATGCACATCCGGAGGAAAAAGTGAACAAACAAATAGAGAGAAAAAACGTGAAGTTAAATTAAAAAAAAATTGTGCACATAAACTTTCATCCTGAACAGAGATACAATCAAAAGTATGGACATCAACGCTTTTCTTGTTTGTTTTATTTATTGCACGTGGACATGTGAACTTCAAAATCACATTTCTATCATGTTCCCAATCGGGAAAAAGTTTCAATTGCTCTTGTGTAGTTCCTTTGAGTCGAATGACGCAATCCATGACGTCTCCAATGGCTAACGACAACAACATTCATTAGTTTTCTACTAGACGCACGGATTAATGAATGTAACAGACATCTACTAGATAAGATAAGATGGGTAGGAAAGATGCCTAAGCTACAAATTGTGAATTGTAAATCGTAGGATTGATCCATTAGAACGTAGGTGTCGCTAGTCATTGATATCTTAAATCACGATTGTGGCTTTATGTGACGTACTGTGTTTTTGCTTTTTCAGACTATCTCTGAGACCCATTACGGTCGATAGAGTTGACTAGTATTAACTAATAGCAGAGACTAATCATTTACGATTAGGAAAAATGCTATAAACTATGTCTTCCACAGGAGTTGAGCCCGTGCTTCCACGGGTGTCGAGCCCGTCACATATAGTGCATGAGTCCATCGCTCTACCGATTGAGCTACCAAGACCTACCAATCACAGATACTAATAATAGTCTGTGATATTTCGAGCTATTTTAGTTTGAGGTTTCGTTAGTTCCAGATACGTGCACACTCCCTAGGGTGAAACACGAAAGTCTGAATTTGTAAGCAGTTACCTTTTTTCCGAAAAATCAACCATTGTGAACTTTGAAAATCAAGAGAAAAAACGCCAGCTAGATGCATATCACACCAAAAACAAAGAGTTGAAAGTTTCGTCTGTAGCAGGTAACTTTGTATCCAGGTCTACAAAGCTGTCTGACAACAAAGTAACCTGCTACAGGTATGACTTTATACTCTTTCTTGTCAGTGTAACATTATTGACTCTGCTATTTCTTTTGTTTAAGGTAGGTAGGTCTCAACTGGTGACTCAAAATCTTGTACTTCATCGGGTTTAACAATCATTTTTTTATATAAAAAATAATAGTCAGATCTCTGCTCTTTATAACAGATGACGGCATAACATCTACTAGTCTTCTAGTCAGAAACACCGGTGAGATTTGATTCGACATTATTGCTTACGTGCTCTCATTGAATGTACCCCCAAATTTTGAAATCGATTCAGTGCACAAACTGAAAAAGGGCTGCACTGAAAACGAGATGTTTATCGCAATTTGTTTCCCGCTCCAAACTTTAAAGAAAAACATCATATTTCACCGACTAAATGCACCTGAAAAATAAATGTGCAAACTTATCGCCATAGGAATAAACATTCAATTGAATATCAGGAAAAAAAAAAGTTTCTCATTTCTCAAATTGAAACAAGTTCTTTTTTCCTTCGAACTCTTGGTCTCTTTGCTGTAGTTTAAGCATTTTATATTGCATCCTCAACAGTCACGACTCGAACACGAATTCGTTGTACCTGAACTTGGGATTGGGGTTTGATATTTCAAAACATTTTTTTTTTAAACAAGGAAACACTTGGGATAAAGTTTATGTTTTAAATTGGTGGAAAAAACATAACATTGAAAACACATGTCGATGATGATGGTTCAATACATCTATTCAGAGCAACTAAGCGTAGGTTCTGACCATAATGTGAGTCATGAAAGTTTATGAAAGTTTTCTAAAGCAACGTTTGCCATTAAAAGTAATGTAGATACTAATCGCAGTCAAGTACGTGTACGACAATTGATTACTCGCACAGGTGTGTGAAGATATAACTTTTTTTAGAAGAACTTTCAAATGGTCCAAAGAAGCCTTAATTTAGTTTTGATGAAGTTTTTCAATTTATTCCCCATTTTATTTGCAAGGTAAATAACCAAAAATATTCATTACTGCTTGGCCCACGTAAAAAATCTCACTTTCGTGTCTAACCTGTTACAACTGCTGTTCCTGTTCGTTTCTCTGATTTCTCTAATTTCGAATGTTATTTCAAATGGCAAATAAGAGAAATCAGACGTACCAAGGCGATCAGCTTTTTACCGAAAGTGGGATTTATTACGCGTGCAAAACAGTAAATTTATTCCAGAACAAATTTTCCGTAAAAAATTCCTTTCCATAACATTACCAATCGTTTAGTATAACAATGGAAAAGAATCATGAAATGAAACCCATACTTTAACGGAAATCATTTTCATTATATCTGACCGTCAGCAAGAGAAAATACTTAAGGGAAAAATCAGTGAAATGTAAAAAAAGAAAAAAATTAATTTCAAAGAAAACACAGCAATTATCTGTGTCTGACCTGCGAACAGTTTGTCCCAAAACGAAACGGCATTACTTTTCGCGCCTACAAAACGTCTGCTCCAGAGAATTCCCCTTGTAGAATGATTTTTTTTTCTTCTGTTTTCATTACCTACCCTAAGGGTAAATTAGGACGATTTTTTGCCAGCCAAAATAACTTTGTATTTTTCAATTTCCTCTTCTGTTTTCTTTCTTAAAATATTTTTTTTTGTCTAAATTGACAAAATCATCTTCAGCCTTCGAATAATGGCTCGTGTTACAGAGAAATACATCGACGTATTTTGGTGAGTGTATATAAAGCGTATTATACAACATCGTTTTTCACCGGCGGGCGGTGGTGGGTGTATGTGTTTTGTAGATTAAAAACTTATGTGACATAATTCTCACTTCGAGCGGGTGATATTTTCCTTTTTATCAATGATGTAATAATTTAATTCCATCTATTCTGTTCTGTACCTAGACCGGATTTAATCGATGTTATGGGTGTTATTGCGCTCAGAGCCGTAGGTAGGTTGGAAATTCAGAATGTGTATGAATGCGAGTGGCGGGAAGTGACATAATTTATTCAGATTTTAAATGCGAAAGGTCTATGGAGAATCTTTGACTCAAAATGTCAAACTCTATTAGCCATCCATTCAGCGTTTCATGCCGTGCCATGCCAATATTTTTTTTTTCATTCTGTTGAATGGATGTTTGGAATATTTATTTCGACGATAACCTTTCTCCCCAAGAGTGACTTCGGTTTCAGCAAAGTTCACGATCTACATGTTCTTTTGGCCGTATTTTCTTGCTTTATGAAAGATTATAATGCTGAGCGACGAACCACCAAATCACTAAATAAAAAACTTGAAACAATTCACTTGTGTCATTTCCCGCAACTCCCCGAGACTTAAATTTCACTACAGACTCACTGCCGAAAAATGAGAAAGAATCTAAAACTAGAAAGATAGTCCAGGTCAACAAGTTTTTTTTTTACATTGTTAGTATGTGTGTGAGAACTTGTGCCAAGACTCCTTGCTAACGTAACATGAGGTCATGACAAATTAGGTATGGCTCGGCTTAGATTATGTAAATCTCATTAGAACTGCAGTTTAGTGCTGAACCTTGGTAGAAACAAATTTGTCTTTCAGATTTCAGGTAAATTCATGTCAGGTCAGTTTCGATTGAAATATTCTCTGGTTGAAATTCAGGTTCAGTTCAAGGGATATGTGACCTGTTCCGAGTTTTAGTTATCAGGCCAGTTCAGGTATGACGTCACGCTAATTTATTCAAGCTGAAAAATTGACATAAAATATGTCAGGACCTAGTCAACAATTTTTGTGTTTCGGATAGGTTCGGGTTGAGGTGACCTATTCCGAGCTACTTCTTGGATCACAATCCAACTGCAGTTCATTCTCTAGAAGATAATATTTAACACAAAAAAATGATTATGAGTCGCGCAACGCATTCGAAAATGTATGTGTTTCTATGCGTTAGCATGCGTTTCTATGCTTTTTCATGTAAACTTCGATTGCGTTGCATGACTCAAAAACAATTTTTTGTCAATTTTGTTTTTTTTAGAGTATTGTTGTGAGTAGGAAGGGACACTGTTCTCATCTGCACTCTACTTGGCTACGGCCCTGCAAAACTTTCACAACTATTTTATTTTGTGTTTTATGAAATGTTACAACCGTAAACACGACATAGATTGTGTCCATGATGGACGTGTTAAAAAATTTATGCTCCCAGTTATAAATTATGTCAAGACAGTAAATACAGTAAAATTATTATGATGGGACGGTGGATTGTAACCAATATTATGGGTGCGAATAAATGGAAAAAGATAAAATTGAAGAAAATAAAATATTTAAAAAAAAGAGGCGGAGAAGCAAAGAAGAAAATCTCAACACAAAAAAAAACTGAAACGAAAATTGTGTGATGTGTGAAAAGTTTTACAATATATTTTGGCCCAGTCGATAAAACTCAACGATTTATGTTTTTCTATTTTTATTCAAATGTGTATTTGAATTTTTATGAAATTTATGGGTTATGGGTTATGTTTTTCATATAAATAAGTTGTAACAACGGGTTGAAATATACGAATGTGCTGTTGGCTGGAAGGTAATCGATTTTGTTATTACATATGTTTACATGTTTATTCTCTTCTTTTTCATTTCGGGTTACTTTATACAACACTGTCTCTGCGTCCTCTTCTCGGTCGATTTTCATGGTGTGGAAAAGGATTTGCATTATTTATGGATGAGTTCATTATTAAGATGTAAAACCGATTTGAAATTATTTTTTTCAATTCTTTTAGTGGATTGTGAGAGTGAAACATTTCCATTTATGGAATAGAAATTCTTCAAAAATTTATTTATTCAAATGGACGTCGTTCGAGAAAAAAAGTTTTTTTTCAGTGATGGATAAAGGTACAATGAGAGTTTGACTTCAATGTCATAAGTATAGACATGGAAAAAGGGATTGTGACGAATTAGAGATGAAAATAGCCAATGTCTTTAATGAATGACAACAATCAAAGCAAGTAGGGGGTCCTTTGTCTTCACTAGAATCAACAAATCTACTACTTCTTTTGATCTTTTCAAAAGATTGAACGAATTCTCACATGACTATTATAGCAGATCTTACCACTTTTTTCTGCCGCCTCCGAGATAGCGGATAATTAAATGTAACGGGACGTATACAACCCAGATCGGAATTAAGGCGATTACATACCACTACAAACGTAACTATCATCTCCACAGGATAGATCGGTCTGTTGACCCTATCGGTTCTTGTGATCTGACACCTCAGACGTGTGGACATGTTCTTCTGTTGTTATTAGATACAAGATGAGAATCTACCATCTTTAGATTCGCCTTAACGACTTCTTATTGAAAACTGTGAAATTTTCGTGATAGAGGACGGTCAGTGAGTAGTGAACAAAGAATCTTTGATCTGAGTTTCTTCTAGAGGGGAAGCCTCCCAAAACTCTATTCTAATCTATGAATACGTTCCTGTGGTATCTTTATCATAAGAGCTAAACTCCGAGAAACCTTTCGTAAAACGTGAAAGCCCGAAAATCTTCTGAAAATCTTCATCTCATTTTCAGAGTGGAAATCGTTTCCGCGTCGGTTTTCAGGAATAAAATTCGAGGACACACACTATATTATCCCCCAAATTGCACATCGACACCCCACAAATTGTACTTACTCCACACTACATTCGTATGCACGGAATGTCTTTTAATATTACGAGAGAAAATGTTGCTTCCTTTGTTGCAATTTCATGGTCGAAAATCCGATTACAGTGATCTGAATATATAGTGGGTGCAGCTGTTATACGCTTCATTATTTCGACGAAATAGATTTGCTTTGTGAGAACAAGTAAATTTAAACAAAATTGAGATGATAGCAAGCTACTTTTCTACGGATGTAAATTTATTATTGGTGTGGAATAACTCGGTCAGATGTTGGTTAAAAATTCAATTTTATCAATTTTCTGATTGTGAGAGGCTTTCAACATTTCATAGCGAATTAGGAACAAAGTGCATCTAAGGAATACATTTACATAGCACTCCATTCGGATATCTTATGAACAGGTAGATTATGATGAAATTCTGAATAATTTTCGAAATAAATAGATAGAATTGGTTGGTAGATTTACTCGTATACCAACAAAAGAAAATCTTATACTTCACTAGTTGTGACATTTTGCTATAAAAGGCTCATTAGTCAGACATAATTGCTTCTTCTTGTCATTGTTGTCGATAACAGATGGGACAGATGTCTGAAGAAAAGATCATCTCTTCAGAATTTTTAACATTGTCTTTAGCCTTTGCATTTTCAAGAAATGTAAGAATTTTCACAAATCAATTTCGTGGAAATATACCCTGTCGCCAACCGAAAACGCACTGAGAATTAGAATTAGAATTTTTGTATGAGTTCAAATTGTCCAAAACTTAATATGTCCGATAATTTGATAAACTCTTGTTCCCCATCCCTGAGTTAGTTACTCCTCCGTTACTCATCTGCTTCTATTTTATGAAATCCGATCCGAACAACATTTCTGTTTTAAAAATCGATAAAATTCTGAAAACTCAAATTCATTGTTCCGTTTTTTTTTTCTCAAACATACCCGTCCATCCCTATCAACCGACCAATGTTATTGCGATGAATGTGTCTACGTTTTATTTAACAAACATCCTTTTTCCGAAAAAACCCATAACAATGCCAGAGATTATCCAGAATATTCGGTTCCCTTTCGAATATGGAATAACAATGGCCATGGTAACAGTTTTCGCTTCCTAGTCGTTACATGCTGCATAAATAAATCAACCTTCATCATCACCTATCCAAAATAAATGAATTTTGACATGAAAAGAGCGGAACTTTTCTTCTTTTTTTATTATTAAATTTATAACCAGTCTCAAATCCATGCGAGATGCGCATGAATTTGAAATTTGATGAAATTTAGCAGACCACTCAACATAATTTTCATATATAAAATTTCCATCCGGATTTGGAGGGATGGGAATTTTGCAATTTTTGTAACATTTTCATTTTGAGTTGAGTACACACAAGGAACCTCTATATGCTACACATGGCGATTTTTTTTTTTATTAATAACGAACGCAAATCGCACCGTACCAGTTGTTTTCTAGTGCCGGACATCAATCATTCTTTATAACATAGGTCGGCAGTTAACTTTCAATTTCATCAGCAAACATTCACTCATTTTTTGCAAATTTGACAACACTTCATCAACTTGAGTATCGTTTGTACAGAAAAAAAAAAGTTTTAACGGACCATGGAATTATATCAGCAAACAGTAGGCAAACACTCGAACAAACAACGCATCTGTAATCCTGAGCTATGATTTTTTTGAGATAATTTAATCCCCGTACGAAGTACACTGAAATGGGGCTAATACGTTAAATGTACCGTTTTTACACGAATCCTCAATCATATGGATCATTTGTCTGTGACAATATAGAAATAAGCGAAGAACTCTAGCCAATGCTGCCTTATGTAGCCAAAATAATTTTGGCAAAATTATGTTAAGACCAATGAAGTACAAGATTTTATTTCAAATCTGTTGAAAATTTCAATATGAAAAGAAGTAGTAGATTCAGATGTGATACGTAACCAACTATATGTGTATCAGGACCTATTTTCGTTCAATTGATTCTTGGAAATTCTCAAAATTATGGAAAATGCTGGAAATTATAAAATTCTTTCCAGTTAATTGATTCTCAGTTTACGATGTTTTGGCGCAAAATTTGAATTCGCCCAAGCAGTTTTAAATTTTGCGCCAAAAGATCATAAACTGGAAATACTTAATTGACTGGACGGTCACAGAGATGACTTTTTAAATCTCTAAAAAATCTCAGGTATGTCCAGAACTGAAAAAACTTGATATTCTTGAGATTCTTGAAAATGCTCGAAATTCTAATTCCCAACTCGTAAACACTATTGAAGCGTTAAATTCTTCGCTGGTCCAGTCGAGATTGTTACCAATTGTTGTCTCAAGCGAATCCTCATATGTAGTGCGTGTAGACATCAGGGCTTATTTTCATAAATTTTCAAGAGTTTCGGAAATTTGGAGAATTTTTAAGAATTTCAAGAACTGCAAGACAGACTTTAAATACTCGAAAGTTCTGAAGATTCTTGGAAACTCTCTAAATTTTTGAAATTCTTGAAGATAATTTCTACAGCCCTGATATGTGCTCGCACGACCTATGAAGATTGGTTTGAGACTATCCCAGCAATTTGTTACGATCACAACTGGAATTATCAGAAAAATCAACAATGATGAATTTAACGCTTGAATGATGCTTAGAAATGTCGAACGGTTAGTCAAGTCATGTATTGTGTCAAACACAATGAATATGTAGTATGAATGAGTGAAGTCAGAGAACAGCAAGGGTATAAAACTGGTAAACACCCCCAAACCATTCATTTTACATGTATTTCATAGAACTGTAAAAAAAGCTTTTCGTCTATCCACCCTATCCCCATTCAATCACTGTCCAATCTATTAATTTGAAATCAAATGAAGTCCCAATTATGATTAATTGTGCATCTCTCTGCTGTACGTGTATAAATATGCAAAACGTTTGTGTGCAATGTATAAAATTCCAGTTCTCCTTCTAAAAAGATTATGTCATGCAATTCTGTGAGGGGTTCGTTGTACTTTGGACCATATCTGGTCAAATATTCATGAGTTTAAGGCTAATCATATGTGTTGTCGGTAAGCATATATGGCACATTCCCATCTCTCTATGTGAAAGGAAATTATGGTCAGAAACTACTTAATTATGTACAAGTGTATATGGTGTGTGTGTGTTTATGCTTTGTTTTGGGGTGTTGTGTAAAAGCATTTAGATTATACTTTGCAACAAACGACTACACATATGAATTCACTCTGCAACAACATTATACAAGGAGTAATACAATATTAAACTGGTTGGAATTAAAGGGAAATCCGTTTAATAAGGTTGATATTTGCTTATTCTTACGGATTTGAATTAAGTGGTTGGCAAACATTTTTATATTTTCTGCTCATTCGAAATGGTTTACGGTTTGTAAATAAAATATAATGCAAAGTGCTGTGTGCTTTTATAAATGTTCGGTTGGTTGTCCAGTTGAAAAATCCCTCGAAACATGATTTGCAAATAGGGTCAAGCAAGCAGGACATATATATCTATAAACATATACAGTCACATGTGTGCATTAGATATTTGTATCAAAAATTGTTTTTCTTCTTTTATTTGCACAAGTTTACATATATTTATACATACGACTGACATGCACAACGGTTTTCCTTTTTATCGCTACACAATATGTATACCGATTTCCCCGCATATAAACACATCGTGTCTCTGAAAATATTCTAAATCTTCAGGAAAATAAAAAAGTTTTTCTTTTGAACTTACGAAGAACTTTTTTCGTATTTTTGAATGGTATCGACAGAACCGAAACTGTGTACGGTTGAATTTGTATTTTCCTTTTGCTTTGTTTCGGTATACTTGAACGGTATAATAAGTTGACACTGTCCGCAATTCGGTGCAAGAAACAAGATATGAGAAGAAGTAGACCGTCCAATAAATATTGAAGAGAAAAAAAAAATGTTTACAGGATGAAAAGAGAAAACGGATCCGGGGTTCGGGGTTGTTTAAAATACGATCCACTGACTGGAAATAAAGTTTTCAATATTTACACGGAAATAAATCGATATAATGTTCTTGGAGGACGAGGGGACGATGAGGCGCTACACTGAAACACTGGAACTAATGAGAAATTTTTACCCAAGCACTAATTACATCGACTCGATGTCATCGAGGGGCAGATAAATATAGAAAATCCCTTCGCACTTTGTTAAGAAAATCCTCAAATTCGTTTGAAATCCTCACGAGAGTCGTTCCAATTTAAAGATAATCCTTGAAAATCAAAGGAAAAGCCGTAAAAATGTTTGAAAATCCTTTAAACATTTTTAGTTTTCTTGTTTGTGATGCGACTGAACGGGAACCACAGTTAATGTATTTCGTCCTCAGGACACCAAGACCTACCCAACACACTATGCCATCATTTGAGTACAAAACCTATTTTGGCTAGTCTATCTATCTGATTAAGCCTCGCCACTACGTAGGTAGAAGCAAGGGGTTTTTATGGGTTTTCAAATTTATCTTTTTCATGTTGCAGATATTGCAGTAGATATTAACGTTATTATGAAATTGATGGTAAATCTTCTACTTCGTTCGTTTTATCATGAAGGATTCTTCTGAAAAACAGAAGGCGGATGCATTTTCTTTTAGAATTTTTTATATGCGCCCAGTAAGTTATTCGACCCCAGAAGCCAAAACCACTTTAAAAAAAATTCTTTGAAGCTTGTGTGGCTAATGTGAGGTGATCAAAAACCGAAAAGTTGCACTTTTCTTACAAAAAATACTCCAGTTACACGAGCCGTACTGGAAATTCATCCACACTGAGATATGTACAGTTGAAGTTTTCAACCGTAAAAGATTGAAAACTTACACTTTCCTTACAGAAATTTCTCGAGGTACACGAAACTTGCATGGTCGTGTGGGGTGTCATTAGAAAGGTAATTGTGTGCACTTTCCGGGCAAATAGGGTTTTATTGGGGTATGGAAGCAATGACTGAATCTTGTACTTCGTTAGTTTTAAGGTACGATTTACAATAAAACACGACATTAGTTAGAACTCATTGCTTAATATGAACGTTGTTGTCGATGACAAATGACATTATTGTTTTGATAGCAGATATATTGTGAAGCTACACCTCGAGCAAGTGTCATAACTGGATATCGTGACTCTGGTGCAAAATTTTAGTACAAAATTAGGAACATCCACTGTTAAACGGTGTAGCTGACCTTTTCAGCATTTACAAGCCACATTATTCGATCTACAGATACAGCCCATTGTCAAAGAGATATGTGCAAATTACACACTCAATGACTTATCCATTAGACACCCTTTTCTTAAATAAAATGGTTTATCTGCAATATTTCACTCCGCTCAAGCCGATGCAAATAAATCAATTGATCCAATAATGAAAATTTACCGTGCTGATGTTAATATGTCCTCTGAGACTCTTAACAAAGATCCTACTAAATTCCTATAATGGCCCAATATAGCATCGAACATAGCCCCCCCCATTTCGTAACATATTTACTATGAGCCTAATTTCCCTCTATGGACATAACCGAATAATTCATATTTATGTAGGTCTAGTTTGGCATCGTTTTCTGAAAACCCACCCACACCCCTGCCCGTCTGCAAAGGCATAAAACACACAATCGAAACAACATTTATCCACTTTCCAGGACAGAAATGTGTGTGGTACGTACGTACGTACATATATAGATAGATGTTCCCATAATATCCAGATGTAATAACCATATATAGTCGTTCGTATCCACATCGACATCACTCCGTCCCATTTATATATATGTACAAATTCATCCTGTTTGTTATTCTTTGCGTAAATAAAATTTTTATGTGTTTCCTTGAATATAAAATATCTGTTTTCCGTATTGTATAAAAAAATCAAATTCTTAAAGTGCACAAAAACATACACCGCACCGAGACGAGAGAGCCGAACGAGCAGAAAAAAAAAGATTCTGTTTAACCCACCATTGTATCATTTTTTCCCTATCATCCTCTTTATTAGCATAATTTTCTGTTGGAGGCACAAAAAAAGAACAGCAAAAAATCAAATAATTTTAACCCCGTAGGGTGATTCATCACCCCGTATCGATATAAAACGAGAGAAACGTATAATAACGTAACAGAGTGAGCGTGGGGGGGGGATAACATCGACATCACGGAGTATGTTACATGGAAATTTTCGCTTTGTGTTATACAGCCACTATCTATATCGAAGGCAATTCAACCATTGGTTCCGAAAAAAAATTGTTTTCCAAACGTTTTCAACTCGGTCGATATTTTCATTCGATACACAAACAAAAAAAAAATCATCCAGAAAGCGTAATCCGTGTGTGATGATGAAGATGTTAATCACAGCCAATTTTCATTTTCAAAACAGACAATGGCATACGTTTAAATTACATATCGAAACGGTAGGTAAAACGTTGAACATGTTACGCGAATGCTATCCAATTTTTGTATACTTTTGCTAAACCATAGTTTTATTCCATCAAAATGTATAGTGGACACTGTCCAGTGGACAGTTAGTTATGGAATTTGTGTACATCATTTCTGGATGCATAAGTTATAATTGCATATAAGAGCGAGGGATTTTAGTGCTGAAGAATGTTGAAGTGGAAAATTTTGATCCGCTTGTATGCAATCGTTGAAAATCTCTCCGATAATAATTAATGATTTTAGTTTGTCATTCGAGGAATATTTTTGATTAACTCAGAATGACACCCTTGAATACATGAGAATTTTAAGGTTGACCTGGTCAACGATTTTCAGTTTTGGAGATATTTCCAGTTGTTGATCTTGAATCTTTTCATTTATCAGGCTAACTGCTTTGGCAGCAGGGACGTCGACGTCAGGGATGGGCGCCAAATGTGAATATTCCAGGCAGTATATATTATACATATTCGCGAAAATATTTTCTCACATTTTCATGAATTTTTGCGAAACGTTTTTCAAGGAACGATTTGCTCGAATAATCGTGAAAATTTGAGAAAATTCGGGAAAATATTCTCGCTAATAATTCTCGCTCGTTCGGTATGTGATTTTTATGAAGGTAGATGCACAGCTTTCAGTGGGTTCCGAAATGAAGTTTTTCTAAGTTACACATATTTTCAAGCAATCTATGTAGTACTTCACATAGCACAAATTGAAAACTTGGACACAGCAACGTGTTTAGCACGTAACATTTTCAGAAAATCAACAAAGTGTAAAAAATAAATTCAAAACCCACTCGAAGACGGTTGTGATTCACTGGTAAACAAAGTCCATAATCTATTCCTTCGTTTCATTAGATGTATAGGCGGCATATAAATGACAATCAATGTAATTTTCCCACTTATCAACCGATAAATATTAGATTAATGACACATGTCTGCTCTACAATTCTTACTGGTTCTTTAGTACAAATTATATGGTTTACGTGTAACCATTACTTGCATAAATAGAGGATTGACGCAACCCACCGAATGAGGCACTGTTCCGTTAAGCCAATTTTTCCATATACGATTAAGTCCATAACCGGCATAACTATGTGGTCCAAAATAATTCTTTGATCATAAAATTTACGCTGTAGCGCTAAGTTAGTTCATGTTCACGGAAAAATACCGATAAAACTTTCAAATAGTCGATATATTTATCGATTTATCGATTATCAGTCGATATTTATCGATCATCAGTTGATACATTATCAATAGAATGTTTTATCGAATGTTTATTGATTATCAGTCGATATTTATCGATTATCAGTCGATATTTATCGATTATCAGTCGATATTTATCGATTATTAGTCGATATTTATCGATTATCAGTCGATATTTATCGATAATCAGTCGATAGTTATCGATTATGGGTCAATATTTATCGATTTTCAATAAAACATTCGATTGATATTGATTTTGTGAAAATAATCGATATTTTATCAATTTGTAACAAGGAACTGTATCCAAAGCAATTTTTCAACCTTTCCACATTAGCCCTACGATCATTCTTTTCGGAATCTAGACCTCCATAAGAGTCCAACAGGCTCTGACAAACATGATGGTAATTGTATCATCAATGATGATTCATCATATTCGTAATAATTAAATCTGTTACTTCTAGTGATCGAACTATTTTCTACTGTTTGGAACAAAATCTACTACTTCATTAGCTTTATCATACAATTTGGTATAATAAGACAACGTTAGAAGAAGCTCATCATTTATTTTTGTCGTCCGGGTCGATAACAGATAAGGTACGAGTTTTGTACAGAATTGTTATATGGGATTTCGTTTTGCGCTAGACATACGAATTTCGTCCGAAGCTACCATTCTACTATCTACTATAATTCTCAACTGGTTCGGTTAAAGTCCGACGATATCGCATTCGGTATTTTGGGTGGATCCCATATATTCGATTTGTTCAGTCTTATCACTTAGTGTTCAACAATGAGAACGTTATTAAAAATGTGAACGGAATCTAAAAACCCCACGTTAATATGAATCATATGGCATATGTAACCGTTATCGATAAATGAGTGTTATGTAGAGAGAAAAAAAATCCACTTTATCATGTGCACCTTTTCATTTTCACAAACTATAAGTGAACCAAAAATAATATTCACAAAAAAAATAAATTAAACAAAAATTTGTATTTGACTTAGTATGATGAATAATAAATTTCTCTTTTGTAATTATTACGACAGGTACATACACGAGCACTTTATCTGGTCGCCTAGATATGTTATCACAACAGAGGCGTATTATATACGATAAAACATTGTTATCAGGACGTTTTATGTACTTAACGAATAAAATAAGATAAAAAAAGTTTTTTTTATTCATTGCATACACGAAAGAATATAGAAGAGGAAAAAAATAAAAAATAAATTATAACCCGAGCGCTGGTGCTTCACACAATATTATTCCGAGCAACATGTATGAAATTCAAACAGTGTTTAGCGTTGTAAACGTAGTGTACATTGGAAATATTTTGTAACATCTGATTGTTTCGAGTCCGAAATTTTTTGAAATAAATTTTGTTTTTTGTTTTTTAATTTCATTTTAATGAACCATATTGGGTGGAAGCGAACGCCTTCATTAAATGGTACATTTTTTGTGTAGTTTTTCACTTGGAAATTTTTTTAGTTTGTTTTTCGTTGTTGATTGTTGGAATGTTTCAAAGCCAAATCAAATATTAAGTTCTGTTAATTGACGAATAATACCAAGAAAGAAAAAATTTATTCGTAAAAATTTTGTGAGTGGCAGAGTGGCAATAAAATATTAATTTTTTTTAAATTTAAAACAAAAAGTGTACGTGCGTTGATAACAACAACCGAAGAGCTATTATTACAAATTTGTCGTTGTTTTAACATAATATCAGCTTGTGCGTGCGTGTGTGGTGGTTCATAAAAATTTAGAAAATTAATTCAACTCGCAATCTGACGGTGAAGAGGATTTAATTAAAAAGCAAAGAAAAAAACACGAAAGACCAACACTGTGATTCTTGAGGTTTTTATTTTCGCGGACACATTTTCACTTAGAAATGTTGAGCTCATTGGAGGCGTTAGCAGGGAAAATATCACCAGGATCCGGAAAGAACAGTCCCAATCAACATTTCAGCCGAGTTGAGAATAGCACAAATAAAACAAATCATTTCAGTCAGAATATTCATCCGTACCAAAAATTGGATCACAATAGTAATCGGGAAAAGTAAGTTGAAATCAATTGCCTTTGTTAAGTAAAATTAGAAATTTTCTTTTTATACTCAAAGTAGTTAGTCGATATCTCTCATAAAATGAACGGAAATTGATCGCAATAATTAACTTTCGTTGCAATGCGGAATAGATTGGAAAATTAAATTTTAATCTGAACACAGAGTGTTAGTGTTTTATTAAGCGACGGTATAAGTGGATTTGATGTAACATTCTATCGTCGAAACTTTGTCATTAATTGTGTTATCAGGCAAATGAATTTTCTGTACTTTGTCTATATTGTTGTTGTATGCTTGTTGTTGATGACTGTCAATAAAGTGTTTAATATTACGCATTTTGGCGGTGCTCTTATTTAACACCGTGATTCTAATGCTGCCGTCTTTACTATAAATGTATACAATACATGAGGCTCGGAACAGGTCGGACCAACTCAAAACCTGACCTGAAGCTGAAACCTAAGATGATCTGAACCTGAATGTATGTCTCTAACCTGACCTGAAATCTGACTTCAAATGAAATAGTATGCGCTGACCTGACAGATTGTCAGGTTACCAAATTTTTTTGGTAAATTTTACACAGGTCAGGTTCAGGTGATTTGAAAGTAAACGTGAACTGACCTCAAATTTTCCGCACACACACTGCAAGCATATCTCAAATGTCATAATATAGTCATCGAATCTATTACTTCTATTAATAGAAGTAGTTTCGACAGATTGTTTAGAAAATCATACTGGAAGCATGTCTCATCGAATATAGTCATCGAATCTATTACTTCTTACGGATACGTCTTACGGAACTCGAGATCATAATGTTCGAAAACTGCGAACTTTAGATCCCACTGTTGCATAAAACGTTGCATAAATCTCGGTGCGAAGTGCATGATTAGGCTGTAGATATGTAATTATGACGTTGCTAACACATTAGTAAATGGGGATTTTACGCAAACGATGTGTGAATCTCACATCTATTCCGCAAAACATCACATTTAATAACTAGTTAGCAAAATAGCTATTTGTTGATTGTAACAAATGCCATCTTTTACTTAACAAAAAACAAAAACAAAATTGACAATGAAGTCACATATCACCCCAGTCGCACACTGCGCTGAGTAAAATTTATGTATTCACTCGGGGGATTATGTGAGGATATAAGCTTCCACTCGTAAAGTAAAAAAATTTGCTGTAGTTACCTAATGCTCTAATGCACCATTACTTCGATCAAAACCGGTAAACGGTTTCCACCATTACCGGTATTTCTTCACCGGTTTCTTAATTGCTGGTTGCAATTCGTACTGTCACCATTGGCATTGTACCGGCCCAACTATTTTATTGTCGTGTGCTCAGAGCCGTATCCGGTTATTACCTTTTTATTCGAGTAATAAAAATGTAAATTGTGCACATGTTTTGACAGAGCTCTGTTACAACAACTTCTATCTGAAGAAGGATAAATGCATATGAAGAGGAGGTGCACATACATTTATTTTCCATAATATATTGTCGTGTTGTTGTTCCCTTTTTATTTTCCTTTATTTTATTTATTTTTTGAACCGAAACTATTTTTATGCCCTTCTTCACTACAGTGCATAGTTGCATCATTTTAAGTTTGACGAGGAAAATCTAATCTGATGTTAAACTTAAAACGAACAATGTCCTCAAAATGTTGCCTTCTGTCTGTGTACGGTGGATATTTTTTTTGCCTAACTTCTTTTTCTAGTGTACATTTTCTGTATTTATTTTTCGTGGTTGGTTCTCATAGTGAAGTATTTAATGTCAAAGCATTATATGTACCCATATACATTCTTTCCACCGTAGATATATTCGTTTTCTTTTCATATTCGTCTCTTTTTTTATATTATTATCCTCTTCCCCATCAAGTAATATTCCAAAAAGAATTCATCAAAGCGAAAACATTCTTTATGACTTTAGTTTTTGAATAATTTCGTATTTTCTTTGAGTTTATGTATGATGATAGGAACAGGAAAAAAAAATTCCGACGAAAATGATCCGATAAGGAAACTCCAAGATATTATTACTTTCCCTTACAGATAACATTGAGTTTATACAATTTTTTTTTCTCTCTCGTCTTTCTTTCCACTCGTCTTTTATATTCTTCGTTAATGTGGTGTGTAGGGGAATCGTAAGGTTGTTCTTTGTATGCACAGAGCTATATTATTTCTAGTGTACTGACGAAGCAAAAAAAAAAAAAAAACACACACACAGCACACGTCTCACAAGGAAAATGTGAAGAGAAATTTTCTTTAATAAAGCCAGATATGAATATAACATTGGGAGTGAGAGTATATATGTAGCGAAACATTGCGCCGAATTATTTTAGGGAAATTTAATAAAAGAATGGAATTTACGGGAATAGCCTTGGTTTGTTTTGTTTGATGTCTTTAAGTAATTTTTTTGTTTATTTTATCCGATTTTTGGCGTATACCTTACATTCGAATCGTTGTTCGAATCGCTGTTTCCCAAGGACCTTTTCTGTACACGTGGCTAACACCTGCAGCTCATAATAGAAAGCTTAGGAAACATTCTCAGTCTAGGATTGGTCTTCCGGAGATAAAGATATTTCGATTACAAAATAAGGGGGATGTGAGAAAAAATGAAGAATGCAATGCATTCATTTCATTTGAGTCACATCTGTTGAGTGAATAAGAAAGAAAATTAAGTAGTTTTATTGCAGGTTACGTCTGATCAAGCATTTGTTACCGATGCCGGCGAAAAAAAAAAACGATAAGTTTACGCTAGTGTTCTCTTATATAGCAAAATCTGTGTGTTGAAACAAATGAAGTAAAAGATTCTAAATTCAACACTCAACATACACTCTCAACAAAAGAAATAGCAGATTTACTAATTGTATGCTTTCCGTTTATGAATACATCTACAAAGTGTCGCTCGTCTGTTACTCACGGACTATTATCGGGAAAACACATTTTCCCAAATTTTCTTGAACTTAACTTCCCCATATTTTCCTACATTTCCTAAAATGTGGGAAATGAGAAAATGTTTACCTCAACATTTTCCCTGCTTTTACTTCTTTTCTATTTTTAAAACTTTTGATGCATAAGAACAACACGGACGAGATGTATCGATGGCTACGTACTAGCCTTCCACCTTAATCATCCAGGTTCGATTGCCGTGTCAGCCAATTTTTTACATGTTGTTGCACTGTGTTTGTTGGTTGCAACGATGTACACACTGAATGACTCGTGACTGATGAATTTGTGTGCATATGTCTAGCCTACATTTAGCTGAGATGTCAATTAAAGACTAGCTTTCCTCAGAGCGCACTTTCATACTTCGAGGCGTTGTTCGTAAGCCGGTGGTTCATACAGAACTTGTTGGTAGCCTAAAATGCTGTTAGCAAGTTTTCTAAACAAATCAAGCTGGACCTGAGCTTTTCGTTTTCTTTTGTCGTTGTTATCGATAAAAGATTGGTAGCCGTTTTAAGAATAGGCTAACTGGTGTTTCGTTACTTCCTCCGCTTATATTATTTCACTTATCTGATAAAGACAGTCGGATAGGTACAGCTAACTGTAACAAGCAAAACTGAATTCATTTACCATTTACCACATTGTAGTTCCCAACTTTCCGCTGACTTGTTAAACAATTTTCTTAATTATTATGTTGGATAATTGTGCTAACAACATGTACGCTAACCGAACTGTGTTAAATTCGTCCTACATTACATTTCCTCGAACATAAGTAACATTTAAAACGATGTGAATCTCATAAATACATAACCTTTCTCGAAAATTCAATGGATATAAACGGCTCAACTATAATCTTTGTGTTTATTCTGTTGATTTAACGAAAATGAAATTATAACCCAAAATACTCCCACTAAAACCGATGATATTATTACGAAAATATATATTTCCAGTGCACACACATAAACTATACACGCAAAACAGATGATGTTTTCATTATTTTGATAAAGCCGATTATTGATTCGAAGCAAATAACATGTGAACACATAAACAAACAAAACAGACGGCCAAAAACGATATACATACATAAAATCTGGCCGAGGCTTTGCTACTGTTTGAAATAAAATTAATTTTTAACGTTAAACTTTTCGGATTTAATATTTTCGGTTTACTGAATTCATATTCACGGTGTCATAAATCTATATTGTCAATACAGGTTCGCTGGCACAACATTAATCTTTTACATTCTGCTTAATGTTCACAATAAAATGTTCAGATTTTCGGTGGAGCCATGTATGTGTATGTACAGAAGGAGTAGAGGGTCAGCCATAAATTCATCCATGAAAAGGGTCGTTTCGATGGTTACAAAGTTACAAAATAAGAAAATCAAGTTGTTTGACGACGTTGTTAATCAGACCGTTTCGATTTTAACTGGAATGAAGACGGGCACAACATTCACTGGAGTGAGTTTACGCCAGTGATTTTTTGAGGGAAAATATTTTCCGATTTTCTTGAATTTTCCTTCACTTTTCCAAATTTTCACGAAAATATTTTTTGTGGAAATTAAGGAAAATTTGAGAAAATGTGTGAAAATTCAGGAAAATATGAAAAATTTTGTTTTTTTCAAAATGGAAAATGCAGGAAAATTCATCAAAATTTGCGAAAATTTGTTTTCAAAAAATTGGGAAAATACGGAAAGTTTGGAACAATTAGGAAAATATATTTCCCAAAAATGGTCCCTGGTTTACACAATTTTGTACATTCAAAAGATTGCAACAAAATTTGGAGGCAGAAGTAGTTACTTCGAGGGGGAAAACTAATTAGACAATGTCGTATCCTATTGACCTGTTATTATTTACCCGAATCATATCCTGCCATTTACATGAGTTAATTGCCTCTCTGCATGTTCGTCAAAGGTAAAGCCAGTAAAGTCTAAGGAGTTAATGGTTCCCAATCAATTTTTCATTCAAAAATAGAAATAAAAATCGGAATCGACAATTAAATCGGGAACATACGACCAGTAGTCGGGTGCGATTGTCCAAAAAAAGCCGTTTCGCTCATATTGAATGCGAAAAGCGATTTTATGGTTGGTTCTCTGGTCCAAACCAGGCCGATCCCAGCTTGGCAACACTGCGTATCGAGTTCGTGGCCGACCCACCTACGATAATCAACCATAAAATCGTTTTTCACATTCAATATGAGCGAAAGGACAACTCGCACATGACTGCAGCTCTGTATACTTAAATTTTCCATCCTTATGACGTAAATTCTATTGAATCCATACAAAATACACACAAAAGCCTTCAAACAAACAACAGGAAACAGCAACAGCCACGTGATGTGATTTTTTTTATTTCCTGTTGCATAACGAATGTGACTGGCAATTGAGCTAGATGAAATTCGCAATTATTTTTATTTAAGGTTAGATAGTTTGCCGGGTGGAATACCTACACGAGTAATATGAAAAATCTTTTTGCGAATATAGCAACAGCGAAACACTATTACCCTTACCCAGATGTCTGTGAACAATCTCTGTGCAATAGAGTAGCTGTTTGGTGTCGTACTTCATTCTCAGTAATAATGGGCTGGTTTTGATGTTTTAAATTTTATTATATTTGTTTCCGGCAGACAGAACGTTTCCGTGACTTCAAATAATATTGAAGCAAACGGCTTTTTGACCATCATTTTGAATTTTAAGAGACTGGATGTAGTTAAGCGGGAAATTTTAAGAAAAATGTCCAAGTCCATTTTACAAGAAACATAGGCAGTTCAGACAGATTCGCTAAAAAAAATCGATTTTGTATTAGTTTTATGGAAGGAGCACACGTAACGTCAATTGCTAATATTTTCGAGCTTCGCAAACCAAACCCCCGCATTTGGGTTCTAAAATTAAAAGCACACAAGTCCAACTGGAATCAATAAGCTTACTTGAATCCAGTACCTAGCCTAGCAGCTTACGTGCCCCTAACTCGAAACTAGACCGTGTGGCGGATAAACTGGAAAATCCTCTGTCAACCGGAAAAAATCATTTGAAAATTTTTGAAAACTTCTAAGATCCTAAGAATAGAAGAAAATCCTCAGAAAACTAAAAAAATCATTGATAATCCTCAAAGTTAAAAGAGAAAATACTTAAAAATCAAGGAAAAAGTGTAAGGAATGTGGGGCAGATAAACTTATAAATCCTTCTGCCTCTTAACGAAAATACTTTGTTAAGAAAATCCTCAGATAATTCGTTTAAATTTAGGAAAATCCTTGAAAATCGTGTACAAATGATTGAGAATCATTTCAAATAGGTAAAAATCATAGAAAATCCTCAAAAACCCTTTTAGGATTTTGTTTTAGAAATTTTTTCACTCTGATTTACAACCACTCTGTAAAGGAAATCCTTAGAAAATCATCGAAAATCCCCACAGGATTTTGTCTTCGAAATAAATTTCCAAATATCTGCCCTTCGCACTAGACCCCAATAAAATAGCCTTAGTTTCAAGCTGGAAAGTTAGATGATGGAAATTATAAGTGTCAGAAACCCTTTCCTATCAAGATTCCACCTGTTCCTCTAATAAATAAAATATTGTTCTAGTAATAGAACTACTAATACTAAATGGTTGTTGAAAGGACGCAGCAACAAATAGTGAAATAGCTCATCATACCAAAAAATGTGTGACTTCGTTTGTTGAAACCATGGTTAATGGTTCAACACAAAATCTTTTACTTCATTAGTTTCCACAAACATTTTACAACAACTGCAACACTGCCTAGGGCTCATCGATTGTTACTGTCGTCTTTTTGTCGTTAGAAGATGTTTATAAGTCTAGCGAGTCTGCTTGTTGGTAATCAAACTTTTCAGAAATTAGAATTTATTACCCAAAAAAAGTAAGTAAATAATGGGAATGAGGTGTACTGTATGCAGAGACACGATGATTAGAATCACCAAAATGGAGATATTTACCAAACCATTCTATGCTGATTCCGAAAGAAAATGTGTCCTCGACTGATATCTATTTAAACATCAAAAGCTTTCGAAAACGTTCCACTGTTTTCTTTCTTTTTGAACATTTTTTTTTCTTCTTCTCTTTGTGTTAAGCGTTTTCCGAAGCCATGTATTCGAGAAATGTGTATTACATTAACTATATACATGACAGTCACGAACTTGATTTTATTTATTTCTTTTCATTTACTCACAAACGAAATGCTCAAACAGAAAATACATTCCAATTTGGCTTTAATATTAATTCACGTCGTCATAGAGAGAAGGGCGCAAAAGACATATCAATGGAAATTGAGGCAACAAAAAAAAATTCCTTTTCAAAGATTGTGTACACATCTTCAATTTCAACATCAAATGAATTATTTATCTATACCATAATGTCAATGCTTTCGAAATGATTTTCCAAATAATAAATACAATGCATTTAGAGATGTGTGTACTGTGTATACACTCTCCGTGTAGCATCAATCTATTTGGCATTGGTGTATCCAAATGTTTTTCGCATCTATAATATTCCACTCCACATGGTTACACATTGCAATGCATGTCGGAAATATCGATTCTGGTTTGGTGTGTTGCTGCGAGATGGAATTTCTGATAGGAACTAATCTCGTGTGTCTGTCTCTATACATGGATGCATGGAATATCTAGTATTGTGATATATTCCTATATAATATGCAACATCGCTCGACCTAAAAATGTTTATACTTATGTAGTCTGGGGGAGTGTATATTTATTATCTGATGCATTTTCTCCTATCGCCCCGATGGTACTTCCATCCACACAGATCGAACACAATGTGTGTAATATTTTAACAATGACGGCATTACAATAGGAATGTAATTCCTTCCTGCCTATAACTACACATTTTATACCACATTGGTGTGTGTATAATCTACAAAAGTTTTCAATTGTACTTTGTGTGGGATTGCGGCAGAATGAAGAGAAACACCGATTTGTACGTAAATATTTTTGCCGTAAATTGCCTGCCGATTAAAATACAACATTCATTACACTGTACTGTTGGTGCATATAAACAGATGCATTAAATCTGCTACTTTAATGTTTTAAACAATTATCTAATATTTGGAACAAAATCTTTTATTTCATTTGTTTAATCTTAGAATTTACCATAAAAGATAACAGTAACCAGTGCGGATCGCTTATTGTTGGTCTTTTTTATCGACGACAGATGAAAAGGGTACGTAATTCCGGAATAACTCGCAATGTTGTCTTTCCTGATATTTTTAGATTCTCACTTTGAGTCTAGATTGATAATGACGATCCATGACGATTGATAATCATTGTGACATATATATCGAAGACTAGCATTCCACGTAGATAGCATGTACAGATGGTATTTTTTGTGAAGTTCTCGGCATTGAAAAGTTCCATCACACTTTAGTCTTTGCAAGCATTAATCAAGAGACGTTCGCTCTATCAGAATTAAGATCATATTAAAATCTCACTGGGTTTGCTCTGACAGCGTTTTCATAGTCAATGCGCTAAGGTCAGTTCTGGTTAACTCAAGTCTAGTGCTTGAATGCGAGGAAATATGAACAGTCTCGGAGAGTGTAACAGAGTAATAGTTGTCTGAGGTCCAGGTAGCTCAATCGGTAGAGCATTGGATTCATAGCGTATGGGTCCCGGGTTCGATTCCCGGAGTAAACTTTCTCATACGGTTTTTCCTAATCAAAGTGTGATTAGTTGCTGCTAAGATTTCTCATGTATGACAGTCATGCATATACACAATTGTAACTTACAGTGCCATCTGTGATGTCCCATAAACATCACACTCATACTGGATTTCAAGTCGAAATGTATCTCTCGACGTAAGGATGATAAGACTTACGTTTGAAAATGGTTCGGATTCCACTTTAATCAGTAGGTCCAATTAGACGAAAAAGGGGCACTCACAACAGGCCCAACGGAGGCTTAGGTGCAGAGATTCGTCTCACCCCATACAATCTAATCTAATCTAAATAGTTGTCTGGGTGCCTGGTCATTCAGGCTTTTAGCAACATGAAAAGTCGGATACACTTGATCGTCTGGGATCGATTAAGACCTTCATTTGTCCAGAGCCTAGCCCACATCCAGCAGTTAGAGAATAGCTTCCAAGAGAACACAAAAAGCGTTGGAAAAATTGTGTTCAAAGTCGACACACCAAAGTATTCTGGCCTGAGCCGACAATCAAACGGATTAAAGAAATTGTCGACCTGAACTGAGCAGGAATTAAATTAAACTAATTGTAAGAGCCATATCGAATCTAAAAAAGATTCTCTGCGCTATTGGGACTTCCTATGACCCGAAATGTAGGTGTGGGCACTGTCTAGTGGACGGGATACGAAAATCGGATGTCAATATCACAAAATTTTAAAATTCTTACTTTGGCCATACGATGTTGGTAGAAATGTCAGAAGTGTCTGGCAGTGTGGAGAGGGTCGTTCACATATTTTTTCCGAATCATAATTATTCTTCACATCAAAGTAAACGTCATTGTTCAACGACCTACTCATGCTGCAAGTATCCAAAGTATTTGACAGTAACATTCTGCATACACTTGCATTTAAAACATTTATTCAGTTTTCGCAACGAAAAAGAAAAAGAAAAATGGAAATTCTGTCAGACTTGTATGCAGCATGTGGAATTTCCACCATCCACGTCATGTAATTTTTTATTTTTATTTTTGATACATGTAACATATGAACCAGTTCAAAAACATAAATCTGTAAAACGATAATCTTACGGCACCCTCACACACACATGGCATATCTCGTCATATTTATACACACAGGTAACATAAAGAAATAATTTTCCGAGAGTTTCCCGTTGGCAGTCGACTCTTAAAGCCCATTCTTCAGCAAAAGATAAATAAAATAAATTCACCGCTGACCCATGTTTGCTATGGATACGATTTTGAATTTGTGAAATATACATTTTCGTACACACACCAGTTTCCGTTGTTACATGGAATACATAGCGTCAAGTGAAGTTATCGGTCCCCCGGTACTGTTTCGGCAATTTGGTAAATTATAAATTCATTGGGTCATAATGTGTAGAACAAGACGAATAGAATACTCTCTGCAACAAGAACTGTCCTGAAATGTTATGACAGTAACAAATCAAGCTCCTTCTCAATTTCCTTTTCTAGTTATCCTTTCTTGCGGACGGGAAAAAAAACACAACATGAAAATGGGTAAGGTATATCGTATCATATCCTTTTCTCGGGTCCTTTAAAAATTACTCAACCCGAAAGGTACACCACAGAATCCAATCGGTAAGACGAATAAGCTTCTGTGTATTATACGTGGAACGTCTATACACAAATTTTTGGATGGATATATACAACCACATTATGATATCAAATGCGGTCAACTCAGTCAAGAAAATCCCTTTAAACCCTTTCACCTTTCCGAATCAGTTTCAGTAACCGAGAGAAGAAGACGAACAAAAAAAAATTCGAAATTTTCATTTCAGACGATAACTCTTACGGGCTAACCAAACCACTGATGCCTATAGATTTTAGACATGTTTTTATATACGACTATTGCTTGCAATCCAATATATGACAATTTATGATATTTCCACAGAATTCTGTTTTTTTCCCTCTGCTTCTTTTCTGGTTCGTCCTCCATTCTGAAAACTTTCTGTTATCGAATGGCAATAAAAACTTTTCCAATTCAAGTATAATTGATTTGCTCTACTCGTATGTACATGCGAAAGATATACGAGGAATTATTTGGACGTTGGAGAAAATTGGAATATATTTGGGGATGTGTAATGCTGTGCTATGCTATGTAATACACATATATACATACCAGAGATACACTCAATGCATCGGACTTTCCCTTACACTGATGTGTTTTCGTTCTTATAATATAGGAAATACGACAATCAAAACCACTGGTCTGGACAATTATTGTTCTATTTTCGCCATACACATTATCTGACATGGTTATTATGCTCTCATCTTTCCACATACATACAAGTTCGGTCGGTATCGCAATGCTTGTTTTCGTATGGCAGATGAAGAAAATTTGAAGATTCGGCGTATAATCTCTGGGGTAAGATACATTAGGCAGAAACAGAATATAATTAAATTAAGGATGCGTATACAATAGACTTTAGTTTCGATATAAGATACCCAGGGTTATACCGAAATGACGGAGGAGGAGAAATAAAGTTGGTTATAAAAGCATAATCAATGTTAAACGGTTTATGTTTTGGATGGTTTTTGGGTGGTTGGTGTACGTATGTATTTGCTCTGTTGTTTATTATACGTAAATCTTTAGATTGTGTTCGGGTGTATATACTTTGGGATTACTTGATTGAATGTGTAAGTTATTACTTACCACTAATATGCGATTTAATTAGGTTGTTATTGAACGTGTATCGTGTACCTCAATGTATTCGCTGTACTTGACTGGTAATTTATTTTCTGAGAAACAGAGCAGCTGCAATTATGCTAAACTTGAAAAGTAGATAAGTTTAATACTGCCAGCCGAACCGGAGTTGATTGAACATTCGGTACCGGTTTTATGCTTTGATTTCGATTGATGTGTTGTTACGAACTTAAGACTCTTCACTATTCTCGAGTAGTCAATCATAAGTCGTATCACTCAGCGTGTAACCATGCCAACGTCATGCACTATCCATATACGATGAGCGAGGTTTTTAATTTAGATTATGAATATGGTGTTTTACTACACTCGTAACCCATTTCTGGTTTCATTTTGTGAGATATTGTCTGATGTTAGAAATATTTGAATTTTGTGGTCGGATTTATGCACAGCTTCAGAATAACGTAAATTCCATCGATTTCATGTGTTCGATCAATGTGGACCGTTCTTCCTATGACTGAAGACCACTGACTATTCTTGGGAAAACGTTTTGGGATTTTTCGACAAATTTTCCTGCATTTTCACGATTTTCTTCAAAACTTTCCCAAAAAAAATCGGGAAAAATTGAAAAAATGTTTCCCCAAAAATAGTAACTGCCCAAGACAGTAATTCATATTAATCTCCAACGGTTTGTTATGCGCTTTGGAATTTAACCCCGTTCTGAAAGTGACTGTTACGATCACATTGCGTGTTGAATAGTATACGAGCACATTACAGTTAACCACTTCATCATGTCCATGACATGGGTTAATTTTTTACGATTATGTTAACTTTATAGCCAATTTATGCAATTCAAATGGGCAGTGAATCAATTTAATTTACCATTATGACTTTATTTCGGTAATCCTCTCGAAACGGCAAGCATATTACGTCGAGAAATGATATATTCAGTGAAGCTATTACTTCTATTGACTAAGTGAGTGACAAGTATTTGATGAAAAATCTTTTACTTCATTAGTTTAAACATACATTTTGCTACATAAAGGAACACTAACTAAAGCTAATCGCTTATTTTTGTCGTCGTACGCGATAGCAGATGATGAGCAGTTTTCATATGTTTAAATTTCCAGACTCGATCTCCTGCCAAAGGAACAACTAGACCGATTGTAAGTTGTTTTCTAGTTCAACATAAGTTTTCCATTGTACGTCCATTAAGAAAATTTTGTTACATGCTATAATATAGCATTGCTATATGCAAATAGTCCCTAACACACGTTTGCCCCCAGATGCATTAGGTAAAATACGCTATATTTTACATTGAAAGGCCAGTCTGGAGAAGGAAAAATCGACTTTCCTCTGACGAAAGACCTAATTGTTAGGTCTTATGGGAAAGGAAAGACGATGTTTTCTCTTTGGAACCATATATTTGAATGAATGGGAATCTGCTTGGTCCACCACAGTCTATTTGTAGTTGAACGAATAAACTTGTCCCCGGTAAAAAAACCTAATTGTAAGGTCAATTTGTAGAAGGACAAATCAATTTGACTCTGACGAAACACACAATTATGAGGTCAATCTGAAGACCGAAAAATCAATTTGCCTCTGGCGAAACACTTAATTATTAGGTCAATTTGTAGAAGGAAAAAACAATTTTCCTCTGACGAAAGACCTAATTCTTAGGTCAATTTGTAGAAGGAAAAATCAATTTGCCTCTGACGAAACACATAATTGTTAGGTCAGTTTGTGAAAGGAAATAGTTATTTGCTCAACGAGGGAAGAAAAGTTAGAAATTGCATTTCGAGGGACTTGTCGAGGCTGCCAGAGCAGGGCTAGATCCCCAAGTCACTCGAAGTTTCAGTAAAGTTGAGAATGACTATTTTGTTCTTTGCGTTGTGAAAAATTAATTTGCTTCTAATTCTAGAACTATTAGAGCCAGGAACAGATAGACTATTTGCACCAGGAGGAAAATAGTCTATTTACACCTGGGTGCAAGTAATAGTCTCTTCGTAATTTGTTTCCGTTCATGTTCAGAACAGTTTGTGCTCCGCGCTAAATTGTTATTTACGTTTATCAGTAAAGTCACATTAATCCTCGATACAAATCTCTACAATTGTTTTTAGCGAAACTTAACCCTGTCAGGTATTATGAAAAGGAAAACCAAAAAAAGAAAATAATTTTTGAAAGAAATTATGTATCTTCATCATCATAATCATTAAATTTTTCGGGAGCTTAATAGCGGTTAGCAAAACATAATGCAAAATATGGACCCATTTTTCAGCATAATTTTTTGTTCACTTCGTTCGTTCGTCCGTTTTTTTTTTCACTGCAAAAATTTGTAAAATTAAAATTCTCGAAAATGTTCATCTCCAACAATTTGTGCTTGCCTCTCTTTTCGCTTCCATTACATGACCAGCAATGGTCGATGGTCTGTGCCACAACTTTGCGATATGAAATTAACAATTGTACGGTATATGTATCGTTTCGTACATATATAGCAATATGCTTCAGTAAATTTTAATTAAAAGGGTTAATGCCAAACAATTTTTTTTTTAATTCTGCTGGTTCTCTTTCATATAAATATTTTTAAAACAAAACCAGCCATCAGCCATCCTACCTTATTTTTCAGTCGAAAAAAACCACTCAAATATTTGGTGTAATCTCTGTAATGCCTGTGTATAGTTCCGTTACAAAATATTATAATGAAAAAGGGGTTTGATTAATGATAAGATAATGCCGCATTGTTTGCCTGTTATATATATAGAGAGCGGAACGTGAATAAGTGTTACGTGTGTATTCGGAAAGCGTTCCTGTATGGAATAGTGATGAAGAGAGGCATTTACGACACAATGAAACATGTTGTAAACGTAAATAATGTCGTCTTGCCAGCCAGATATACGTGTTTATCAATCTCGATGTGCTACGGAGAACATCTGACTTAGGATTGACGATTCTTCGGTTGACTGAGAATTATTTTTGGGTTCGGAATTTTGAATTATTCATCAAACCACTGACATTGGGTTGGAATTTAGGTTTTAAATCTCCTTTTCTCAAAGTACTAGACTCATATGTCTTTTGTCCGAATAAGAAGGATTTAGCACAATAACTGCGGTCCACATGCACGATTCCTCGCGGGATTGACCATTAAACCTGTTCGTTTCGTAAATTAGCGTATAGCGAAATCCCTGACCACTGGTTCATTGTTAAAAGTTAGGACCGACATGTGGAAATGCATGGGACCATCATTCGAGCGCAGCGACATATTTTCTTCAGTGTATAACTCACGTTTTCAGTATGTTCGTCAACGCTGAAATACTTTTCCAGCATTCGAGCTATCATATTCACCCAGGGACTATTTTAAGGAAAACATTTCTCCATATTTTCCTACATTTTACCGAATTTTCTTACATTTTTTGGGAAAATTGATGAAAATGTGGGACAATTGCAGAAAATATTTGGAAAATGTTATCCTAAAAATATTCTCTGTATTGCAATCATAAGCGCTACACCAATAGTTTTAATTCACTTCAATATTTTATATACTCTGGGCGCCGATTCTTCGTTTATAAATTCTTAACGTGACAGTTCTTATGGGATTTTATACACGCAACTGTCAAGTTACGAATATTTGAAGTTACGAAAATACGAGAATCTTTGCCAGGGCGCCAATTCTCGTGAATTTAACACTGACAAAAAAGTTTCGAAAAGCTCAGCTGTTGCAGGTAACTTTGTCTCCAGGTAATCTACAATAGCTGCCACAGCTGTAGCACCCGCCCCATATAAAAAATACAGCTGCGGCAGATAATGTAGATTACCTGGATACAAAGCTACCTGCTATACAGGTGAGTTTTTCGAAACTTTTTTGTCAGTGAAGAATTCGTAACTTGACAGTTTTTATGAAATTTTATACACGCAACTGTCAAGTTACGAATATCTGGAGTTACGAAAATACGAGAATCGTCGCCCCTGAGCTCAGATAACGAATCTGGAAAGCTGCGTTCGTCCTACATTGATGAATTCGTTAGATTTTCCAGGGTATATTTTCGTTCTACCGAAATTCTAAGTAAACAAAGCGATTAAGTGATTAAAATTTCTCGGATTAATTAACGTAACAGTTAGCAATAATGAAAACATTTCGTGGAAACAAACCACGCTTTCGATCCATCATTATGGTTTAGCAGCAATTTCACCAACCCCATCATCACGTCACTGTAATTCCAACTGAAAAAAGAGTCATACAAACCTACGGCCTATTAGCGAGCAATTAGCAGTTAAGACGGAAACGGATTGACGTTGTTATTGCTGAACAAAATTTTTACTTGTAACTTCTGGTAGTACACATACACATCACATTCGAATATTTTTTCCTGTTGAAAAGTGAGAAAAAAGTTCTATTGTTGATCTGAGTGAAGCAGAAGAAAAAATTCAGTTAAGTGGAAATTCGCAGGAGGACTCTTAGCAATATAATTCTTCGTTGAATGGCTACTGTAATTAAGCAACAAACTTCCACTTCTACAACGCCTAACATCTGAATACGACCGAACAATTTTCGAAAAATAAAATAAAATAAAAATTCTCTGCAGGACTCACAGCTAACAATGCACCATGCTGTTCTTGTTAAATTTATTGCAATTATTTACGGTTATTTTCAAGCTTCATTTTTACATTTAAACAGCAAGAAAAAAAAACCGAGTGCACACACAATGTTTTCACATAAAAACGATATGAATTCAGGGGCTCACACTATATTATTACGAACCAGCACAACGCACACACAATAAAAGGGAATCCATTGAAAATCATAGTCTCGCTCGTTTTTCTTCCAATTATTATATTTTCCTCTTTTGGATGGAAATTATTTTTCTTTTTTTTATACTGTGTTCACCCTCATAAACGACGATTAATGACGAAACGATATAGAGAAAATGTCAAAAGAAAAGGAAGAAGGAGAAAAAAGAAATGCTTCAGATGTAAGGCTATATGTATACGATTTGCTGTGTAATGGTTGATTTTTAATTGAGTTTTTTTTCGTTCTTGGTCTTGTTGTAAACGCTTCTCATAACGATGATGTGAATAATGATCTCCAAACACGGTTTTGTTATCACACAAAGCTTAAATAGCGCAAAAGGAATGAAAAGAAAATTCATAAAACGAAAGAAAGAAAAAAAATGTTGTTAGAAGATTCTTATCTTATTAATGATATTGCAGTTTTATTGTTTATGGCACTTTAGGGAAAAATTATTACATTTTTTTCCCCACTTCGCTGTAACTTTTACCGGGGCCCGACCACTCCAGCCCAAAGCACTTCAATCAATGACAAGGTAATTTTTACATGAACAAATCACATCATAAAATCGTTTCTCATGTCCATCACATTGATTTGCTGTTTTGTAAATTGATTGATGGTGTAATTACCCACTCGAATGGTACATAAAACTTTCATTTCTAAGTTCGGATTATTCAATTGGAAATACGTCGAAAAAAGTCTTTCCATTTCTGCTGATTGATGAAAAATGAAATTTTTCTTTGATGATTTACTAGCGAAGGAGTTTCGATTTTCCGACTCCAATGTGTTAAAAGAGTTACAAGAAAGAAAGTTCAACCTAACCCCAAGTTATGATCTTCCAAAGCAACATTCAGGCCTCGTTCAAATTCTAACAATTTTTCTTAATAAAGACGACCTTTGATAAGCGGCAATCGTATTGCATAATATTCAGTCTAATAATCTTATTTTCACAAATCGCCGAATGTTTGATGCAAATCTTGTACTTCATTTGTTTTGATATACAATCAGTCTAATAAGTTACCCTACTAATAAGCACGAACCAACAAGGCTAATTGAGTACAAATAAGAGCACAAAATTCATTCCATCTATCACCTTGAACCTGTTATGCTCTCACAAAACTTGAAAAGTCTCTTACAATTTTAAATTGGATCGAACTCGACGACCATTTTTATGTATCTCAAACAATTAGTGTTTCCTTATACATCCGGCATAATTCAAATACAATCAACAAATGTAATTGATGTGCAGAATTGACAACATCTGATTATCATCTACCAGCTGGTACTGGGACTTTGCACCTTGTTTACGCATAAGCATTTAGTAATAGGAATTTAAGCACCACATGAAGCCAACTGTACCTTTGTTTACGCAAAGTACTCACGTGTAAATGAGTTACATTTATTGATTCTCCAAACGACAATGTAAAATTAAATTCTTTCATCTGCTACCGTCACTAACGTCCAAATAAACCGTGACCGCAGGTTAATGTGGTCTTTTGTTAAAACTAATAAAGTAAAAGCTTTTGTAGAACAGAAGTGACAGATTCAGCGATAACGCCGTGATATTATTTGCCATAAAAAACTTGCATCTGTTATCGGCAGCAACGGCAAAAAAACGGCGGCTGCAGGTTAATGTGGTCTTATATTGTAAATTTTTCGATTTAAACTAACGAAGTAAAAGATTTTGTATCAAACACTAGACGATACGTAGAACAACGGAAACAATAGATTTGACGCGATATTATTTATAAAAGCTTTAGTAAACCCTCTCAATCTTTGAAAATATATTTTGGATAATTTATTTTTTAATTTTCAATTGAATTCGTTTATTCCTTGCGTTTCTATGAATTTTCTAATAGAAAGAAACTACTGAGTTCACAGTGCTCAGGAAAAGTTCAGGAATTTCTTTTTCTAGAATTTTCAAGAATTGGAATTCTCAAAAAGTCTTGAAAATTCTTGGAATTCTTGAAATTTCATGGAATTCTTGAAAATTTGAGGAATTCTTGAAATTTCATGGAATTTTTGAAAATTTTTGGAATTCCGAGAATTTTTAAAAATCAATTTCATGAATATAGGCCATGGATTACAGTGTACGTTACAGTTTAGTCTACGATACATGGCTTCATATAATGATAAAATCGTACCGTTTCGGGACTAAAAGAAAAACCGGATTTTCAATAGGCGACATAAAATTAACGAAACATTTTTTAAGCATGAGATAGACGGCTCAGAAAATTATTCTCCGTTGCGAATAAAAGAATTCGAGAAAATGTTTCCAATCTAATTAACATTTCGACATGAATTGCAACGAATGAGCATACCAAGCGACCGTATTCAAGGCTGCGCGGTTTTTATGTCATCACTTTAGCAGAATTCCAATTTTTTTTGTCTCTCAGTATTTTGTTTTCATATTTTCTATGGCGCATTTTTGTTCGATTTGGATTTCATCCAGTCAACTTTTTTATTGTTGTTGTTGTTTTTTGAACAGCTTCCAACAATGCATAACATATATATAACACAATGAAATGCATTTTTTGCAATTCACAGATTCCGATTTTGCAGTCAACACTTTATAAATAAGCAAAAGAAAAATCCTTCCATGATATACCCTTTGTACACACATAAGCTTTGATACATATATAAATTTCACTCTCTAACACAATGCACACAGATATGAGGTTTACAGTGGGACGATATGTATACACACGACGAGTGTGTTGCATATTTGAATAAATTAAAATAAAAAAATGAAAAGTTGACGTTGCACAAAATGCAATTTTTCAAATATTGAATATTCCCCAGATGAGACGAGAGAGCGCAAAAAAACACGTATCGCAATGAATTACTTTTATGTGCCAAAATAATAAAAACGAAAAATGGTTTTGATCGTACCATAACAGAAATATTATCCGTTGAAAATATGGATTGTATTATTCAAATTCATATTATAGGATGAATGTACCAGACATATGGAATTGAATAGAAAATTTCCTCAGTCTTGCTCTCTCTCTCTCTCTCTGTGTGAGTGGTGAAAACGATTTTTCTTTTTCTTATTTCTCGTCGATAATACTTCAAACTCAATAGCAGAACATTGTGTAAGAATCGATTGCATCACTTGATTGTTATTATCATCTTTTTTGCTCTCCATATTTTTTTGACCCTTGCCATTTTGCATTTTGTCAGAAGGTAGATGCTATTCGCACATGGGTGCGAATGGTGCTACTATTACTTAAGATGTTATTCGCACCCGGATGCGATTATATTGTGAATATTACTGCAGATACTAAGTCAAAATGCTTTTGTTGAAGCCGTGTGAATAGTAACTTCGTTCGCAAAATTATTTTGAAGGTCTAGGGACAGCGACTTCCAACAAAATATGTTCGTTCAACAAGCATCAGAAGTATCAGAGGATGAATTCTTTTCGGAAATATATAGAGATTTGGTCAAAGTAGAGGAACGGGTCTGTTTGGTTCTATAAGTTGTGAACACAGTTTGTCTATCTAGGTGTCAAAAAGCTGATTTCGCCGAAGTGGATCTAGAAACTATTATTAATATAAGTCAGGGCCGATTGTCACGATTTTTTGTAAACTCTTAAAATTCATTGAAATTATTAATTTTCATGAATTATCAGAATTTTCTACAATCAATTTTACAAAAATATGTTCCGACAACTTGATACCAAGCTACAGCTGCCCTCTGCATTATTTGTTCTATGACTGTTCTATAAGCGGTGTGGTGTCAAGTTGCGAGAGACACGTAAGGTACTACTTCCTCTTTAACATCAAAAAAGTTTTTGGCTAGAAATGCAAACCTTCCCTTCGTTGATTGCCGTTTTATGATTTTACTTTATACTTTTATGATTAACATTTTCACCACAATATAAACGACGAAAATCGAATTCTTACAGTTATAGGCAGTGAAATTTCATGGGTTTCAATTGCTTTTCAGCTGATCCAAACAATCAATCAAAACCTTTTAATATGGTTTTACCACTTACACACGCGTTCGTGTATCAGCTTCAACCATGAACAAGTATAGTTTTGTGTATCAGCTGAAAAACAGCTGAGGCAAATTCATGCTGAAATTTCACTTCCTCTGAGTAATTTTCACGCGAGTAATTTTGAGTTGATTATGTTGGATGTTCCATTATTTAAAGTTTGACTTTGATCTACCATGAATGAACGAAACATTTAACGAAACTTAAGTGAGGTTACGTCTGAAAGTGTCGTCCCTTGAAGATGATACATGGAAAACTTGGCTATCTCTGCAACACAAAACTGTTCGTGTGTTTTGGGCCTTAGCGATTCGATCATAATTACCACTGTAGAGCATATCGACAACGTTCGTGTGTTTTGGGCCTTAGCGATTCGATCATAATTACCACTGTAGAGCATATCGACAACGAATATAGTTAGAATATGGCAACAGTTAAAACATCAACTCAGATATGTGTCCTGCAAATAATTATTTGTGACCGCTTTGTCACATAAATTTTACGAAATTTTATAGCACTCAAAACGGTCTTTATGGACCAAAACGATCCATTAAATTACATTCAATTCAATAAATGTTCCGCGTCCTCGTTAATACGGATAAAAAAGCATACGGCTTAGCACTGGGTAAAGTTCAAGTGTTTACAATCGTTTGATTGTTTTGTTAGGAAAATGCACATAAAAATACGTGAAGACGTTGTAGTAGATCGGGATAGAGACAGTGGTGAACGACGGACGGTTAAACGAAAGCACATAACTATAAAATAAAATGTTAAACAATTTAATTTGGATAAAATGAGGCTCATAAGAACATAAAAGCGAGGAATAAAATTGTCTCTCGCTTTTATCGCCTCAAGACTCATACATATATACGACCATAACCATAAAGTAACATTAATTGTTTGTTTAGGTCGTATCTTGTCATTAATTATGCAAATAAACTTTCGTTGGAAATATCCGTTCTCGGTTGAGTGTATACTGCGAAAATAGTGTACTATAACGCGATAATAACAATAGATTGTGGTTCATGTTACGTTTTTACTATCCAATTTTACTTTGTTCGCGACATCGTTGACATGAAATTATTAAGATCTCATTATGTACAGAGTTGAACTAGCGCCGAAGTGTGTAGTGTAAATGGAAATGACTACAAGATAACAAGAAACGAAAGAATATGTCTAGGAGTGATATGCACCCATTTTATGCGTGGCGGGGCCGATTATCGTGAAATTGATTCTTGAAAATTCTCGAAATTCTCGCAAAAATTCTTGAAAATAGTCTCTGGTGTGAGGTTTACAAAGCATTAATCGCTTGTGAGTGTGAGGTAATCTGAGTATGAAATTCAGTGTATATTACCATTATAGGCGCTATACAATCAATTATGTCCATTTCCCGCAACTCCCTGAACATATATTGTAATTCTAACATTAGACATTAGTTCTAGATATGTATTTTCTCCGGCTGACTGAGGGAAACCTCACTACAGGGCATATGTCCGATATCTCAAAAACTATTGAATCGATTTTGATAATTTTTTTTTTCAAAATTCAAACGTTTCAAGGGAAAACGAGCCATCAGAACAGTCGGAGCGTTTGCTGCGACTGAGCCCCGTACAAACCCGTATATCTATTGCGTACGTGACCCTAGTGCGTCTGTCACCCTACTTTGACCTTAAGCCTATGCGCCGGTTAAAGTAGTTAACGTAAAATTATTATGTAATGTGTACATCTTAGAAATTGCGCATAGCGCAATTACGAAGCCCCGTACGACGTTCCTTTCAAATAAAACAAAAATTTCAAATAGCCCTAAAATTTTAATTTATTGAATATAAATACACATAGGGCCTAGTATCGGCCTCAGTCCGATGATCCAAATATATTTTTTTTTCAACTACATTCTATTCGGCCTTTGATTACCTTCCAAATGAAACAAAAAATACGAAAAACGGATGAAATTTGCTCGAGTTATATGTAAAATACACATTGGGCCCTAGTAGCGGCCTTAGTCCGAGGACCCAAATTTAATTTTTTTTCAACAACATTCTATTCGGCCTTTGATTACCTTCCAAATGAAACAAAAATTACGAAAAACGGATGAAATTTGCTCGAGCTATATGTAAAATACACATAGGGCCCTAGTAACGGCCTTAGTCCAAGGACCCATATTTAATTTTTTTTCAACAACATTCTATTCGGCCTTTGATTACCTTCCAAATGAAACAAAAATTACGAAAAACGGATGAAATTTGCTCGAGTTATATGTAAAATACACATAGGGCCCTAGTAACGGCCTTAGTCCAAGGACCCAAATTTAATTTTTTTTTCACCAACATTCTATTCGGTGTTCGATTATCTTTCAAATGAAACAAAAATTACGAAAAACGGATGAAATTTACTCGAGTTGTATGTAAAATACGCATAGGGCCCTAGTAGCGGCCTTAGTCCGAGGACCCAAATTTAATTTTTTTTTCAACAACATTCTATTCGGTGTTCGATTATCTTTCAAATGAAACAAAAATTACGAAAAACGGATGAAATTTACTCGAGTTGTATGTAAAATACGCATAGGGCCCTAGTAGCGGCCTTAGTCCGAGGACACAAATTTAATTTTTTTTTATACAACATTCTATTCGGCCTTTGATTACCTTCCAAATGAAACAAAAATTACGAAAAACGGATGAAATTTGCTCGAGTTATATGTAAAATACGCATAGGGCCCTAGTAGCAGCCTTAGTCCGAGGACCCAAATTTAATTTTTTTTAACAACATTCTATTCGGCCTTTGATTACCTTCCAAATGACACAAAAATTACGAAAAACGAATGAAATTTACTCGAGTTCAATGTAAAATACACATAGGGCCCTAGTAGTGGCCTTAGTCCAAGGACCCAAATTTAATTTTTTTTCAACAACATTCTATTCGGTCTTTGATTACCTTCCAAATGAAACAAAAATTACGAAAAACGGATGAAATTTGCTCGAGTTATATGTAAAATACACATAGGGCCATAGTAGCGGCCTTAGTCCAAGGACCCAAATTTAATTTTTTTTTCAACAACATTCTATTCGGTGTTCGATTATCTTTCAAATGAAACAAAAATTACGAAAAACGGATGAAATTTACTCGTGTTGTATGTAAAATACGCATAGGGCCCTAGTAGCGGCCTTAGTCCGAGGACCCAAATTTAATTTTTTTTCAACAACATTCTATTCGGCTTTTGATTACCTTCCAAATGACACAAAAATTACGAAAAACGAATGAAATTTACTTGAGTTCTATGTAAAATACACTTAGGGCCCTAGTAGCTTTTCACTTCTAAGGCCCTAACTCACGGTCCACTCACCCGATTTTAAAAAACTTTTTTTTCCTGGATTGGTATTGACAATACCTATCATTTGCCGTGTCATTTACATTTCCATCGTTTATTTTGCCATAAATATCACCAAAAGACCTTAAATCACTTAGGTGGCCCTAACTGACGAAGGGCCGACCCGAATTTGCCCATCTTCGAACTTAGCCTCACTATTTTGACTATCTTTCAGGGAAAAAAAAAATTTTTGAAATCGGATTTGATTTACTCAAGATATTGACGTGACGGACAGACGGACAGACGGACAGACGGACAGACGGACAGACGGACAGACGGACAGACGGACAGACGGACAGACGGACAGACGGCCCAAATTTTTATTGCGGATTCGTCATCTATGAACATAGGCAAACACTTTGCCCTTACCGTCTGCTTCGAATTCCATCAATTACACACGGCATCGTAATCCTATAAGCCCCTTCGTACTTCGTACGGGGCTAAAAATTTATCAAAATCGGTTCAGTAGGTCCTGAGATATCGGAACCATGCCCTTAAGTGATGTTGCCCTTGAGATGAATCAGACACATGCGGCTACTGCTACAAAAGATACGGCTACATCATCTGTTTACAACAACCACGACAAAAATAAGCGATAAGCTCTAGCTGTTGTTGTCTTAAATATCAAAATCCATGTTGAATGCAATGAAGTAAAAGATTTTTTGCAAATCAAACACTTTGCGACACTTGAAACAAAAGAAGGGACAGATTTAATAATTATGGCGTGATACGCTTGCTAGTAATAATAAATAAATCGAGAAATACCAACCAGCTAACGAAAGTGACTACAATGGATAACTCTGCAAGATCTCAGTAACACAAAATTGGATGCAAAGCAGTATGTTTGCTACCTGTTTGCAACAAATTTCTGCGATGATAATTCAGAACAAGTTTGTGAGATTGCAGATTTTTGAAAAATTGTTGTAGACAGAGGATGCTTTTGGGCATGGAACTAACTTAGAAGTGTAGTCATCTGTTACCAGCGTATACGACAAAGATAAAAGATTAGCTCCGCCTAGTGTTCATATAAAATCTTCAAAGAAGCCCTACACCCCTCCAATTTTTCGTTACTTAATTTATGAAAGACCTTAGCGGTCGAACGTTAGAAAATTGTTTGAACGATAGAAGTAACGGATTCTGAGTAACAGATTCAGAATAAACTCGAAGAATAGTTATTAACCGATTCAATGACAAAATAGCGTTGACACACTGTTGCCCCTGTTGCCCTTTTTGCAAAAAGTTCAATTCGGTAAATTAAATTTGTTTCAACCTCCGTAACGATGATGTTAACTCATTCTCCTGTTGAATTTACTTTAAACCACCTGAAACCATGTAGAAATTGTGAAAACATCTCGTGTCCCCAATTTATGGCAAAAAATAGACGATGACGACACTTCAGATTTATGGAGTGAAAAGAAACTTTTGACTGAAATATTATTTTCTCAATTTTCCCTACCCAAGTTTTGCATAAGTTTTCCCATCCACACACAATCCCGCCAAGTGTGGAGGAGCCGGGGAAGGGGGATGGATCATTTATGATTTCGCTGTGTGCAAAACGCGCAAACTTTTCATCGTTTTGTGCAAAAGACAAACTGTAACTAACGGGAATACATTTATTTATCCACTGTGTGTGAAAGCATTCCGACGAATATATATTTATGGCATACGAGATAAATTTATAATTCATCCCGTGCGATTAATTAAAGCTCGTCTCAAATGCATAATTTAACAAAATTGACCTAAATCCACGTGAGCTCTTGTGTATGTTTATATAATTGGGAAAAGTCAAGGAGTCAATGTACAGAAATTTGGTTTATGGATGTAACAAAATGTGTAGTAGCATGGCATGGCACTGTAAAATTTATGTTACTTCAATATGGTGTTAGGATATGGATCGATTCTGTCGGTGTATATAATATTGAATTCCTGCCTGCCAAATGTATTCAATATTTCGTATATTTGTCACTTCTCCGGTCAACATAAATCCCGCAACATGACCGCAAACTATCTAAACTTTAGTCTCTATTCTCTTTAGTTCGGTCGACAATTTAAACGTTTTCCCTGGTTCTAAGAAAACCAATCATTGGTTCGGCATAAACGTTCGATGATTTAATTTTCGCCGAACAGTTGAACTATATTAGCAAAACAACATTTCATGATAAATTGCCGTGCATAATTCGACTTTGTGGGGACGACGGTTCTTACTTACATCGAAATCAGTTTGCATAGCATGTAATCAACGGCAGAAAATATTTACTCGGCATGAATATATTTTGACAATGAGTTATATTTTAGCGCACGACAAGACAATTCATTTTAATTAAATTAAATGGAAGGATGAGAGAGCGAGATAGGTAGGAGGAGTATTATAATTGTTGTTAAGCTGTAAATGTAATTTAAATTCTTAGAATCACTTCGAAATTATTGCTGTCTGACTCCGATGTTCTCGAAACCGTAATAGGAGAATAATTGGGTAAATAACTTGTTTTTCTCGACGAGGTAACGAAAAAAGTTTCTCATTATTGTTCTTTCGTTCGTCGTTGGTTGTTTTTTTTTTGCAAGTCGTCTTTCAATACGAAGAGTACAGTACAGCTTCGGTGTACACACGATTTATTGGAGTTTGATATCTTTTTGGTAGTGAGTGCGTCAGCAGTAGGACTTTCTCTATAATGAATTATTGATGTTTGCGTGCAGGGTTGACAATGATTGGATGTCGTATTCCTAGAAGGCCTGCCTGTTTCCTATAGTAACAATGTTTCTCATTTTTCCAATGCACGAGCCTGGTGTCACCAGTCACGATAAATTCCTTTCAGACGATCATTTTATCCGCTGTCAACAGCGACGATATAGGTTCAGAGAAATGATAAGTTAGTACGCCTGTGGCGAGATAGAAGGAAAATTTGGATGACAGTTGGCTTCTATGGGAGAGAATGTGAGAGAATTTGTATGTCATTCTAATCTCGCCACAGGCGTACCAACTTATCATTTCTCTGTATATGTTTCGTCTGTGACAGTTTTGACCAGACACAGTTTCATCAGTGGCAGGTTTAACCAGACACAGTTTAGCCTGATATCAAGGGGGCGACCAATGTAATCTTTCAAGTAAAATTGGTTGTAATTACTCAATGTCAATAAGGATCATCTAGACATATTGCCAATTGTGTAATTGCGAGTACAATTTAGATACTCACTAGCTAAAGACCCTGACATTAAAGCCATTGCCGTCTTTGTCATTTTGGCGCCAAGGCCAGTACTAAAATGTACGCCTTTAAACTTTTGAGCGATAAATCTAAATATTCTACGTCTCAAAAGACATTTTTTTAGATTTGGCCGCCAAGGTCAATTGACCTTTTTGCCCATATGGAGAAGTAAACTCATCTGCTTATCCTCCGATCATTAAACTTATTTACAACTTACCTCATACTTCTTCTTCTTCTCCGAGTCGACACTACGTTTAACTATTTCTTATCTTTGTCAACACTAAGCGTCATTCGTCGCGTCACAAAACTTCTTTTTTTTATTTCCATTGGGAATACTGCGGAAGTGCAAATCAACACAACGTTTAGTTGTTATGTATTATGAATAGTTTCCAATTAAACATAAAATATTACGGAACAAGCATGCGATTTTTCCTGCTTCGAGGCCGAAAGTGAAAGCAATTTTTCGAATTATCTCGGGTTTCCGGGCCTCTGCAAAATCCGCAAAATTGCCTAAAATCAATCATCCAAAACAGGTATACAAATAACTATTCCTTATTCCAACTAACTTAACCTAACCTCACAGTACAATGTCATAACAGTCACGAGAGTAAACATTGAAAACTATCATCCATGTGACTGGCACACCAAATTGACTTTCAAAATAGTAAAAATTGTCAACTCAACCCTAGCCATCAAAAGTGATTTCGTCAAGAACAATAAGAACACAGAGAGCCAAACCCGAGAACATTCTCTCCCAAAATTTCATCATAATTGATTTTGTTCGAGCGCATCGATCATTTCATTTCACGCGTAGTTGTGTGTCATATCGAACCGCATTGCTCTTGATGTTGATTTTAATTTAATTGTAACGGTTATTCCTGTTATCATTTTAAATTTGTTATTTTCCTATTCGAACCATTCAAAAAGGAACAGTGAAATTGTGCAAGTTAAGGATTCGAATCCGGTACACACTGATTGATAACGAAAACGTAAAAAAAGTACAAAAAAAAAACGACCAGCAAAATGTATAAATACTCGAATTTGTTCAGTGACAACAAAATCTCGATTTTCGATTACTGCAATATGAAGGAGGATTATTACAAGTGAGTTTTCTTATCATTTTTATTTATCATTTTGATTACCAAATAATTCCCGCGAAAATAGTGCAAAAAGCGTAAAATGCTTAGCTTTTCCAAGAAATGCTACTCAAGTTTCAACAAGATGGTTGTCCTTTGTTTATGGGACCATGGCGTCCATTTTGTGCTATTCGCTTTAGCTTTGAACTTATAAGTTCATTTTGATGGATATTTCCACTTTAGGAATTTTACTAATGATTTGTCGGTCATCTTCAACTTAATTGAAATTGAATCGATGGATTTCTGAAATCATAACTCTATTGCGTCATATGACGTAAGGTCATGTTATTCTAAGATCAACGGTAGTTTGAATGGTTCGGAAGATCCGTTAATGAAATGATTGCGCACAGTTGTCTTCAACAATGTTTCATCATCTTTTTGATAAATAAGTACTGGACGAGGCACTTCATAATTCTAAACAAATATTATTTGTTCGACTGGATGTAAGGGGTTGGGCAGAAATGTCCTTCACATTTAGGTGTTAGAACTAGTTTGACGAACGGGCCGTGTAGTAGCGTCATGTCGAATTTCACTTCCCCAATGTGATAGTCCACGATCCCCGAGAAACTTTTAGACCAAGGGAAACCATTTTAGAACAACTAGAAGAAAAATGTTTTTTGGGACTGTCACAAGGATAAGACTTTCTTTTGGGACAGTCTCGATGGCAAGTACAAGTCTTAGAAGAAGGAAAACTTCGTTTGTGTAGTCTGGCAAACCTTTCTTTTGGGATAGTCTCAAAGAGAATTCTTAGTTTCTTCTGCGATAGTCTTTAGACTAAGCGAAATCATTTTAAAACAATTGGAAGATTCTTGTCTTTTGGGACAGTCTTAAAAGCGAACTTACTTTTGGGGCAGTCTTAAAGGCAAAACTTTCTTCTGGGACAGTTTCAAGGACAAGGACAATCGTTAGAAGAAGAAAAATTCTTTTGGGACAGTCTTAAAAGCGAACTTACTTTTGGGACAGCCTTAAAGGCAAAACTTTCTTCTGGGACAGTCTCAAGGACAAGGACAATCCTTAGAAGAAGAAAAATTATTTTGGGACAGCCTTACAGACAAAACTTTCTTTCAGACAGAATCATGGTGTTTCTCAGCACAAAATTGTACTTCAGTATAATGTTTTGCATAAGTCCCACTCGAACAACTTGTTCAGAATAAGTCACACAGTTAAAATTTATCCTTTTTGTTCGTCTAAAATTTCTACTTATTGAGTAAACCGATACCGAATAGGACTGAAGGATCTGAAGTGATTTTTTTTGTGTTCTTTCCAATCATCGTCTTCGCTCGCACCGATTTAGAAACTGTATAACCATAAAAGTTCGCCGTACCAAAATAAAATGAGAGAAAAAAATTTCTGCATTCTAGATAAAATTGAATAGGTTGAGCTCAGTTGTTTCCTCTCAAGAGGCCACTTATTTTAAATATAAAAAAAAATATAGAAAAGCCAAGTGAATCGATACACCACACATAATATCACTCCACTCTCTTCTATGTGTATGTATATACAACGACGATGATGATGCCATATAATATATGATAATATTTATGATAATTTTATTCGAAAACTTACACAATATATACGTGTGGAAGCTGGAGTGGTCTCCCCATTATTCTTTCTTCTTTATATCTCAGATTTATTACCCCACAACAAGGACAATTGAGAGAGAAAAGACAGATTATACGATATCATGTACATGCCCGTATTCGCAATTTCGTATCCGTCGTTACTCGGAATTCCCCGATCTTCTTCGAACGCCAGTGCCATTCAGAACGATGATTACACGGCCGCTAAACGCTTTCCGAACCGATTTTCGTTTTGAAACCGTTTTCAAACCGGAAACATTTGACTTTATAGTCTAGGCTGTACGCTTCGTGTGTCTCTTGCTCTATAAATATATCGGTTTTTCAAAGGCCAACACCATAAATTTTTCGAGAAAAAACTTGGATATAAAAATGTATTTTCCTTATGCCATAATTGCTGTCGCCCTTACCATCAAGTATGAAATTGAATGGCGTATGGAAATTTGTTGTTTGTTTTAGGTCTGTATTGGGGTGGGAGAGAGGTAGAAAAATTTCGTTCGGTTCTCTTTCTCACATTTTAAATAGATCGTTGGCAGTGCGCTCAAAAGGTATAACTTAATTTCATACTGGGTAACGATATTAAAACGTCGAGCTTGTTATTTTAACCTGAGGCAATTTTTGTCACCCCTTTTAATTATGTACCAGATATTTGTATTTTAAAATGTCAATGTGAGCGGAGGGGTGGGAAAAGAGTACAGTCAATTTGTTGTTATGTTTGTCAAACAGAGACGAGAGAAAGACTTTCTATTTTCTCAAAAATGTTTCGAAATTCTCTGGATAATTGCTAGTGTTTCAGCTCTAAATTATTGCTGTGAGGATACTAATCGTTGTGTACCTCAAATTAGATTTTGGTATGGCAGATGTTCTTGTTCAAAAAGTTTATTTTTTC